>NW_021703770.1:35973851-36254839 GCF_005190385.1 Monodon monoceros
GCTCCGGATGCGCAGGCTCAGCGGCCATGGCTCAAGGGCCCAGCCGCTCCGCGGCACGTGGGATCCTCCCAGACCGGGGCACGAACCCGTGTCCCCTGCCTCGGCAGGCAGACTCCCAACCACTGTGCCACCAGGGAAGCCCTAATGGCATTCTTTATTAAAACAGTCAGGAATATTGATGATGAGTAGTAACATGGTTAGAGGTTTAAAACAGAAAAGAAGATGTGTGTCTTTGGAGAATTTTGCTTCCCTGGAGCTGAGGGCTAGTATTAGAGAATAGTGACTGTCTGGTGAGAATAAGAGTAATAGGATTTCTTAGTCAGCTTGGGCTGCTATGTAACAGAAGACCACAGACTGGATGGCTTAATCAACAGAAATTTATTTTCTCATAGATCTTGTGACTGGAAGTCTAAGATCAAGGTGCCCTCAGGGTTGGTTTCTCCTGTCTACTTGTCTGGTAGACAGCTTCCTTCTCACTGTGTGTTCACATGGCCTTTCATCTGTGTGTTTGCAGGGGGAGAGAGAAATCTTTGGTGTCTCTTCCTCTTCTTATAAGGACACTAGTCCTATTGGATTAGGGCTCCACCCTTATGACCTCATTTAACCCCAATTACCTCCTTAAAGGCAGTATCTCCAAATGCAGTCACATTGGGGGTTAGGGCTTCAATTTAGGAGTTTTAGAGGGAACACAATTCGGTCTATAACACAGGATAAGACCTGGGATTGTTCTATAGAGCAGGGGTCCCCAACCCCTGGGCCATGGGCTGGTACCGGTCCACGGCCTGTTAGGAAGTGGACCACACAGCAGTAGGTGAGCAGCGGGCAAGTGAGCAAAGCTTCATCTGCTGCTCCCCATTGCTCATGTTACCGCCTGAACCATCATCCCTCCCCTCCCTCCACCCCCCGCCCCGTGGAAAAATTGTCTTCCATGAAACCGGTCCCTAGTGCCAAAAAGGTTGGGGACCACTGGGGTAGAGTCTTTAAGGGCAAGAATACCATAAAATTGATTTGCTGGTATCCCTGGCTAGAACATAAGCTCCATGGGGGCAGGAAGGGCATCTTACTTGTGTACTGTGGTACCCCTAACACTTACTGCACTGCCTATTAATATTAATATTTGATCAAATAATGAATTAACAAATGTGGTGATTGGAGAGTGGGGTGGAATGGAGGTTGTTGCAGTGGTCTGGGGTGTGAGGGACCAAGTGCCTAAACCCAGTGGAAATGAAGTGAAAGTGTGACAGTGAGTGACAGTAAGGTGAGATAAAGGGGAGGGAAGAATCATGGATGACTGGCATTCTTTTTTTGCACGACACGATGATCACTGTTCCATTAGTGGAAAAAAGAGAAGTTGAGAGAAGTTAATTTATTAGCACGAATCCTCATTTTGCAATGAGATACCTCTTAAGACTTATTCATAGTTTGTAAAACTGAAAGTCCTCGTAGTTTCTTCCAGATATTCCTTACGGCTTCTTTGAACTCTATGTGATTTCTTTCTCATCCATCAACATTTAGGGCTTCTATTTTCTGACTTACCTCTCTCACCCAATTTTGGTAGCCCAAAAAAGAATTAGAAAGACTAGAAACACACATTTCTTCTCCTCTTCTAATAACACTACTTCTATCTTCACTGTCTTTTATTTGTGGTAGCCATAGTAGAAACAGAAATTATGGTCTTATGGGCATACCCATATGGCTATGGGTAGCCATAGTAGAAACAGAAATTATGGTCTTACTGGGCATAGAAGTGAAATAAAACTTCTAGCACTAGTGCTCTTTATTTCAAAATTATTTCTCTTTTTCTGACTGCTTCCTTATCTTTATAATTCTCAAAACTTTCTCACTTAGTTCTCTAACTGAATTATTTATGAGTGCAAATTTGTGTCTCATAGCAATCTACTTTCTGAAATTGCTTGTAGTTACAACAATCTCAGTTTATATCAGAAACTTTTTGAACATGTCCATTATCTCTTCTGAACAAACTATTCTTAGCTAACTTTAAAACCGAAACTGAAAAGGTTGTTAAATATAGATTTAGAGTAATTTGTTTGTATCTCCTAAGAGGATTTAGCAACAGGAAATCATTTATCTTGAATGACTGGAATGCTTTCTTCTAGTTTGTGCCTTAGTTCCAACAAGAATGAAATTCAATATTTAGGTGCACTTTCCCTAACAGACTATGTTAATGGTTCTTTGCGAGTAGACAGCACTGTGCATAATCTTGAGAATAGGGTTTGTTCCCTGAATTTGGAATTTATAATTGGCTGATAAAATGACCATTTTGAACTATCATATGATGTTAACATTTACCAATTTTAGCAAAGTTACCATCCCTCTTTGTACAGAAATATGTATAGTTCTTTGAATGTTTTGTTGCTCCTTGATTGAAATACTCTGCAACAGCTAGAGAAAATGAAAGTGCAATTACTAACCAAAAGCATAAATTCTAAATGTAATACGAGTGGAATTGTAAAGTGTTTCAATTAGGATACACGATGAGCTGCTTTAACAAAGACTTACAGGGGTTTAAACAGTATAGAACAATATAGAATTTAAGTCTGATTAATTTCTCACATAATATTGATATGTTGGCTCCTTCCATCCTGCAGTTCCACCAGTGGCCCTAAAATATTAACCTCATCTGCTTGGTCCTAGATGGCTTGTCAACACATCTTTTAGGCACTAAGATGGGAGAAGAAGGAGTAGGATGAAAAGACACATCTTCCATTTAAGGGGCGCAACCAGAAATTGTGTATGTCACTTCTGCCCGTATTCTGTTGGCCAGAACTTAGTCATATGGCCAAACATAGCTACAAGTTTTACAAGCTAAAACTCAGGGTTTTACTTCTTAAGGGAACGTGAGAAGATGGATACGGCATGCCAAAATTTGTGACACTTCGGTCAGATGAGCACTCATTGGACTAAGCTGGTTGACTGTGGATTCAACTGTGAAGGAAAAAAGAAAAACAAAATTATATATCATAAGCAAAATGTAGACAATATGTCAAAAACCGAGTCTAGAAGATGAAGTTTAATTAGCTATTTTATATATCTTGTGGGTCTCAGCAATGGAAATGCTCCTTCTAACTTGCAAGTCTATGTTTGACTTTCAAATCTTTGGACTTTGAATTTATTTAGAGTAACACACTTTGTATGAAAACAATGAACAACCTATGTGTATGGAAATTTCTGGCTCTCCTTTGTTCTGAAATATTATGGTTGAATCAGTGTTACTGAGTAAGCCAAATGCTTTGAGTAGCCAAGTTTCAGTTAAGAGTATAGTGTGGTGGGTTTCACTAGCTGGAGCTTCTCTGTTGAACCTTAGAAAATGCCTTGACTTTGTACACAGGGAAGACTGTCGTCAGGCGTCGTCAGCGTCCACCTTAACCACAGCTGCTCTGGAGGAAAGCAGCATTCTCTGGTCTCCTGGCCAGTGCTCTGCTGTGGTTCTGTGAGCCTGTCCGGGAAGAGGGAGAAGAGAGCAGCCTGAGAGCAAGTGAAGTGCCAGGAAGGCATGGGGCTACTTCCCAAGTAGACCAGAGAAAAAGATGATTAGAAAGGTCAGGGGTCCCACCTCAGTAGGGAGAAGAGTCACATGATGCTTCCCTGCTCTGGTTCCATTTGAGAGCATCAGAAGCTCAGCAGGTGGTGAGGGAATGACCAGTGTTGGCCACCTCCTGAAACACCAGAGTCACGATGGCTTGAGAGGTTTGATACCAGACCAGGACTAAGTAGCCATATGCTTGGGCTTCTTTGAGGATTCCTCCAAGTTTTACCTGGACGTATTTCACTTAGTGTCTACGACAGCCCTTGGGGACCTCTGAAAGTTTGAGATGCCATAACTTCCTTCTGGCTCCCGTGGCATGAGTTTTCTACCACTGAAGGCATTCCTTCAGGTTAAGCCATAGAGGTGAAGATGTGGTCTGTGAAAGCCACAGTCTCTTACGTCTTCTGGGAGGGCAAGGAAGCGGGATGTTGTACCTCTGGTCTTCTTTAGCTCATAACCAGTTATAACTGACCTGTTTATCTCATTAACTGGTTGCACACTGGGAGTAAGAGAAGTTTGAGTAAGTACGTCGGCAACAATACAGTCTGATTGATGACCATGGGCTGTTTTGAGGGCATTAAGCTAAGGAGGGCAGGGCCTGGGTGCTGCGTTGTATAAAGGTGAGTACCTGGTGGCTGTGCATCAGAAAAGTAGGAATGTCACACAAGTTTCATCCAGTGAAACATACTCTCCAAGGCTGCTCCTGCTCTGGCTTCTTCTAGGCTTAGAATGTCTGGGCTGGAAATAACATACATTATTATGGTAGCCTGAGTCATGGTGGCTTAATATATTAAATATTTTTCCTCTAAGGATTCGTAATTTCTTTTAACTAGTTATGTCACTGCATTTTTGGTACCATATTCTTTAAGAAGATATATTGTGATAATTATGAATTTGGGTAAGACTTTTATATTATAGTGTGGGTGGCCAAGAGCAAGCCTTTGATGAGCTTAGTGTATCTCTATGAGAGACCTATGAACAGTATAGAGCTTCAGTGGTATGTCTCTATCCAAACTAAACAAGTTAAAAAAAACTCTACATTTATTTATGTATAAATACTTTTATAAACCTTCATGGGATTAGAGATGGTTCCTTTAATAATGTAAGTGAAGCTGTCAGTCAATGGAAAGTTCACTGGACCTAGATTCCGAGTTCCTAGGTTGTTGTCACAGGTGTTGCTAAAATGATTTTGTTGTGTTTTTAATGGATTGTTTACATGGTTAATAATTTACAATGAGAAATACACCTTCAGAGCATTCATATCTGTTGACCAAGAGCCTAATCAGGGTATTTGGGAATAGGCATAATATTATTTCTGATGTAGTTTCTCGTGATCTTAACTCATTTTTTGTAATATTAGAGGTTTGGATAAACCTTTAAGGCTCCTTTCAATTCTAAAAATTCCTATTGTATGTTCTGCATTATAGAAAGGAGAAGCCCCACATAGAACTTAGAAGGTAGATGGTTCAGTGTCAGGCACTGTGATAAGCACTTAATGTGCATTGTTTCATTTAATCCTTGCAATTTATGAAGTAGGTATTATTATCATCCCCTTTTTACAGATAAAGAAGCTGAAACCTTACAGGCTTTACATAACTTGTTCAGTGTCCCACAGCTAGTGAGTGGTAGAGTCAAGATTTTGAACACAGGCCTGTGGGACTCCAGAACTCGGGGACTGCAGTGTTCACCTCTTAACTATCATACAGTAGCAGGTATTAAGGAATGTTTAACTACCCAAGAGCAATAAACAGTCTGACCAAGACTTTTTACTTTTTAACAAATTATGCACCAGCAATATTTCTCTAGATATTTTCTGTTCATACGTTATTATAAGTTCCTAAGATTTGAAAATAGGGGAAATTGACCTCTGAATACAATGGCAAGGTAAATCCAGATTAAACACCCTTCCTCCAAGTCTAATGAAATGAACAGAAATAGTGAAAGAAAAAAAAAAAAAAGCCAACAATTTATGAATGGCATCCAAACAAAGGAGAATAATTTTACATCCTAAGCTTCAAAAAGTGATGGCTAAGGAGAGTGTGAGAGGTTTGGGGGTAGCTCTTTTCTTCACACCCACTCCACAGGAGTAGTATTGAGAAGTCTGATAATTTTTATAAATGCCCATCAAATGGACGTAAGCAGTCTGAGGGAGTGAGTAGGGAACCGTGGGAAAGGTAAAGGAAAATGCTTCAAGTGTAGCCAACCCTACTTACACCTTTGGGGCCTTGACAGGGGCAGGAAAGGCCTCCATGGCATCTGAACTTCCAGGTCTCTGTGGGGAGCTGGATGAATGAGAGAAATATACCCACAGCTGGGTGGGGTGGGCACTGGTACAGGATGTTTAACTGGGCTTCACAGGAGAAATCAGAGGCTCCTCCTGACCCAGTGTGGGTCACCCCTCACATATTACCCACCATGACCTCAGGCTAGAGATAAGTGGATTGAGAGCAACTCCAGTACATTAAATTATCTCCAAATGGGGCAGACTGACTGATCCTAATTAGGACAGAGCTATCTAATGAAAAATGAAAAGAAATAGAATGGCAAGTAAGCAAACTCATTAGAGCAGGAAAAAGAAGGAAGAAAAGAGTGAAAAGCAAAAGAACAGAACATGGTATTAAAAAGACAGGCATTTTAAGGGGGAGAATGGGTTTTTAAATAGAAAAATATACCCTCTCCAAACAAACAGAACAGATTTCTTGGGAGTGCTTTAAGGTATAGAATAACTTTATAATACTATTTTATCATTTTTAAATTTATTTTTGACTGTGTTGGGTCTTCGTTGCTGCCCACGGGCTTTCTCTAGTTGCAGCGAGCGGGGCCTACTCTTCCTTGCGGTGTGCAGGCTTCTCATTGCAGTGGCTTCTCTTGCTGTGGAGCACGGGCTCTAGGTGTGCAGGCTTCAGTAGTTGTGGCACACAGCCTCAGTAGTTGTGGCTCGCGGGCTCTAGAGCACAGGCTCAGTAGTTGTGGTGCACAGGCTTAGTTGCTCCGCGGCATGTGGGATCTTCCTGGACCAGGGCTCGAACCTGTGTACCCTGCATTGGCAGGTGGATTCTTAACCACTGCGCCACCGGGAACGTCCTGAGAATAACTTTATAATACTATTATTTTATAAAACTAAGTCCCCCAAATGAGGTAATAAAAAAACAGAATGAAATGAATATGGAAATTTCTGTGCTAAGGAAACTGAGACCCTACAGAGCACCATAATATAGTTAATATATAATTTAGGAAGAGCAAGGAACAGGATGGACAGTGGATGAAAATAAAATTAGTGACGTGGAGGAAATGCTTGCAATAATCAGTGAATGCAGAGAAAAAAGACAAAGATTAAAATATGTAAAAGACAATATGGAGGACAGAGACCCTCCAATATAGACAACAAATGGAATAGGAAAAGTAGCTAGATACTTAAGAAATAAACTTTCTCTGAAATTAACAAACTGACTCCTTAGATCTGAGGGCACACTGTATGCTAGAAAAAATTGGTACAGCATCATAAACATCAAGACATACTTTGGTTAAGTCATTGACATTCAAGGATAAGAAAAATTTTTAGCTGTTCAGGAAGACAAAGTAAGTCACGTATAATGAAAATTAGGCTTGCCTTAGACTTCTCAGCCATATTCAAGGGCAGAATACGATGGCACAATATTTATAAACTTCTGAAGAAAAGAAAGTGTGACCCAGCCGAACAACTGGATATAAAGTCAGCAAGTAGGTTTTCTCAAACATGAAAAAGCACAGGGAAAATAGTGTTTAGAATCTAGTGTGTAAGAGATATAAAACCTGCGAGTCCTCAAACAAACAAACAAAAAAACCACTTGACATTGAAATTCAGCCAAAGAAATGAATGAAGAACAAGAATTTAAAATTGGGGGATCTTCCCTAGTGGTCCAGTGGTTAAGAATCCACCTTCCAATGCAGGGGGACATGGGTTCGATCCCTGGTCAGGGAACTAAGATCCCACATGCTGTGGGGCAACTAAGCCTGTGTGCTCTAGAGACCATGCGCCACAAATAGAGAGCCCACGTGCCGCAACTACAGAGCCTGCGTGCTCTGGATCCCCTGCACCACAACTAGAGAAAAGCCCTTGAACCGCAAGTAAGAGCCCGCGCGCCACAATTAAGACCCGACGCAGCCAAATAAATATTTTTTAAAAAAGAATTTAAAATTGGTACAAGAACTAGAAATGAGCACTGGATCCATTTTTAAAAAGAACAAAGACTGAATAACTAGGGGTTCCACTGTTACAGAACACAATGTTAAAACTGGCAAAGTAAAATATCTCATTAAGCATTGAAAAATGGAAAGAGGGAAAGTGTAGGTAGGAGAAAAAACAGGAGTGTATCATTTCATCTTTCACAGCACAGAGTCATGCTATCTAAAATTTAACCTCGTAGTTAAAAAAGCGTTTCCAAACCTTTGATGACTTTTATAATCTCTTTGCTTAACCTGAGAGCCAGCAAGACAAGCCGGCATGTGTGTGCCAGAATCGCCCGCAGCGGTACTTTGGTTTTGTAAAGGGTGGTTCAGTGTTTTTAAATATTTTAAGATTTGAATATCTTTAGGAGGGGGCAAACTTACCAGTCAACCCTTATTTTCCACCTTCTTATTTCACACATTTAGGGGGCTGCATGGCCCTGCTGTTGGAGGAGTCTTTAGGAGCTAAAATTTCCTGTAGTGAAGAATCATTTATCTGAAGTTCAGTAATTCCTAGAGTAAGATAAAATAATAATCGACCAATAGATACATTCTTCTCACTTGTTTTGTAAAACATCTTTTTCTCTGGCATAACAAATGGTATTTTCCCTACTCTATAATGACAGAAATCTGTCTCCTGGCAAACAGAAGCACTACTGCCCCACTTTTTTCTTATCTGGACTGCAACCAAGCCTTTGACTCCAGTGCAATCGTGAGTGATACACAGGGAGTGATCACTGTGTAGGAACGCTCCAAGGAAACTTCTTATGTGGTGTCTCACTCTATTTAAAGCCAAGTGGGCTTAGCTGCTGTCACCTCCTAGCTATTTCTTTGGCTCGGTTTTAAATTTCAGCCCTTTAAATAGTGTACAGATTGAGACTGAAACAGCCAGAAGAAACAGCTGATTGGCTGTGAAGGCCCCCTTGGGAGCTTCTGGAGCTGGCCTTAGAGGCTGAGTTGGTCATTCTAAGAAAAACTGTGTGGACAGCCCTAGGGTCTACTCTGATGGCTTTAGGAGGGGCATCTGATGGACGTTGGAAGGACTGGTACTCCAGCAGGAGACCATAGATTAGGCACTGAAAAAGAACTGCAGAATTCGTAAGTTAGAATTTCCATATACAGGTACTGTAGTAGTTCTTCAGCAATCTGCTGAAGACAAAAGACATTACCTTCGAAAAGCAAAACTAACCTTTTATTTAAATTAAATCCTGCAGTAATCAAGAGAGAGATGCCTGCCTCTCATAGAGTTTTGAACTTCTAAATATTTCCATATTTTGAAGATATTTCATGGGAAAGAGGGAAGGCTGGACTGAATAATAGTGGCAGTGAGAATTGGCGTTGGGGGGTAGGGAGTGGGGCAGGAGGGGGTAGGTATGAGCCCCACTCCATTCTCACTGCCATTATCATACAGTCATAACATGTGAAAAGAAGAACCAAAGGCTCATACCATGTGAAAGCCTCCATTCTATATCAAAGGAAGAACCAAAGTTTGGTTCCTGATTGGATATGGGAACAGAGAAGGAATCAAGCTTGATCACTTGAAAGGCGGGTAACATTAACCATGAGCAAGTTGAGGGTTTTAACACAATGTGTTCTCACTTGCCCACTTACTGCTTTTGCAGGTAATACCATTATAGGGCATTTCCTCTGATGAGATGAATTTCCTCTGTCTCAGCAGTGCTTACAATGACAGGTCTCTTAGGATAAAAGCACCGTCTCTGAAAGCACCATGACAAGTTACCCAGTGCAGATGGGCTTCCTGTGCTTAACAATTTTGTTATGGAAAAAAAGTTCATGAATTTGTGTAAAGCTGACCACACTTCACCTATTGATTAACTTAAAAGTTCAGCTTTTTAAAATTGCTTACAATGCTTCAAGCATATCTATGGAATGATATATTTTTCAACTGTTTGGAAACTGAGAAGAAATCTCAACGGAAATTTTTCCCTCATTCTGTGTGCCATCTGACATCCTTTCAGTTTATACCTGAGTGCTATCATGCATGGAAAGTACTATCCACATTTGCTTGTATTTAAATAATGTCCAATTTATTATAAATTGGGAAAATTCATTTTTCTTAAGCTTCTAAATCCAATTTGTTATTTTGTTAATAAATCTTGTGAATGTTTATAAAAGTTAGGAAAAATCGCTTTCGCTTGCTTTTTAAATAGATGTTCCACTAAATTACAAATTCAACAGATTAAATTCCCCTAAATAAAACTAGTGTATTGAGCTTCCTGAGACATTTCAAATTACTATTACAAGTTTAATACCATCAAATCTATGATGCCATCAATTGTGAGATGCACCATTATTTCATGTAGTATCATGAAAGGAAAATTACTGCCAATGCTATCTTACCACACTGATTGTAAGTCACACTCAGGTTGCAGATTTGTTAAAATGAGAAAAAAAGTGCATCTTGGAATTGATAAACTATTGTATATCTGAATATCTCGAATAGTACAAATGCAGGGCATTTCACTTGTTAGGTTTGAAACAAACAAAATCTTTTTTTAAGGATTTAAGCAACTCTCGTAAATCTTGTAAATACATTAAATTAATATACATGCTATGGCCTGAATATTTGTTGCCCCCTTCTCCCCACAATATTCATATGTTGAAATCCTAACCCCCAAGGTGATGGTATTAGGAGGTGGGCTTTTAGGAGGTGATTAGGACATGAAGGCAGAGCCCTCATGAATGGGATTAGTGCCCTTGTAAAGGGGGCCCAAGAGTCCCCTTACCCCTTCCACCTGTGAGGACTCAGCAAAAAGTTGGCCATTTACAAACCAGGAAGTAGTCTCTCACCAGACACCTAATTTGCTGGCACCTTGATCTTGGACTTCCTGACCTCCAGAACTGTGAGAAATAAATGTCTGTTGTTTATAAGCTACCCAGTCTGTGGTATTTTTGTTATAGTAGCTTGAACAGACTAAGCACAGATTTCTAAATGTAGTATATCGTAAGTGTTTAAATACTGTTTATAAATGTAAACAAATTCTGTTATGCTTTCTAAAATAAGTAAAAAAAGACAGATGGAGGGACTTCCTTGGTGGCCCAGTGGTAAAGAATCCGCCTTACAGCCGAGGGGACACGGGTTCGATCCCTGGTCAGGGAACTAAGATCCCACATGCCCCGGGGCAGTGAAGCTTGCGTGCCACAACTACTGAGCTCGTTGCATGCCTCAACTAGAGCCCGTGTGCCCTGGAGCCTGCGCGCCACAACTAGAGAAGAGAAAACCCCGCATGCCACAGCTAGATAGAACCCCGCACACCACGACGAAGATCCCTCATGCTGCTACCAAGACCTGATGTAGACAAAAATAAATGAAATAAATAGGTAAATAATAAATAAATCTTAAAAAAAAGATGGAAAATTTCAGTAACTCATAGGGCTAATATGTCAGTTTCTGTAATATGTTGGATTCTCTTAAACATTTCAAACACATTAAATGGCAAATACACCAAGATTTTCTTGATGTTTAAAATCTGATTCCTAAACTTAACACAAAAGAATTAATAATGGTTTGGTTACTTCACATCATTCTTCTTATTTCAGTCCCTTCACAATATTATCAAATCACTTATCCAGTGAGCATATTTACCATCTCATTTGCATGGGTTACTGGTTCTCAAAACACCCCAACTGGATTATAAATTAGATCCAGTGGTTCTCAAACGTTTTGGTGTCAGGACCTTTTTATACTCTTAAAATTTATTGAGAACCCCAAAGAGATTTTGTTTATGTGGTTATAACTATCAATATTCACTATCATAGAAATTAAATGTGAGAAAAATTTTTAAATGTTACTGATTCACTTAAAAATAACAGTAATAATCCCATTACATGTTAGTGTAAATAATACATTATGGGGAAAACTATTTTTTCAAAGCATAAAAAATTCTTTAAAAAATTAGAAAAGTGGTATTGTTTTACATTTTTATAAATATTTTAAATGTCTGCCTTAATTAAAGAAAATCGGATTCTCATATCTGCTTCTGCAGTGATATCACAGGTCATGTAGCCTCTGGAATACTTTACTGTGTACTAGTAAGAGAATGAGAGAGACAAAGGCAAGAACTTATTAGTTTTATTATAAAGACAGTTTTGACCTTAAATCCCCCTGAAAGTGTCTCAGACACCCCTGGACCACACTTTGAGAACCACTGAGTTAGATAATAATGAGTTAAATAATCAGGCCAGGACTTGGGTGCTACATACCAGGATAATTCTACCGAAGCCACAGGTTAACAGGCTGAGCTTCCTCTCACAGTAGATTTGTCTGCTGTGTCAATGGGGGTAAGTCTGTGTCTTTCATCATGCGTCCCCTAGGCATCTTTCAGTTTTCATCCCTCCTTAATTTTTTTCAACTTTTCATCAGCTGATTTAGGAAGTTGGAAATCTTTTTGCTGCATGATTAGAGCTCACCGACCCCTGAACTCTCTCATCTAGATTGTAATACTCTCCTTTGCTGTCTAGTTGGACTGTTGACCATAATTCTGTAGTCAATTTATTGCTAGGGCCTAAAGTGCTATTCTCTTACAGCTAATATCAAGCATCCAAACACCACTACGTTGTGTGAATTCAGCAGAAGCTGGATGACCATGTGTTAGAGAAGCTGTAGAAGTAACTCCTTCATTAGGCAGGAAATTGGACTAGACCAATGATCTCAAAGATTCTGTGCTACTGTTCCTTCTCCTATCAACCCTGAAAAACTGCAGGCTGCTCTAAGGACCACTAGAGAGCAAGCTGTCTGTTCTCTTCCCTGGTATTCAGTCTCTCCTTTTCCCTTTGTAACAGAAACTCAGTTGTGTTAGATCCTTACTGTGTCCAGTTAAAAAGAAAAAATTCCCTGGATCCTTTGCAACTAGGGGTGGCTTCATGACCTAATTCTGTCCGATGAGATGTAAGCAGAAGTGCATGGGTGAGGGTTCTGGGAAAGTGAGTATTTCCGTTATAAAAAAAGAACACACTTAGAAAATTTGTGTCTTTTTACTTCTTCCTTTCCAAAAGGTAGATGTAATACCTGGGGATGGGGTAGCCCTTGTATGACCATGAGGAAGAAAGCCACATGCTAAAGACTGAGCAAGGAAGCTAAAGGAGATGGAAGCCTTGATGATCTCCTTGAGTCAACGCATGAGGCCTGGTCTACGTCCTTTTGGACCTCTTTAAGAAGAAGAGTCCTTCTTTAAGACACTGTAATTGAGTTTCCGTTACATGCAGGCTAAATGTGCTCTTATTTGTCTAATCCATTTGCTACTCGCTAGTTGTGGCAGCTGGTGCTTTAGCCTGTCATCTCACTACTTGAGTGTTCTTGAAGGGGTTAATATCATGGTCCAGGGCAAAGAGTAGCTTCGGCATCTAGCAGAAGAATCCTGGCTCTGTATCAGCGGCCATGTGACCTCGGGCAAGTTACCTAATGCCTTTGAGTCTAAGTCTTCTTATCCATTGAAGTGAGACTGAGATTTAATATCTCCTGGTTTTTGTGAGGATTAAATGAGGGAACAAACAAAATCCCCAGCACAGTGCCTTATGGGCCAAGGTAGGTACTCAAAATGCGCAGGCTCCAACTCTCTCTTCCTGTTACGGTAGTAAATCAGTTCCATTCATAATATTCCAGACCTATCTCCTACTAGTTTGAAGTTGAATAACAAAAATAGAGCAGAATTTTGATATACTAATACTTAGGCAAATATTTGTACAGTAAGTCAGATAGGGGGGACCTGCCTGTGACAACTGGCAGGGTGTGCAGATGGCAAAGGTGGTGTCCTGATGATCTGTGACAACACTGAATGGTGACCCTTCAAGGGTAGGAGATTAATAAAGATGATGATAGTAGCTAATATTTCTTAAGCACCTACTAAGTGCTAGTCACTGTGGTAAGTGTTTTACATGCATTATCTCGTTTTTAACACTCAAGAACTATAAAGTAGCTGCTGTTATTATCTCCAGTTTATGGAAAAAGAATTGGAAGCTTAGAGAGGTTAAATAATGTGTCCAAAGTCACCCAGTGGTAGAGTTGGGTCTAGACTTCAGCTCTGTCCAACTCCAAGGTCATACTGTTATCCACAGCCAACTGATGAGATGTAAATCAGTGGTGAGCTGAAGTTGGTAGTGAGAGCATATCGTGCACATCTCTTCTCAAATCTGTGTTCAGTGAAGTCACATTGGTAGCTTGAAATCAGCCACGGTGAGTGTATTTATACCACAGAAATTGGTAAATGCTACAAATCAGGGTTTTCCTCAACTTCCCTGCCCTAAGAGCTGGTTGTTACGCATTTACCAGCACATGACTGGATGGAATATAGCTGTTTTTAAAAATCTGTGATTGGGAAACAGTGAAACTGGTGAATAGCAGACATCACAGCATCAAATAATTGAGGGCAGGGAAGCCTCTTGTACATTTGTCCTGAGTTGTTTGCCGGGTGAGATAGATTCCTGTGAACAGGGGAATGGGAGAATGAATGATCCTTGGAGCTACAGAGAGAAAGGAGTCAAGCTGGAGTGAGGGTCTGAGGATCTCAAACAAAAGTATGCAATGTACATTTCCCCACTTATTTCTTGATCCTCTTTTTGAGTGCTGGTACTTCTTATGTGTCACATATAGGAACATAAATAACATAGAATCCCTTTTCTTGTGAAGCAAACATGTACACAAATAATTACAATGTAATGTGAGAAAAAGTAATAAAAAGCTGTGCACATCAGTTTTTAGTGAGGTGGGAATTTATTTGTCAAAACTACTGCAAGTAACTTTCTTAGTGCTTAACGGATCTTCTGAGGCTCCTTTATTATGATGGATTATGTTAAAAAAATAAAGCCCCAGGTTATACAGACGTTGTTGTGTTCTCAAGCCATGATTGTTAACGTGAACAGCAGTAGAGACCAAGGTACCCCATTAACATATGTTTGTCCAAGTAAGTTGGTGAAGACGGCCAATTTTAGCTTTCTGAGGGTAACTTTCTTCTCCCTTTCAGTAGCCTTCATGTTGTCTTCAGGTTGTCAACTGGGAAATTATCTCGTATGTCGTTCTTAATGTTTATTGACAGACTGCTTGCCTATCCCTACTGTGTACCATTTCTGTCACTGTGTTGTTTAAACACACTTTTAGTCTTTTAACTTCAACTTTTGAATAAAAGGATTTTTCTGCTGCTAAAGGGACTTCAGCAAACTGTAATAAGCCATAATGGAAAAGAATATATATTTCAAGAGTTTTGTGAGATAATTGTTAAACACAGCTATTATTAAAAACTTAATTATACTCATGTATAATTAAATTATATTAAAACAAAGATAATAAATATTCAAAGTTCCTTGCTCCCTAGGTTTTTTTTTTTTTGAATCTTCTGAAAATATTGAAAATATAGCTACCTGAAGGCCTGTTCTGCAAGTTTGTCCCAGAGCACAGAGTGCCTCATTCCTTTATTTATTTATTTCTTTGATGTGGACCATTTTTTTTTTCCACACACACACACTGTATTTTATTTTTACAAGAGATAAATAAACTGACACCAAGCATTGTAAATGGATGACCACAACAAAAGCAACAATGTTTGCAATTACCAAACACGAAACACACTCATACTATGTCATAATATTGACATTCAGTCCAGGAATCCTCCACTGTAACAGCTCCTTTACTTTGCAGTGAAAATTGATTTGTATACTTTTTGCCTCTGAGTCCTTGTGGGATTTTTTTTTTTACTCAAACTGAAAGTCACAAAAATTATAATCATCCTCATCAGTTCACTCAGTCCCATGTGATTAATTTTTTTTATCTTGATCTTTCGTTAGCACTTTTATGAATTCATCAGTTTTCCATTAGAGTTCTGAAAATGCTTATTCATTCAGTTCAGCAGTATAGTCCGTTACCAGAAACCTGTACCTGTCAGAGGATGTGGACCATTTTTTTAAGTCTTTATTGAATTTATTACAATATTGCTTCTGATTTATGTTTTGGTTTTTTAGCCCAGAGGCATGTGTGATTTTAGTTCCCCGACCAGGGATCCAACCAGCACCGCCTGCATTGGACGGCGAAGTTTTAACCACTGGAGTGCCAGGGAAGTCCTGCTCCCTAGTTATTTTACTACATTATACTATTATTTATGCTCCTGAGCTTATTTATGTCTCTATGGTGAAGAATTAGATTAACAGTGTGCTACTACTGCACATCTTTCTCCAACCCAACTCTGTTCTCTGTGTACCAGGATGTCACACTGGTAGCTTGAAATTGGGCGTGGCGCTCTCGTGGAAATTTAGACTACAAATCTGCAAGTGCTACAAATCAGAGCCTGACTTATTGTTTTGTTGATTGTTTTTTAAGCATAATTTCTGTGAGGATATGGCCGAGGAAGAATAGGCATGTTGTAGTAATGAATGAACCTCAAAATCTCAGTGGCTTAGCACAATGAAGTTAATCTCTTGCTCACAGAAACCTTGATGAAATTGGTGATTTTCCAGGGTACTGTCCTCCTTGTCGTGATCTGCCACTCCAGGCTGCTCTCTCTTGTGGAACTTCATCTCAACACATGACCCCCATGACCATCACGGCAGGGGAGGAAAGAGCTGGAAGGCGGCGCTCTCTCTAATATGCTTCCTCCTAGAAGTGACACATTTCTCCTCTCAGCCCATTGGCCAGAACCAATCACATGATCCTGTCTAATTGAAAGGTCGGGTGGAAAATTTGGGAGACAACATGGATATTCTATCAATACTAAATATCTCAGTGAGTTTTCTGGTAAAATAAATACCCAAATTTAGCTTCCACTTTTATATTCTCTCATAGCACCCTATACTTTCCTTTTTAGGAGTTATCAGAATTGTCATTACATTAGTTCCTAATATCATATTATGGTCTAATTGTCTGTTTAGTAACTTGTCTCTCCCAAAGCTTCATGTAGGCAGGGGTCATCTGTCTTATTCATAGTTGTATTCCCAGTGCCTAGCACAGTGCTTGCCATATAATATTTTGGTTTGTCAAGTTTACTGCTATATTTTTTAGGTGAATGAATAAATATGTAATCTACATTGCTATAGAAAATGTACATAATCTACATTTCCTATAGTAGGGAAGAAAGTTATGTAAGTGAGTGATACATAAGTGCTTTTAAAAATTGAAAATAAAGATGACAGCACTTATATTATCAGTAATCCCACAGAGTGATGGTGGAGTTGATTTGCTGTTATAGTTCTTTTAACAATTCAATGTGTATTATTCCTCTGATTGCGTACAAAATATTGACACATTCTCTTTAGTGGAAAACACTGATCAAATAGAAGATCTACTACAGCAATTTAAGATGTTCTAATTTACCTACATTTATGCTACTGTATGTTTTCTCAGTTTTCATTAAAAAATTTTTTTAACCCCTTTGGGTACTATTAGAGCATCTTTGTGGGGTGTTTTCCCTCTAAGTTTTTTTATTTTTTATTTTTATTTTATTATTTTTTATTTTTTATTTTTATTAAGCACCATGCGGTGCTTATGGGATCTTAGTTCCCTGACCGGGGATTGAACCTGTGCCCTCAGCAGTGAAACCGCTGAGTCCTAACCACTGGACCGACAGGGAATTCCCTAAGGTTTTTACTTTTTACAAAGAGTATTTGAATTAAACAGTGATTGATTCTGAGTTTACTCTTTTAATTTTTTACCTTTTATTACCATGTGACAGACTTGAAATTCAGTAAAACCATGATAAAACAACTCTAGTTTTTTATCTTTCACAATGGGGAAAGGGCTATTGAAAATCTATACCGCACACACTTTCTCCATGAATCTAACAAGATTTAAAAATCACCTTTTTGGAATGAAGTTGAGTTATTTGTAATGAGGTGGATGGACCTAGAGTCTGTCATACAGAGTGAAGTAAGTCAGAAAGAGAAAAACAAATACAGTATGCTAACGCACATATATGGAATTAAAAAAAAATGGTACTGATGAACCTAGTGGCAGGGCAGGAATGAAGATGCAGATGTAGAGAACAGACTTGAGGACACGGGGTTGGGGGGAAGGGTAAGCTGGGACGAAGTGAGAGAGTGGCATTGACATATATACACTACCAAATGTAAAATAGCTAGCTAGTGGGAAGCAGCCGCATAGCACAGGGAGATCAGCTCGGTGCTTTGTGTCCACCTAGAGGGGTGGGATAGGGAGGGTGGGAGGGAGGGAGATGCAAGAGGGAAGAGATATGGGGATATATGTATATGTATAACTGATTCACTTTGTTATAAAGCAGAAACTAACACACCATTGTAAAGCAATTATACTCCAATAAAATGAATAAATAAATAAATAATCACCTTTTTATGATCAAATATCTTACCTCTGGTGTCTGAGGAGTCCTTGTGATTATTGTAACTTTGTTTCTTAGAAAAGAGTAAAGAATTAGGCTGGTTTCTTACTGTATAAAAAGCTATTTCCTCCCAAAACAGAATGTTTAGGAGAGAGAAGAGTTTTCAACCTCAAACCTGTATATTTATGTCAGAGACTTAATGTCTGGGTCATTAAATACAAGCAGAATCATAAAGATAGCTTTTCCAAGTTACATTCAGGAGAAAAGATAATATTTCCCCTAAATTAGACAAGGGATAAACTCCAGACCAATTTTTAAAAGCTTGGTAATAAGTCATTCTAAGCTTGATTTACTCTGTTTCTGAAAAGCCTTTCTTAATATCTCGACAAGACACTTTAATTCCCTTGAGGTCGTGGGTGATTTGGAGTTGATGTTAACTCTTTAACCTTACTAGTAGTTCCACAAGTACTATAAAAATGGACAAACAATCCAGTGCTAGTGTCAGCCTGATCAATGTGTGGCCGACACTTTTTTTTCTTCCAGATGGTCTCACAGGCCGGCCAGCTGGGCCACTGCCAGCATCTTCTGGTTGCTATTGGAAATGGACCAAACTTTATACATCAGGGGATCTAAGAAGCAGACTGTTCTCCATTGTTCACATTCTTCTATTCAAATTCATATTCCCTTAAGGACTATATGTCCTTTTGCCTGTCTACAACTATTATGCCTGCTTTTTCACTCCCTGAAAGGCTCAGTAATACTTTTGGGGGGGATAATGTGTTGGCCTAAATAGGCTTTTTATTGAGAATAGAAGTAGTGATACATTTTCCTTGACATGGCTTAGACATGCTATTGTTTTCCCAATTATTTTTGTTATGTATTTTGGAGATTTTAAATTTTTTTAAATGACTGAAACCCACATGCTTACTCTCCCCAAGGACTACTTCTGTTCTCATTTCATGCAAACCCAGACACACAACTCAGCAGCATTATACGGTCTTTAGAAAACCCACTATAGGATGGTGGTTAATAGGGTGAATTCAATCTTTATTCTGGCTGTGGGACCTTCAATATGTTAATTACCCTCTCTAAGCCTCAGTTTCCTTATCGCTAAAATAGAGATGATGGTAATAGTACTCACAAAGTTGTTGTCAACATAAAATTTAAAAATTCATGTTAAGTGTTCAATAAATTGTGGCTATTTATTAGTGGACAGTATAAAGTTTAGAAATATTTTTTATTAAAGAATAATTGAAACGTATAAAAATAGAGAGAAAAGTACAGTGTACCCACATGTACTCATTTCCTAGTTTCAGTGATGATTATTTTGTGGTCAGTCTGATTTCATCTTATTTCCCATTCCTTTCCCCAGTATTCATTTGAAGCAGATCTCAGGTTTCATATCTTTTTACCCCTAAATACTTTAGTATATGTTTCTAAAATATAAAGAGAAGCCTCATGTCTTTAAATATTATCAGTAACCTCATAAAGTGATGATGGGCTTGATTTGCAGCTATAGTTCTTTTCCTTTAGCAATTCGACATCTATTATTCCTCTGATTGTGTACAAAATATTGACACTTTCTCTTCAGTGGAAAAATTGATAAATAGAAAATCTATTTTCTATTTAATATAAAACCATAATAACATTATTAATATTGGTTAAAATTAATTAAATTTATAAAATTTTAACAAATTCCATTAAATTAATAAAATTAATACAAAATTTAATATCATCAACCATCAATCCACTGTTCAAGTTATTAATTTGAACTCATAATTTAAAAAATATCGGTTTATTTGTTTGTATCTGGATCCAATTAAGGTCTACACATTGTTATTGTTGATACTGCTCCTAAGTCTTTTTAATCCATGGTTTTCTTATCCTCTCTTTGCTTTTCCCCTTGCAGTTTAACTGTTGAAGAAACTGGTCATCTGAATTTTGCTAATTGCTAACGCCTAGTGTGTAGCATGTTCCTTTGTCTCTTATGATCCTTGTGAACTGGTTGTTAAACCTTTCTTTCTTTTTTCTTTTTTTTGAATTGAAATATAGTTGATGTACCTTATTATTTAGTTCCAGTTGCACTACATAGTGATTTGACATTGGCATACATTATGAAATGATCACCACGATACGTCTAGTAACCATCTGTCCCCACACAATGTTATTACAATATTATTGGCCATATTCCTTATGCTGTATATTATATCCCCATGGCTTATTTATTGTATAACTGGGAGCTTGTGCCTTGTAATCCCCTTTACCTATTTCACCCCACCCCTACCTCCTCCCCTCTGGCAACCACCTGTTTGTCCTCTGTATCTATTTTCTTTGTTTTTGTTTTTTTAATATTTGTTATTTATTTAATTTTATTTTTTTGGCTGCATCTGGTCTTAGGTGCGGCAGGCGGGATCGTCCATTGTGGTGCTCAGGCTCCTCGTTGCTCTGGTAGGCTTCTCTGTAGTTGTGGCCTGCAGGCTCCAGAGCGTGCAGGCTCCAGAGCACGTGGGCTCTGTAGTTGTGGCATGGGGGGTCTCTAGTTGTGGCCCACGTGCTCAGTAGTTACGGTGCGTGGGCTTAGTTGCCTTGCAGCATGTGGTATCCTAGTTCCCTGACCAGGGATCGAACCCACATCCCCTGCATTGGAAGGAGGATTCTTAAACACTGGACCACCAGGGAAGTCCCAATTTTCTTTGTTTTTAATTTAAAATTTTTAAATTTTATTTTATTTTTTGTAAAATAACAGTTTTTTAAATAAAAAATTCTTATTGAAATATAGTTGATTTACAATGTTCTGTTAGTTTCTGGTGTACGGCAAAGTGATTCAGTTTTATATGTATGTATATATATATATACACACACATACATACATATGAATATATATATTCATATTCTTTTCCATTATGGTTTATTGCAGGATATCGAATATAGTTCCCTGTGCTATACAGTGGGACCTTGTTGTTTATCTATTTTATATATAGTAGTTTGTATCTGCTAATCTGAAACTCCTATTTATCCCTCCCCCCTTTCCCCTTTGGTAACCATAAGTTTGTTTTCTATGTCTATGAGTCTGTTTCTGCCTTGTAAATAAGATCATTCATATTATATTTTAGATTTCTTACATAAGTGATATCGTGATATTTGTCTTTCTCTTTCTGACTTACTTTTCTTAGTATGATAATCTCTAGGTCCGTGCATGTTGCTGCAAATCTTTGTTTTTTAGATTCCACATATAAGTGAGATCATATGGTATTTGTCATTCTCTGTCTGACTTATTTCACTTAGCATAATACCCACTAGATCCATCCATGTTGTCACAAATGGCAAGATTTCATTTTTTAATGACTGAGTAATAATATTGCATTGTGTATATATACCATATCTTCTTTATCTGTTCATCTATTAATGGATACTTTGGTTGCTTCTGTATCTTGGCTATTATAAACAATATTGTAATAAACATTTGAGTGCATAAATCTTTTTGAATGTGTTTTGGGTTTTTTTGAGTAAATACCCAGAAGTAAATTTGCTGGATCACATGGCAGTTTTATTTTTAATTTTTGAGGAAACTCCATACTGGTTTCCATAATAACTGCACTAATTTACAATCCCAACAACAGTGCACAAATGTTCCATTTTCTCCACATCCTCGGCAATACTTGTTATTTGTTGTCTTTTTGATAATAGCTGTTCTGACAGGTGTGAGGTGATATTTCATTGTGGTTTTGATTTGCATTTTCCTGATGATGAGTGATGATGAGCATCTTTTCATGTGCCCGTTGGCCATGAAAAAATGTCTTTGGAAAAGTGTCTTTGGAAAAATGTCTATTCAGGTCTTCTGCCCATTTTAAAATCAAGTTGTTTTTTTATTTGATGTTGAGTTGTATGAGTTCTTTGTATGTTTTGGGTAATAACCCCTTATTGGATATATCATATGCAAATATCTTCTCCAGCTGCATTTTAAAAATTTTATTTATTTATTTATTTGGCTGCGCCATGTCTTAGTTGTGGCATGTGGGGTCTTCGTTGTGGCATGTGGGATCTAGTTCCCTGACCAGGAATCGAACCTGGGACCCCTGCATTGGGAGCATGGAGTCTTAGCCACTGGACCACCAGGGAAGTCCCTGCATTTTTTTTTTTTAATTTATTTTTGGCTGCGTTGGGTCTTCGTTTCTGCGCACAGGCTTTCTCTAGTTGCGGTGAGAGGGGGCTACTCTTTGTTGTAGTGCACAGGCTTCTCATTGTGGTGGCTTCTCTTGTTGCAGAGCATGGGCTCTAGGCGTACGGGCTTCAGTAGTTGTGGTGTGCAGGCTCAGTAGTTGTGGCTCGCGAGCTCTAGAGCGCAGGCTTAGTAGTTGTGGCACAAGGGCTTAGTTGCTCCATGACATGTGGGATCTTCCCTGGCCAGGGATTGAACCTGTGTCATCTGCATTGGCAGGTGGATTCTTAACCACTTCGCCACCAGGGAAGTCACTCCAGCTACATTTTTGCTTTGTTGATAGTTTCCTTCACTGTGAAAAAGCTAAAAAGTTTGATGTAGTGTTATTTGTTTATTTTATTTTTTGTTGTTTCCCTTGCCCAGGAAGACATAGCCAAAAAAATATTGCTAAGACTGATGTTGAAGAGTGCACTGCCTATGTTGTCTTCTAGGAGTTTTATGGTTTGGGTCTTACACTTAAGTCCCTAATCCATTTTGAGTTTATTTTTGTAGATGGTTTGAAAAAGTAGTCCAGTTTGATTCTTTTGCATGTAGCTGTCCAGTTTTTCCAAGGTGATTTATTGAAGGGGCTGTCTTTTCCCTGTTGTATATTCTTTCCTCTTTTATCATAGATTAATTGACCAGATAAGTGTGGGTTTATTTTTGGGCTCTCTATTCTGATCCATTGACCTATGTGTCTGTTTTTCTGCCAGCACCACACTGTTTTGATGACTGTAGCTTTGTAGTTTAGTTTGAAATTGGGGCACATGATACCTCCAGCTTTGTTCTTCTTTCTCAAGATTGCTTTGGCTATTTGGGGTTTTTCATGTTTTAGTACAAATTTTAGAATTATTGTTTTCTGTGAAAAATACCTTTGGTAGTTTCATAAGGATTACATTGAATCTGTAGATTGACTTGGGTAGTATGGTCATTTTATTTTTTTTATTTTTTAAATATTTATTTATTTAATTTATTTATTTGGCTGTACCGGGTCTTAGTTGCGGCATGCGGGATCTTCATTGCCACATGTGAGATCTTCATTGTGGCATGTGGGATCAGTTTTTTTTTTTTTTAGCCATGGCATGCATGCTCTTAGTTGTGGCATGTGGGATCTAGTTCCCTGACCAGAGGTCGAACCCAGGCCTCTTGCATTGGGAGCATGGAGTCTTAACCACTGGACCACAAGGGAAGTCCCTTCATTTTAAAAATATTAATTCTTCCAGTCTATGAGCATGGTAGATCTTTCCATTTGTTTATCTCATCTTCAATTTCTTTCATCAGTGTCTTATAGTTTTTTAAAAATTTAAGTTAATTTTTAATTTTTTTGGCCATATCACACAGCTTGTGGGATCGAACCCAGGTCCCCTGCAGTGGAAGTGCAGAGTCCTAACCACTTGACTTCCAAGGAATTCCTCTGTCTTATAGTTTTCAGAGTACAAGTCTTTTTCTTTTTTGGTTAGATTTATTCATAGGTATTTTATTCTTTTTGATGAAATTGTAAATGGGATTGTTTTCTTAACTTCTCTTTCTGATAGTTCATTGTTAGTGTATAGAAATGCAACAGATTTCTGTATATTGATTTTGTAACCTGCAACTTTATGGAATTCATTAATTAGCTTTATAGTTTTTTTATGGGGTTGTTAGGATTTTCTATATATAGTATCATGTCATCTGCAAACAGTGTCAGCTTTACTTCTTCCTTTCCAATTTGAACTCCTTTTATTTCTTTTTCTTGTCTGATGTCTGTGGCTAGAACTTCTGATACTATGTTGAATAGTTGAGAGTGGGCATCCTTTTGTTCCTGATCTTAGAGGAAATGCTTTCAGCTTTTCACCATTGAATATGATGTTGACTGTAGGTTTCTCATATATGGTCTTTATTGTGTTGAGTCACGTTCCCTCTCTACCTACTTTGTTGAGTGTTTTATCATTAATAGATGTTGAATTTTGTCAAAAGCTTTTTCTGTGTCTATTGGGATGATCATATGATTTTTATTCTTCATTTTGTTAATGTGGTGTATCCTGTTGATTGATTTATATGTATTGAACCATCCTTGCATTCCTGGAATAAATCGCACTTGATCATGGTGTGTATGTTTGCTTCCTTCCCCAGGTTAGGAAAGTTTCAACTATTATTTCTTCAAATAAGTTCTCTGCCTCTTTCTCTCTTTTCCTTCTGGGTCCCCTGTAATGTGAATGTTAGTACACTTGATGTTGTCTCAGAGGTCTCTTAAACTATCCTCATTTTTAAAAATTGTTTTTTCTTTTTTCTGTTCAGTTTGGGTGATTTCTACTACTCTGTCTTCCAGATGGGTTGCTCCTTTCCTCTGTATCATATAATCTACTTTTGATTCCTTCTAGGATATTTTTAATTTCAGTTATTGTACTCTTCATGCCTGTTTCTTCTTTTTATTTTCTCTTTGTTGAAAGTCTTCATGTGTTCATCCATTCTTCTCCCATGTTCAGTGAACATCTTTATGATCAGTACCTTGAACTCTTTATTGGGTAGGTTGCTTTTCTCCACTTAACTTAGTTTTTCTGGGGCTTTGTCTTGTTTCTTTGTTTGGAACATACTCCTCTGTCTCCTCATTTTGCCCAATTCCCTGTGTTTCTTTCTCTCTTTTTTTTTTTCTAAAATGCTTAATGTGACGGAAACCACAAGGGTTTCTCATTATTCTTATTTATTTATAAATTTATGTATTTATTTATGGTTGTGTTGGGTCTTCATTGCTGTGCATGGGCTTTCTCTAGTTGCGGCGAGTGGAGGTTACTCTCCGTTGTGCTGCACGGGCTTTTTGTTGCAGTGGCTTCTCTTGTTGTGGAGCACAGGCTCTAGGCATGCGGGCTTCAGTAGTGGTGGCACACGGGGTTCAGTAGTTGTGGCTCATGGGCTCTAGAGCGCAGGCTCAGTAATTGTGGGGCAGAGGCTTAGTTGCTCCGTGGCATGTGGGATCTTCCTGGACCAGGGCTCAAACCTGTATCCCCTGCATTGGCAGGCGGATTCTTAACCACTGTGCCACCAGGGAAGCCCCCCCCCGTGTTTATTTCTATGTGTTACTTTTAGTTACATTTCCCAATCATGGAGATGTGGCCTTATGTAGGAGAAGTCCTATGGGGCCCAGAAGCATGTTCCCCTGTGATCACCAGAGCTATATGCTCTAGGGGTGCCCTCTATGTGAGCTGCATGCACACTTCTATTGTGGTGGGACCAACTACTGTGGGTGCACTGGTAGGTGGGGCTGGCCCCCCGCCTGGTTGGCTGTGAAGTTGTGCCTTGTGCAGTGGCTGCAGGCCCACTGGTGGGCAGGGTAGTCTTCCTGCATGGTTGGCAGCACAGCCGTAGTTCCAGGGTGGGGCACAGGACTGCTCCTGGCCTGCTGGTGGGCAGGGTGGGGTCCTGAGCAGCTATCTTTGTGGGCCTGGGAGAGCTTGGGGCTAGTGTTGACCTGTTGGAGGGCAGGCCTGTGTCCTTGCATGGCTATATGCAGAGCTGAGGGGGCTTTGGGCTGGTGCCAGCCTGCTGGACAGAGGAGCTGGGTTCCTGCATGGTTGTCTGTGCAGCCTGGGAGGCTCAGTGGTAATTAGATTTTGAGGCTTTGTCAGATTCAGGTTGGAGTTTTCAGCAGGACCACTTCATAGATCACACGGTCCCTCTTACCAGAGGTACCTGATGTCTGGTTGTCTCTTTGGGATGACATTGATGGTTAGTGCCTAGATCCATTAATTCACTTTGAGTTTCAGAATGGTGGTATTCTAATTCTGTCATTCATTCTTCCTTTCTTAGCTGGAATACTGTTTGGTTACACAGTGGTACGGTTTACATAGGAAAGTCAGGATAAATGCTTGATTGTCTGTCTTTATCAATGCTCAAAATAATAAGCCAGTTCACTAGTATCCTCCAGTAGTGACCAATATGTTTTATTTTGCTTTAATATCTTTACAAACTCATGAAGTCAACATATTTGTTGTATTTAAACCCTTTTCCATTATTTTTTGTAATGATGCTCAGTGGTTCCATCTTTGGTCAAGTTGATGCCTGACATGACTCTATAGTCTTTGACAACTTCTCTGTTGTCTGACAAGATGTTCCAAGCTCATCCTTTATTTCTCTGCCCCTAGAATTAGTCCTTTCTAAGGAGCCCTTATTTCTTTCAGTGAAAATAGTATTTCAAGTTCACAACTGGGGCACTAGGGTGCTTATTTCTACTTTTTTTGGTCTTTGTTTCTAGAACTTCTCATCAGACAGAGCTGGGAAATACAGTTTTTGTTTTAAAGATAAAATGAATCATTTGTTCATACTGATACTTCATATTAGATTCATGACTACAGGATTTTTACTTAATCTCTTCTGTTTAATTTATTTATTTTCTGTTCATGCTAAGATCCCCAGTTCTCAATAATGCTGGATATGAGAGAATTTGAACATCACATATTTACTCTCATTTGCTTTATCCCAAGTTATACACACAACAGCCTCAGACACTGACAGTTCATACTCTAAAACTTTGAAGATTTTCTTATTAGTTTTTGTTCTTAACAGTCCCTTCTATCCCTAGGGTGTATCCCACAGGGGATGTCAGTCAAATTACTGTGTTTTTAAGTCATTTAGAATAGTCCCTCTCTGGTGGTTATGCCACCATCTGGATATACAGTTATGTTCATTTTTTCCTTTCATTTTTTGTTAAGGATTGCTTTTTCTCAATTTAAGTATCAATTATTTAAATATTTACATGATCCCAAAGTTAAATCTACCAAAGTGCATCTAAAGAAGTCTAGTTTGTGTTTGTTTGTTCTCTACCTCATTTCCTCCTTCCTTCATAGGAAGGAGGTATTATTATTTTTATTTTATGATTATCCTTTTGTTGTTTTAAAATATAATCATATATGTTTAAAAAATATAAGCAAATATATTTTTTATGCTGTGTTTCCTTATAAGCCTAGCGTACTATTCTTCACTTAATATATCCCACAGCTTATGATAGACTTCTAGAAACAGGGCCGCTAGATATAGGAAAGATAGATTTGAAAGCAGTAGGGCAGAGGAAGGTACTGGGAGAGGAGAAAAACCTCCGGTAGGAGCACTCTGGGATCTAAATTCCTAAGGTTAGGGTTAGGGTTAGGGTTAGGGCTCCAGGCTCCCCATCTCTACTTGCTCTTTTTATTACGCAGAGCTCTTTAGGGCTCACTCCCTCCTCCCTCCAAAGCTCCTGACTCCCCCATCCAGCAAAGACTCAGATATCAGGACCCTACCATTGGAAGCCACTGGGAAAATAAATCCATAAGTAAACAAACAAATACATATATATATTTCAACTGGATATATTATATATTTTAAACACATTTTTGATCTTTAAAATGTATAACAGCAAAACTCAAATTGTAATGCCAACGTAAATAACCAGTAGAGATAAACATCTCTACAACTTAAAACTCCTGTGTCTAAACCATTGAAATCTGTGGTCTTGGCTTACAGAGAGAAAAATTATTTTTTAAAAATGTCTAATTGATTGGGAGGTAGGAATAGTGCCCTTTAAGCAAACTCCATAGAAAGAAATCAAGTTAAGAGCGATCACTCACATCATCAGTTTTCAGCTTTCTTGTCCCTCTCGAAAGTCTTCCTCCGGCTAAACTACTTTGGTTGCCATCCTAACCAGGAGTTACTTGCTCATCTCGATTTCAGTGCCATGGACACTCGCTTCCCACATTTGGAAAGTCTTCTGTTTCCATCCACCGCTTTCATCAGCAGTTGGCTTAAAACTCACGTTCTCCAGGAAGCTTATCTGACCCAATCCACGCTATTAGGATCCTTTCTGTATCCCACATGCCTCAAATTTAGAGTTGTCAGATTTAGAAAGTAATAATGCAGGATGCCCAGTTAACTTGAATTTCAGATAAAGGGCAAATACTTTTTTCCTCTTCCTTTTAGCATGGGACATGCTTATACTAAAAATTCTTTGTTATTTATAGAATTAAAATTTTAACTAGGGGTCTTGCACTTTATCTGGCGCCTCAAGTTTAAAGGTCTTAAAAAACAAATAATCTCCAAATATTGTTACACTTGATTATTATGTTGCTTTCAAGATTTTCCATGAGTTACTTTATGTGTGTGTTTTGCTTTCTAAGTAGATGACAAACTCCTTGAAAGTGGAAGCTGTGTCTTCAGCGTTTGTAGTTCACCTCTCCTGCACTTTGCTCTCCACACCATGCTAGTCATCAGTTCTGAGCTAATGTTTGATGAATGAATAAATCCTCAAAGTGAGTTTTTTTGGTTTGTTTGTTTGGTTTTTTTGCGGTACGCGGGCCTCTCACTGCTGTGGCCTCTCCCATTGCGGAGCACAGGCTCCGGACGCGCAGGCCCAGCGGCCATGGCTCACGGGCCCAGCCGCTCCGCGGCATGTGGGATCCTCCCGGACCGGGGCACGAACCCGTGTCCCCTGCATCGGCAGGCGGACTCTCAACCACTGCGCCACCAGGGAAGCCCCGAGTTTTGTTTTTGATTAAAGAGAGAAGTCTTTGAGTTAAACATAAAATACTATAAAAATAATTTAAACTATTTTAAAACCAATCTAAATTCCTAAGGTTGATTTAGAATAAAATCAGAAACTATTATTAACATTATTAATGATTTACATTCTAAGATTTTTATCAATGAACTTACATGAACAGCTATTATTAAACATATTTATAAAAGTTGGGTCAAGTTGTGAGTTCTTCGTGTGAGTAGAAGTTATTTTCATTTACTGTATCTTATCCTTACAAAGTTGTACCATTATCTTACCTGCAGTATACATTTATATTAATTAAATTTGGTAGCTGCTTCTTGCTTCACTTAAAAAAAAAATTGTAGTGACAGTTGCTTCTAATCGCTTTAATCACTAAGTCGATGCAAAAAATTGCCTTATGCCAGAAGCAGTATCTGTTGCGTCATACTCTCAGCGTCAGCAATGCTTGGACCCTTTTGAATCAGCAGAGGGAGCCAACTTCAGTTTTGCTGCGAAGTCACTGCCTTCTAGTTCCAAAGGTGCAAATGTAGGGGCTACTATGTGCAGGCCATTTATTTGTTCTTAGTATCGATAATGAGGGCATAGATAAAAAAGCTAATTGAGATAACTCCATAACCAGTAGCAAGTTTATGTTGCAAATTGAGTGGGGTGCAGTTAAAGCTAATGCCATGAATTACAGTAATGAAAGCAGTGTAATTTGCTGTTAATTCTCTAAACAAAACAATCCCGTGCATATCAGGATCTTGACACTTTAATCTTGGTTTCTGAAGGCGCTAGCAAGGTTGTAAAGAGAAAACCTAAGGGGAGGCATGTTTCGTCACTGGGACAAAGGATACAGAGCAACAGACAAAGGAAAAGGAAGGGGGTTTGAGGGTGGGCGGAACAGGAGAGGAGCTCTTCTTTTTATCTAAAAGGAACAAAAAGGAAAATGGTGTTTAAACACACACACACACACACACACACACACACACACACACACGCACGCACACCAGAAACAGTGCGACCGGAGGGAACCTAACAGCAGAATTCAGTTTTCTCTAACAAGGAGTGGTTTGGGGCCTGTGGAAGAGGAAGTAGGGATTGAATGGAAGGAACCCTTTTTAGTCCACCTGGAGGGCTGGCAGGGGTGGGGAGGGGTGGGAAACTAACACAGCCAGGCCAGAGCAGAAAGCAGTGTTGACTGGGGCTTTGGACTAGCCTGGGCGGGGGAGGATCCTGACAACAAGCTAGAATTAAGGGTGGGTATAAAAATGTTCAAAACAAGCTCTGGTGAGGTGAGAGGTGGAATCAAATTTAAAAAGAAAGAAAAAAGGAAAATTATTAGATACACTGTAGACTTTATTTTAAAACAGTGATTTTTTTGTTATTAAATAAAAAATTGAAAAATTATTTTTCCTAGAAGTGTGGTATGGAAGATTATAGTTACAGATCTCCATGCATTTGAGCATACAGAGCCATCATCAGAATTTTTTCCCCTAAATTGCTAAGAGTTTTAATTAAAATATCACCTGTGATCTCACCACCCCAATATTATAATCATTGTAACATTTTGATATGTATCCTTTTGGAAAATGCATATGTCCACATATAGATATATTGGATATTTATAAAAACAGTGGTATCACACTATATGTAATAATGGTAGCTAAGGCCTGCTGAGAGCTTAGTAGATGCTAGGTGCTGTTGTCAGGGCTTTCCCTGTAATACTGCATTTAATCCTGACAACAACCTGGTGAGGTAGTAATATCATTCCTATTTTGTAAATGATGCCCAGAGAGGTTAAGAAACTTGCTCAAAGTCACACAGTTAATAGTTGGTACTTGATCACCGACCATCTGACTCTACAGGCTTTTAATCCTTATAGCAAATTATCTTCCATATCAGTATTGGATAATCTGCTTTCTTTTCACTTAAAAATAACATATAATGGACATCCTTTCCTGTCAATACGGAACTTCATCATTAATAAGTCATCATAATGTATCAATCCTCCACTGATGGACAATTTAGGTGGTTTCATTTTTTTTGCTGTTATATACATACATCCCTGTTCATTTATTCCATTATTTTAATAATTTATTCCTAAAGGTGGGATTTCTAGGTTAAATACTTTTTTGGGGGTAACACTGTGATTTCATTTTGAGAAAGAATTTCTATGAGCATTCCACCAGCATTGAGTTCTGAAGGCTTTGCGAGCTAACCTTGAAGTTGTACTCACATGTCAGAGACTCCCTGTTGCCACCTAGTGGCACCATCTCTAAATTGTTAGTAGCAACATTGTGTGATCATTCAAGAACTCTCCAGGGAAGATCTTGAGCAAAATGTCCTCAATTTTTCATTATTATAAATAATACTGTAATGATTAAATTTATTCATATTTAAAATCACTTCCTTAGGGAATAGAGTCATAGACATTCTATACATTGTCAAAAGGTATAGATTACCTTTTGTCTATACCTTTTGTCAAAGGTATAGATTAATTTTTTGTCTTATAAATGTAATACATATTATAAATATAATAAAGAATGAAAAATTATGTTGAATTATAAGAAAAAATAAAATGACCTGTAATTTCATCAGCCAGAAAAACCACCTTTTAGGGGCCATTTAGGTAAATTTTATTTTACTATTTTAAAAAACAAAATTAGTGTTATAAGTGTCCCAATTTAATAACCTGCCTTTTCTTTAAAGTTCATTTTTTGGGGAGGGGTTATATCTTACTGATCTGACTGCCTCCTGGGGCTCTTAAGATCAGGAACTTTGCCTTATTTACTGTTGTATTAGTAACACCTGCAACAGTGCTTGACAAATACTGGTTGACCAAGCAAGTTTTGCAAGAGCTGAAATTAGCATGTCTTTTTCTTTCCTTTTTTCCTCCCCATTTTTATGAAGTTAAGTCTCCCAGGCTATGGAATGCTTGATCCCATCTTAAGGGGAAATAGTTTCAATATGTTTTTATAAAGATTTTTTTTTTTGATGTGGACCATTTTTAAAGTCTTTACTGAATTTGTTACAATACTGCTTCTGTTTTATGTTTTAGTTTTTTGGCCGCGAGACATGTGGGATCTTAGCTCCCCGACCAGGGATTGAACTCGCACCCCCTGCATTGGAAGGTGAAGTCTTAACCACTGGATGGCCAGGTAAGTCCCTATTTTCAATATTTTAATTTGCTGATTATTTCGGGCTATTCTTAACTCTGCTACCCCTCTTCTTTTCCCTTACTGCTTTCAGTAGTCAGGTGGCATGAGAGACAAAAGGAGCTCCCAGATGAGTGTAGCTAGAAAACTTGCTGTGAGAGAGAAGTGGGCAGCCAGGTAACTGAGTGCGGAGAGCCTGGGGCTGGAGGTTCAACCAATATGCCCTCGTGGTTGCCCCTGAACCAACCCCTTGGTTACCTGGGGTGTAAAATGAAGGGGCTGGCCTCTGGGGTCCTTTGCAGCCCGAAGGGTGTGGGAGTTGATGATCCTAATGTCTGTGTGTGGCGGGCTCGGGGGGGCGAGTGTCCTCTTGAAGATAGAGGCAGATGGGTGAGGAATGAGGCACCAGCAGAGAAAGGGGGGGCAGGGCCATCTGTGTGTGTCTGTGACCTGCTCTGTGACACAGGCCCCTACTGCACGCAGGAGGACCCCTGCTTGGTTTACTTTAAGTTCTGCTTTGGCCATCCTGAAAATTTTTAATAATTTTTGAAAAAGGGACCTCACATTTTCATTTTGTACTGGGCCCTGCAAATTATGGGTGGTCCTACTCTGGCCATCGAGTTTCCTCTGACCCTATGTCTGGGAGTCAGGGCCCTGGGGGTAAGACTTCTTAGACCTCTCATGTTAGACTTCTCAGATTTCCCCCATATGAGACTTCCCATCTCCCAAAGGAACGGGTGGAGCAAGATGGTCTGTAGTGGGAGATCATTATTACCTCTCTTTCCTCATTAGCCTCTAACAGAAATTCAGTATTTCCTTCAATTACAAATACAGCTCACAAACCACAATTTTATTAGCAGTATCTGAGACTTAAAAAAAACTTTTTGTATACATGTAATTAATTTATTTATTTTAAAATTATTAATTTATTTATTTTTGGCTGCGTTGGATCTTCGTTGCTGCGCGTGGGTTTTCTCTAGTTGCGGCGAGCGGGGCTACTCTTCGTTGTGGTGCGCGGGCTTCTCATTGCGGTGGCTTCTCTTCTTGCAGAGCACGGACTCTAGGCGCGCGGGCTTCAGTAGTTGTGTCACGTGGGCTCAGTGGCTGTGGCTCACGGGCTCTAGAGCGCAGGCTCAGTAGTCATGGCTTGCAGGCTCTAGAGTGCAGGCTCAGTAGTTGTGGCGCACGGGCTCAGTTGCTCCACGGCATGTGGGATCTTCCCGGACCAGGGCTCGAACATGTGTCTCTTGCATTGGCAGGTGGATTCTTAAGCACTGCGCCACCAGGGAAGCCCCTCTTTTAACCATTTTTTAAATGTACAATTCAATGACATTAATTACATTCACACTGTTGTACAACTATCACCAGGTTTTAAAAATATTTTGTTAGCTATATATGTATTTTTATAAATTTATTTTATTTTATTTTTGGCTGCGTTGGGGTCTTCGTTGCTGCACGTGGGCTTTTCTCTGGTTGCGGTGAGCGGGGGCTACTCTTCGTTGTGGTGCGCGGGCTTCTCATTGCGGTGGCTTCTCTTGTTGGGAGCACGGGCTCTAGGCGTGCAGGCTTCAGTAGTTGTGGCTCGCGGGCTCTAGGCACACAGGCTTTAGTAGTTGTGGCTCACGGGCTTAGTTGCTCCATAGCATGTGGGATCTTCCCAGACCAGGGCTCGAACCTGTGTCTCCTGCATTGACAGATGTATTCTTAACCACTGCTCCACCAGGGAAGCCCTGTTAGCTATATTTTAATGTAATAGGTTTCCTTGTGACTGTATTTGTTTTATATGCTTAAAAGCATTCACCTCGGAAGGAGTTAATATGGTTCGCCAGACATCTAAAGGGCTCTGGGACACAAAAAAGGTTAAAAATCCCCAATCTATAGGCTCTTTCCACTTTTAACATCCTATGACTATATGAATCTAAATCAATCCAGCTTTCTTTTAATAAATGGGGATTATAATGTTTCTCTGCCCTATCTACCCTTGGGTATTGCCACTTAATGCGCTTTTTGTCGGTGCTGTAGGATACACAGCAGGCAGGCAAGCCCCAGCACTGCCCTCCTCACGGCATTAGTATTCCTGGACAGGCTTCAGCATGTGAAGACCCTTGGAGGTTCAGGACTTGGGGTCATCCAGGAGCCCTCTCTCTGAAAGCCTCCAGTGAATGTGGCTGTCAGGAAGTGTTTTCTGCTCCACTTCTGTGCCAGGATCAGGCCAGGGAACCGTAGACCAGCAGGTGTTTGCTTCCCCTGGGCCATTCTCAGGATGGACTGCGTTAGCTGGTGAGCGTGAATCACCCAGCCAGTGATATAAGACATTTGATCTAGTTGGGAAGATACCCATTTATTCAGTTCATTCCTTTGTTCAATCATCTGTTCAGTCACTTAATAAAAATTTACTGAGTGCTTATGTATGTGCCAGGATACTTTAGTGAAAAAAGAAAAAAAAGGCCATAGGGTTTGCCCTTACGGAGCTTACATTCTAGTAGAGAGGAGGGAAGGGAGAGACAATAACCAAAATTTAAAAAGTGCACTATATAGCATATGATGACGATGAATTCTGATAAAAAATGAAGTAGGGAAGTGCTGTTGGGGATAGGTTGTAATAATTCCCACCAATGGGAAGTGGGTTGACTGAGGAGCAAATCTGAGGAGGAAGTACACCGTGGGTAGCAGAGACCCTTCTGCTGCCTTCCCTTTTGGGATCTGCCTGCCAGCAGAGAACATTTATTCCCACTTGTTTTCAGCCACGTGTAAGCCTTAAAGGCCCAGTGGTGTGGGGAGCACTCCCTGAGGGGATCCAGCATCCTCTGTGACTTGACTGGATGAGTCTCCAGGGGGACTGGGGATCCTACATCTAGAGCCAGATTCTCTATATTAGCTTTGTCAGTTTTCTTATTTTTTTAAATTTTAAAAAAGTATTTATTTAGGGCTTCCCTGGTGGCACAGTGGTTGAGAGTCCGCCTGCCGATGCAGGGGACACGGGTTCGTGCCCCGGTCTGGGAGGATCCCACATGCCGCGGAGCGGCTGCACCCGTGAGCCATGGCCGCTGAACCTGCGCGTCCGGAGCCTGTGCTCCGCAACGGGAGAGGCCACAATAGTGAGAGGCCCGCGTACCGCAAAAAAAAAAAAAAAAAAAAAGTATTTATTTATTTGGCTGCGCTGGGTCTTAGCTGTGGCACATGAGATCTTTGTTGCAGCATGCGGAATTTTTTTTTTTCAGTTGCGGCATGTGCGATCTAGCTCCCTGATCAGGGATCGAACCTGGGCCCCCTGCATAGGCAGCGCGGAGTCTTAGCCACTGGACCACCAGGGAAGTCCCTGCTAGTTTTAAAAGTGATGTTTTGGTCTCCACATGCGGATCCTTTAATTTCTTCGTTGTTTTAGAACATTGGCAGGGAAACGGGTTGGTTGGTGTTCCAGTCAACTCCCCCAGTGTTTTTGTATTTGGGTTTTTGATGCATTTCTTCCCTTCTGAATGTGAGTCCTCCAGGGCAGGAAGGATATTGGCCTTTTCCTCTGCCTGGGATATCCCTACTGTGCCTAGGATAGTACTTGGCACAAAGAACGTACTCCATAAATCTTTATTTACTAGATAAGTTTCATGTAAAGTACAGTAGCCACTGACTTTTGGTTGTGGATTCATCGGAAACTTACTGTGCTATAGGTCAAATGAACTGTAAGGGCAAAGGCAATTTTTGTCTGAATCTGCCCCTGTTAACCCATAACTTATTTAAAGGGATAATAATACTTTCCATGGAACATATATTTAAAACAAACCCTTAGACATTATGAAATCTTTTCTAAAAAGCAGGATATTAGGTGATTTTTTTTTCACACAACTCACGTTAACTTGACAGCTCCCACAATTAACATGGTAATTCACTTGTGAAGCCCAAGGTGAGTCAGCATTTAAGATTTCTGCCATCATAGCATTGAGTATAGCCTGGAATGTAAAATAGTACATGTGATATTTCAAGAGCTTCAGATATTTGACAACCAATTAAGTAGCAGACATGATGCAACTACTGTATACACACAAAATACATTGTGCTGGACACGGGCTTACACAGAGATAAATAACATACACCCTCAACCAGTGAGCTCCTAGGGACTAGGGTTATGAAATAATATTAGGGCTTATATGTACCTAGCACTATCTTAAAGCCTTTTTTTTTATTTAACACATTTAATACAACAACCTGGTAATTTAGCTGCTATAACATTCCCCACATTTTATTGAACATGTAGCAAGCAGCCTTGGGAGATATACTGTCTCCCTTTGGAGCAAAGAGCAGTTTCCCTGAACTCAGGGTTCCTCTCCTGTAACCACACTGCGTGTGCAGGTTTTTGCATCTCCCTGTGGGAACCGGGGCTCAAGGAACCAGTGTAATACATGCTGATTCTCTGGCTACTGCAGTTGTCTTCAGTAATAGACTGTCATTTGTTTCTGACCCAGGAGTTTCGTGTATTCTGCCGGCATCTATGAAAGTATGGCAGGCTAACTTGCTAGTTTGCAAGTAGGGCAACATCTCACACCTTTCCCAGTTCTTGATGTTCACGAAGGGGGAAATGGAAAGACAGGTGGTTCAAGAACTTGCCCAAAGTCACTCTGCCAGTATGGGGAGGAGGTGGGATCCAGACTCTTGCCGTCTAGGGAAGCCGATGAGCTTACTTCCAGGCATATGTGGTTTGAGGTGCCTTGGGCCATCTAGCTGGTGCTATATCCAGTAGGTCTTTGATCATATATGGAGGAACCCAGAACGTAGGCTCTCATTTGGGAACCAGTCATTAATGTTGTTGCCGAGATGATGAAGTGGGGATTGAATGTATGGATTCCTCTAAAATCTTGGTTACGGAGAGACAGAGATAGCTTGAATGCTAGAGAAGGACATAGAGGAAAAAATTACTTATTTATGAATTTTTAATTGGACGCAGACCCGAACATGTAAAAATATTGTTGGAAAAGAACCACTAGTGGGATGAGGTTGAAAGTAGAGGAGAGGAAAGTTGGTGGAGTCAGTGCCCTAAGGAAATGGAAACTGATGAATCCCAGATCATACATTTTCCACTGAGATGGGAAGGAAGGAGGCAAAGATAGTTAAGGGGCTGATAGGTGTGTAGATATATGGATGGTGTAGGGAGTTGAGGGAGTCCTTCTCTAGAATTGGCTAGATCACTGCTAAGAGGAACGAGGAAGGTATTGGGGTGGGGCTTCAGGAGAACAGTGTAGGTTAGAGCAAGGAACAGCAGATGGAGCTGTCTGTAGACCATTGACTCTCCTGTGTTTGGCCCAATGCCTTGCACATAGTATGTGAAATTAAATGAATTGAATTAACGAGTAGACACATGTAGAGGGATTCTTAGGCAATGTACTGAGGTGCTGGGTGAGGAGACCACCTTTCTGCAGAGGCTAGTTTCTGAGATGCTGAGTTAGATGGAGTTATGGGCAGGGAACAGTCTCCTATTTGGTGACTGCCTGCAGCCGCTAAGTGGGTAGCACCCAGCCCACCTGCTGAGACATAGCAAGACAGTCAATCCTGGGCCCCAGGCAGGGCCAAAGTGGGGATCAGCTGGGATGGGGAAGGAATAGTACAGCTTGAGTTCTCCCCTTTGACCACTATGGATGCCAAGAGGTTGAAGCCTGGTCATGCCTGGATTCTAAGCATATTATAGAGCAAACAAGAATTATTTGTCATGATGTGCTCTGAGAATAAATTCAATGATATGACCTCGTTCCAAATGGGATCAGTTTTTATTTTTAATGTATTTATAGAATTGAGGTTCAGGCTTCCAAGGGAATGAGATAAAGGGATAGAGGTCAATAAAGGGGGTGAGAAATACAGCTCAAAATGAGCCAAGGGGCATTCCATTTTAGAAGAAATGTGTCTGTGACCGGCCAGAAAATGAAGATAATGGTTGTAAAGAGAAGACAGTCATGAGAGAAAGATTTTAAGTAACTTTCCATTACTTGGCAATGTTTTTAATTTGGCTACATCTGACACCAAGAGGTGAGGGAGAAAGCCAGTCCATAATTCTAAAACTAAATTAAAACTGATCCTGAGGCATCTGAAGATTTTGATTTTGGAGAATAATTGGTTTTTGTTTCAGTTCACACAAGTCAGCAGGCAGGGTGAAAAAAGCACTGACCTGCAGCAAAGCATTAACCTTCCAAGCAGTGGGTCTTGGTTTCCATGAGTGCAGTGTAGGAAAAAACTCTACAAACCTTCTGCATCTAAGCTGAATGGGTGCTGTACAGTTTAAATGTTCAGGAACCTCCACCCACACGCATTTAGCAGGTGTCCAAGGATACAGCAGCTCATGGTCTTGACCTGCAGTGAAGGACAGAGTGATAGTATATCTCAAGAGAGCTATTTATAGGACACTAGTGCATGTCATTTTCTTTAACTATCATCTACTCTTGATGTTTGGGGGCTCTGCCATTTATTTCAACATTAAATTATAGGTTTTTAAAACTAGACCATTGTGCCTGACCATCCAGTGGTTTCCTATTACTCACCTGTCACTGCTTGGGAAAGTCATCTGAGGAAATGTAATGAGATCACTGGGGCAACCCCTTTTCCAGGCTAATTATTCCAGCACTCTGTATTGCATTGTTATTTTTAGTTTACTAACATTAGCTTTTTTTCTTCCTAAGGAGACTTGAGTCCACTCAATTTCCCTGTCAAAGATGCAAATTGCAATTTTATTTATTTTTTCTTATTTCCTCGTAAACTATAACCCTCATGTCCAGCCCCATTTTCTCTTTTCACTTTTTTTTTTTTTTTTGATTTTCTTACAGAGCAGGGATTAAATCTGATCACTGCAAGATGACATTGCAAGAGCAGGCTGGACACATTTTCGAGTGGCCAGGCTTTTGCAGGGGAAGGCTACTGGGAAGGGTGGCTTCCATTCATTCAGTGGGGCAACAGCTCTGAACTCTTCTTCTGGCTCTGGCCCTGACACCTCTCCAATCTATTCTCAGTCCAGCAGCCAGGGTGATCCTGGTAAGACATCAGGGGATCGTAAGAGTCCTCTCCCCCAAACCCTACCCCATCTGTCCCCCCCATTCCCTCCTCTCTTCGCTGTTTTCCCTCCTTCACTCTGCTTCCCCCTGGGACTTTCTTACCGTCCCTCAAACACACCAGGAATGCTCCTGCCTGAGGACTTAGCCCTTGCTATTTCCTCTTCCTAGAATTCCCTTTCCTCAAATTCATATTTTTTTTTCACAAGGAATGTGAATACTTTTATTTTTGTAAATGTATTAAAATTTTTTTATTTTATATGGAGCCTAGAATTTGAAAAAGAATAGATACATGTATATGTATAACTGAATCATATTGTTTGCTGTCTCGCACCCTTAAAGTCTTTACTCACCGAGGCCATCCTTGACCATTCTATTCTTAAATTGCAAGCGCCTCCTCCAACCCTCACCTGGAAGTCCCTCTTTGCTGTCCCTGTGTTCCTTTTCTCCACAGCACTTGTCACCAGCTATCACTACGTGCATTTCTTTTTTTATTTTTTCATGTCTGTTTCTCCCTACCAGCATATAAACTCCAAGAAGACAAAACAGTTTGTGTATTTTGTTTATTGCCGTGTCCCTACCGCTTAGAAGAGAGCCTTGAATGAATCGGTAAGTATGTTGCCTAACTAGTGACATGTTTCAGGAAGCCTACTGACATTTTATAAGGTCATCCCTTAATACTGCCTGGAATCTCCCTTCTCTTGGTGTGCCGGTGGTATCCTTCCACAAATAGAAACCACAAATGCCCATAACCATTCCAGAAAAGAGACACAGAAGAAACACAGAAGCACAATGGATTGTTAACGTATGTCTATGTTTCTGAACACTTGGAAAATAGGTCATTCATAGTCTTTCCCCTATAGTTAAGAACTCTATTAGCACCATTAGCAAGTTATTGGCAGTGAGTTGGAAGTAAGTATGTGTGTCATAATCTTTCCCCAAATAAAGGGTACAATTTTAATAGCTCTGAAAGATGTCTTTGACTGAATTTGTTCAACTTGGCTTTATTTTTTGCAGAAGTGATTTCTCTGTATCAGGGATCAATTTTTCAACTCATTCAATATTTATTAAGCACCTTCTATTCCAAGCAACAATATCATGCACTGTGTTGTAGTTATTTCATTTATTAACTTCTATTAGCAGTCTTGCATTGGGGTATTTGGTTTCTGCTGAGCCAGGCCCTTGGTAAAGGTGTTAATTATTTTCCCTTTTAAGAATCCCCAGGAGGTTACACCTGTTAAAAACAAGACAACAGGCCCAAAATGGAGCTGCTTATGCTAAGCCCCACATCATCAAACTGAGACTTGACTTAATTACAGTTTTAGCTTTCCCAGAAATGGAATCTTTCTTTTTTTAAATTAAAAAATTTTTGTCTGCATTGGGTCTTCGTTGCTGCATGCGGGCTTTCTCTAGTTGCAGCAAGCGGGGGCTACTCTTCATTGTGGTGCACGGGCTTATCATTGCAGTGGCTTCTCTTGTTGCGGAGCATGGGCTGTAGGCATGTGGGCTTCAGTAGTTGCAGCACGCAGGCTCAGTAGTTGCAGCATACAGGCCCTAGAGCGCACGGGCTTCAGTAGTTGCAGCTTGTGGGCTCAGTAGTTGTGGCGTGTGGGCTCAGTAGTTGTGGCTCACGAGCTCTAGAGTGCAGGCTCAGTAACTGTGGCACATAGGCTTAGCTGCTCTGCAGCATGTGGGATCTTCCTGGACAGGGATCGAACCCGTGTCCCCTGCATTGGCAGGCGGATTCTTAACCACTGCGCCACCAGGGTAGTCCCCAGAAATGGAATCTTAAACCAGTCAATCAGGAAAGGCCTGATCAGCACAAGTTAGGTAATCTGCCTGATGTTCCCTGCCATTTCCCTAAAGGAAAGTGACCTTACAATAACCAACCCGCTTTTTGGCCTAGTATAATTTTCTTATTCCTGCTCCATTCTGACTATAAAAATCATTTTGTACAGCTCCTAGGAGCTCCTTTCTATCTGCTAGATGGGTTGCTGTCTGATTCATGAATTGTTGAATAAAGCCAATAAAATCTTTAAAATTTACTTAGTTGAATTTTGTTTTTTAACACACCCTTTGAGAGACACAGTTCATTCTCCTGGGGAAGGTCTAGCTTTTTGGTAAGTCCCAGTCTTGGTCTCAAAGGTCTGTCTTGCTTCCACCAAATTCCCAAAGAAACCAACAGATAGGATTTCCCCAGAGCAGCTTCTGCTGTTCTGTGTTTATACGCAGTCTTTTGTGGGGATATACATATTATATATATATATATATATGTATGTATATATATATATATATATATATATATATATATATAATATGTATATATAAAATTCTCTTTTGCACCAGTTTACTCATTGCTCTTTCAGGGACTGATGGGTTCCAACTGTGATTTGCACTCCCTTCTTTTTAATTTATTTTATTGAAATATAGTTGATTTGCAATGTTGTGTTAATTTCTACTGTACAGCAAAGTGATTCAGTTATACATATATATACACATTCTTTTTCATATATTTTCCATTATGATTTATCACAGGATATTGAATATTGTTCCCTCTGCTATACAGAAGGACATTGTTGTTTATCCATCCTGTATATAATAGTTTACATCTGCTAATCCCAAGCTATCAATCCATCCCTCCCACACCCCCTGCACTCCCATCTTTTATTTAAAAATTTTATTTATTTATTTATTTTGGCTGCATTGGGTCTTCGTTGCTGCACTCGGGTTTTCTCTAGTTGCGACGAGCGGAGCTACTCTTCGTTGTGGTGCGCGGGCTTCTCATTGTGGTGGCTTCTCTTGCTGTGGAGCACGGGCTCTAGGCACACGGGCTTCAGTAGTTGTGGTGCAAGGGCTTAGTTGCTCCGTGGCATGTGGGATCTTCCTGGGCCAGGGATCGAACCTGTGTCCCCTGCATTGACAGGCGGATTTTTTTTTTTTAACAGCTTTATTGGAGTGTAATTGCTTTACAATGGTGTGTTAGTTTCTGCTGTATAAAAGTGAATCAGCTATACGTATACATACATCCCCATATCTCCTCCCTCTTGCATCTCCCTCCCACCCTCCATATCCCACCCCTCTAGGTGGACACAAAGCACCGAGCTGATCTCCCTGTGCTATGTAGCTGCTTCCCACTAGCTATCTATTTTACATTTGGTAGTGTATATATGTCCATGCCACTCTCTCACTTCGTCCCAGCTTACCCTTCCCCCTACCCGTGTCCTCAAGTCCATTCACTATGTCTGTGTCTTTATTCCTGTCCTGGCCCTAGGTTCTTCAGAACCACTTTATTTTATTTTTTATTTTTTTTAGATTCCATATATATATGTCAGCATACGGTATTTGTTTTTCTCTTTCTGACTTACTTCACTCTGTATGACAGACTCTAGGTCCATCCATCTCGCTACAGATAACTCAGTTTTGTTTCTTTTTATGGCTGAGTAATATTCCATTGTATATATGTGCCACATCTTCTTTACCCATTCATCTGTCAGTGGACACTTAGGTTGCTTCCATGTCCTGGCTATTGTAAATAGAGCTGCAATGAACATTGTGGTACATGACTCTTTTTGAATTATGGTTTTCTCAGGGTATATGCCCAGGAGTAGTTCTATTTTTAGTTTTTTAAGGAACCTCCATACTGTCCTCCATAGTGGCTGTATCACTTTACATTCCCACCAACAGTGCAAGAGGGCTCCCTTTTCTCCACACCCTCTCCAGCATTTATTGTTTGTAGATTTTTTGATGATGGGGCAGGAGGATTCTTAATCACTGTGCCACCAGGGAAGGCCCTCCCTTCTTAAACATAATCAACATATATTCAGTTTCATTCATTCATTCTAGTGTAGTAGTTAAGCATGTGGGCTTTGGTGTGCCAAGCACAATTTCCAGAACATTGAAAATCTAACTCTCATACAAGTATAGAATGAACATGTGCCACGCATTTAATTAACTCATTAATGAGGGAAGTAGCAGATGGTAAACCTGGTTCAAAGGATTACAGCTGGGACAGAAGTATTTACAGTCATTGAAAGAAAGAATGCTGGAATGAGACTGCTGTATCAGATGCAAAACGAGCTAATCTCCTAGAGAACAATACAGCTGTAACCTCTGGAGTTATCTTTTTCACTAGAGAGAAGCTCACTTGTGCTGCTATAGGTCAAGAATCATTTGAATCACCCTCAGCTTTCTACAAGTTAATATTTACTCTTACAAAGTTGTAGACTATCCTAATCAATAGTAAAGAGTGAGTCATTAGGGTAAACCCCCTAGAGACTAGGATAATTCTGGAGTGGCTCTGTAATGGTCCAGCATGACATTGAAAAGATGGGCAGCCATCCTTTGTGTGTTTCCAAGTTTTGGATATTTTTGTCTTCACAGTTAGTTAGGTTGCCTGGATTCAAATCCTAGTTCCCATTTCCACTAGCTGTGACCTTGTCCAAGTTATTTAACTTCTCTAAGTCTCAAGTTTCCTCATCCGTAAAGTAGGGATAACAATAGTTTCTACCACATTAGGTTATTGTGAGGTGTCAATGAGCTGATCTGTTTGAGGACAATAGAATAGAATAGAATAGAATAGAATAGAATAGAATAGAATATAGTAAGTGCTCAATAAGGCTTAGCTACTATTATTTATATGGGCACGAGGCTGAGCTGCAGGTAATCAGGGCTTGTGTCCTCTATGTCCTGGCCTTATAAGGGAGAGAACTGTGACCCTAAGGCCATCACAGATTTGGTTGTAGCAGTCAGAAGGAGTTCATGTCATTTAGGGGTTTCAGGGAACTGTCAGCTCCAGCCTGTGGTCAGAGTGGCTATTGGCAGTCCAGAGCAAAGCCTTGTGGAGGCAAAGATGGGGGCCCATGTGAGAGAAATAAGAGGTGGAACAAACAAAAGGAGAGCTGAGGGCCTGGTATTACTCACAAGTGGGGCTACTGAGCTAGTAGACATCTGAGTTTTACTTTCCTCCTTTACCTTCTTCCTGTTGAAGTCTCCATTGCATGTACTAGGTACTCTTCTCGTACTTTTCTACTCTTCAAAGTTGAATATGATATAGTCCCTACCCTCAGGGAGTTCATAGACAAGCTGAGGAACCCAATGTGACCAACTGTTACAGTATGTGTACAAAGTACCTGCCTCACATGAGAGATGTGTCTGTAGAAGGAAGGCTTTTTACTTCCTCAAGTTGTTCCAGCAGGTGGCCTGGACCACAGAAGGGTGGCAGTGGAGTTTATGAATGTATTAGGAGAGCTCTAGCAATTGAGGGGCATTATGGGTTGAGTTGTGTACCCGCAAGACATATGTTGAAGTTCTAACCCCCAGGACCCCAGAATGACCTTATTTGGAAATAGGTTCTTTACAGATGTAATTAGTTAAATTAAGATGAGGTCGTACTGCAGTAGCGTGGGCCCCTAATCTAACATGACTGGTGTCCTTATAAGAAGAGAAAAATTTGGACACAGACATGCATAGAGGGAAGATGATACAAAGGCACATAGGGAGACAACCTGTGAAGATGGAGGCGTTGGTTGGAGCTATGCGGCCACGAGCCAAGGAATGCCTGGGGCTAACAGAAGCTGAAAGAAGCCAGGTAGGTCCGCTCCCAGAGGCTTTGGAGGGAACATGACCCTGCTGACACCTTGATTTCTGACATCTAGGCTTCAGAACTGTGAAAGACTACATTTCTGTTGTCCTAAGCCACCCAGATTGTGGTACCTTTTTACATCAGCCCTAGGAAACTAAACAGCTTTTTTTTGAGGTGATGTTATTTATAATTGCCTCAAAGTTTGCATTAAAAAAATCATATAATAGGTAAACATTGATATAAGATTTATAAAGCACAACTGACATACTCATTTCTACAATGGTTTGGTCAAAGAGGAAGATCCATGAGACCAAAATGACAAAGAACACGAGGTAACATTCACTGAAGGCTTGTGATGCCCACACTCTTTTAAGTGCTATATACAGATTAATTAATTTACCTTTTTAACAACTCCTATGAACTAGGTATTATTATTATCTCTGTGTTACAGATGAGGAAACTGAGGTATGGAGAGACCAAGTAATTTGCCCAAGGTCACAGTTCATAAGTAACAGGACTGGGATTTAAAACCAAGCCGTCTGGTTCTGGAGCTTATGCTCTTGACTGTGGCAGTGCTGGAGTCCTTTACCTGGACTTCAGGGACGGGGGAAGGGACATAAAATCACCAGCAGCATTCCACTGCCCACTACCCTCATAGTCACAGATGTTCCTTCCTGAGTGGCTGCCCTCAAACACTCTCCCTCCAAATGCCTCCTGGAGCTACCTCTTCTTTTCTTTTTCTTCAACGGATTTAAAGAATAAAAAATGAGATGAAATTCACAAAACATAAAATTAAGCATTTTAAAGTGAATTCAGTGGTATTTAATAAATTTACAATATTATGCAACCACTACCTCTATCTGGTTCTGAAACATTTTCATCCTCCCCAAACCTGGTACCCAAGAGGTGGCCACTCCCCACTCTCCCCTCACCCTGGTCCTGGCACTCACCAATCTTCTTTCTATCTCTATGGATTCACCTATTCTGGACATTTCATATAAATGGAATCTTAAAATATGTGGCCTTTTGTGTCTGGTTTCTTTCTACTGGCATAATGTTTTCGAGGTTCACCCAGCATGTATCCACACTTATCCTTTTTGATGGCTGAATAACATCCCATTGTATGTATGTACTGCAATCTATTTATCCATTCATCTGTTGATGGACATTTTAGGTTGTTTTTAACCTTCAGCTGTTGTGAATAGTGCTGCTATGAGCATGAATGTACATGGTTTGTTTGAGTATCTGTTTTCAGTTTTTTTGGGTCTATACCTAGGAGTGCAATTGCTGGGTCATATGTTATTTCTATGCTTAGCTTTTTGACCAAGTGTCTCTTCTTGTTTCTCATTTTTCCATGCTGATTCCTCATCACAAAACCCTACATGGAGTGTGGGGAAGCTGAAAATCCCACAACAGGCCAAAGAGTAAGGTCAGGATTAAGGAAAGGCTAGGAACACACCCACATTAATCATCCCTTATTTCATCTGTCACGCTTATTATGTGGGACTATTTTCAAGTTTTGGGAAAACAGACTAAAAGTTTGCTCTTTAATATTGAATCATAGAACTTTCAGGCTGGAAGAGACCGTAGAGATTTTCCAATTTGGTGAATTTTCAAACTTTCCATGGCTGACTTCTCTCAGGCCTCATGGGGAGGGCCCTGGGTTCCTCCCATCTCCCATCCACCCCTTAACCATACTGGTTAGTTTTTATTTCTCTTACATTTTGGATTTCTGAGTAAGATTTCACATGAAGAGCAGAGGGATAATATTTTAAAATCTAAGTTGTTTTTCATTTCTAGTGTTTCTTTATATCCCTGGGTCCTTGACGCATTCAGTGAGCTTGACTTTCTGTGTTCATTGCCTTAGGAGAAGACGATTCAGAGAAAACAGAGGGACAGAGAATGGAAAGCATTCTTTAGTTGTAAATTTCAAAAGCCTGGGCTTCCGAAAGGGCAGATTTCTGTGTGTAGAACAGAGATTTGGGAAATGAGGAAAGGCAAAGACTCCTGCCTGAGGAAGGACTCAGAGCTGGGAGAGGGGGAAGAGGGGTGTAGCGAATTGTGGGAGGTCCCTGGGTGAGGGACCAGACTCTGATAGGTGCAGAGTCAGTCAGCATCTAGTGACTGCCAGGCTCCCCTGGCACATAAGCCATTGATGAATGGCTCACCTGTGTTAGGTATCAAAGGAACCAAGTCTCCACTGGAGTGAGCACTGTGTCCCCCATAAGGAGGAGCTTCGATAATGGATTTCTTGGTGTCTGGCGAGGTCTCCCTTTTAGACAAACATGTGCATATCATCCAATGACGAGCACGAGGACCTCCATCTATGTCCCAATACTTTCTCATCCCTGTGGCATATGCGGCTAGCAGCCTATTCCATTTCCATGCACCTCTTTTTCCTCGCTGCTCTATCTCCAGTTTGGTTTGGGGGGCAATGTGCCCATCAAAAAATTCCCAGGCCTTCCCTGGTGGCGCAGTGGTTGAGAGTCCGCCTGCCGATGCAGGGGACGTGGGTTCGTGCCGCGGTCCGGGAGGATCCCACATGCCGCGGAGCGGCTGGGCCCGTGAGCCATGGCCGCTGAGCCTGCGCGTCCGGAGCCTGTGCTCCGCAACGGGAGAGGCCGCGGCAGCGAGAGGCCCGCGTACCGCAAAAAAAAAAAAAAACAAAAAAAAAACACAAAAAAATTCCCAGGCTTCCTTCAATGTCATGCGGATAGTTGTGGCCAATGAGATGTGAATGAAGCCTTCCATATCCCACTGGATGAGGCTTCCAGGAAAGCTATAGCTTTCCTAATAAAAATGGACAGACGCAGCTGGCATGGGCTCTTTGCCCTCTCCTGTCCCTTCGTTTCCTGCCAGACATGGAGACATGATGCCCAGAGAGGCTACAGACACTTTGTGACCTCTTGCTGAGGATGGCAGAACAGAGATGTAGAAGGAGCCTGGTCCTTGAGCAGCTACATTTGAGCTGGGCACCTGCTACTCAGTTTCCTTGTTACATGAGAGAAATAAATCCCTCACTTAATCTACTGTTTAGCTCCTGAAACAGGTAACTGAGCACACTTGGGCCCCATGACTCTGACTTCATGTGGACAGCTCCAGTGGGAACACCCGTGCCACATGCATGAGCCCCATCCCGTGACTGATGGGGGTCGTGGTTCTGGAGACCTGGAGAAGTGGTACGGTGTGGAAGGGAAAACCCCTGAACTTGGGTGAATCCAAATGGAACCCATTTGCCATCTCCCCAGAGCCAGGACATTGATAGACTTTCCCCTTCCATTACAGAAGAACAGGTTCACTTAAAAAGAAAAAGTAAAATCTTCTGTTCCAGTCTAGCCCTCTCTCATTTTATGAGGGAAGAGAATGAAGTTTAGGGGCAGGAATTGACTTGCCCAGGATCCCACAGGTGGCTAATGGGGATTGGAAGGTAGGTCTCTCCCACACCCATCCTTTTCCCACCAACAGAGTGGTTCCAGTGCTAAGTTCCTTTATATTTTGTTTTGTTTTCTACTAAGGCGATCAGCTGAATATCTGGTGTGCCAAATTAGTGAAATTTGAGGGCTTTTGAATGAAAGTAAACAAGGATTAAGTAAATCGAATAATTTACAAGAGATCCAGATGGTAACTAAAAGGATTAAGTGTGGTATTTCTAAATGACAAATAGTTCTCTTAATTATTAATTGCCAAATTAAATGCAACAGCCTCATATGTTCTCATAGTCTGATTTATTCATCAATGTACTTAAGAGAAGTGGAAAACATAAATTAACCTTACGTAAATTTCTATATTCATGAGCAGATGCAACAAGACAGGTCCCACTAGTGCAAAAGGGCTACAGCTGACATAGAACTCCAGTTCGGGGCAGTGTTGATCCCATGTGACTCTCTGCCGCTAAGAAATGGTGTCGTGATCTGGAAAGCTAGAGCTGAAGATACAGTGCTTTCCCATGGAGTACAGCTTATGGACAATTGGTTTGGAAAACAACCATGAAAGCTTTGAGACTAGCCCTTAGTAGGTCTTCAATATCTGAGCGTTTTATAGGGAACTCCCTGAGGGAGTGCCTTTGGATTTTGGTAGAGTACCCTCTGGTGGCCAAATATTTTCCTGCAGGTTTTTCCACAGGAAAACCTAAAACAAAACTGTATGATGAGAGTAATTTTGGAACCACCGTTTTTGTGGTGATTCTGTACCTCTTTTAGGAAAGCATTCCACTGCTTCGGATATTTTATGTTCAACAAAATTTTGCTAAGTCTCAACCTGGATTGCCTTTGATGCTGTTTCAATTCTCTACTTGGTTTTTCTTCAGTTGAAGAATGTACTGATGCTTCGCCAAGTCCCTGAAAAGCACACTTTCAAATTCTGCATTTAAAGACCAATTTAGTGGACCAAATGGAAGGAAGGAAACAACTTCTCCTACCTGCAGTCAGTGTAAAAGGAAAACTTGTTACCATTCCTGTGGTCAAGTTTTATTTTCTGGGTTAATTTAATCTAAAAATGATTTTCAATGTATGTGAGAGTACTTGGAAAACTGTCCAGTTCTGCACATATGTAAGTCTTATCTGCATCTCTGTCGTCTGTCTCAAGAGGCTAGGAAACAGGACTTCCCTGGTGGCACAGTGGTTAAGAATCCACCTGCCAATTCAGGGGACATGGGTTCGAACCCTGGTCTGGTAAGATCCCACATGCCGCGGAGCAACTAAGCCCGCGCACCACAACAGAGTAGCCCCCCGCCCTCCACAACTAGAGAAAGCCTGCGTACAGCAACAAAGACACAATACAGCCAAAAATACATAAACAAACAAATAAATAAATAGACTAGAAAACAGTCACCGAGCTCAATTGTAAAGGCAGAGAATCCTCAGCCAGAAGGATGGAAGATCATTCTTTCATCCCCTCCGCAAACATTTATTAAACACATGCAGTTAGCAAACACAAAGAAGTTCTTAAAGAGTAGATAGTCTAGTGAGGAGAAACATCAGCAAATAGCTACTGTGAATGAGTGCTTTTATAGGACAAATTCCCTTAACGTTAACCACAATACAGAACCACTTTTAACCCATAAAATTTGGACATACTGTCTAAAGACATATACCACCTGGTAACAATTATACATATATATCACATAAAGGAAAAAGAACTCACATCTGTTAATCATGTAATAATTCATTGGTTCAGATCATACCTTAACATTTCCTTCTATTCTGCCATTTTCTGAAATAACAAAAAAGAATACAGACATATCAAAAAAGGAAAGAAAGAAAAAAGGAAAGAAAGAAAAGGGGAAAGTTTCCGTGGCAAGCTCAGTGTCTGGCACACGGTAGAGACTCAACAAATATTTGAGAAATGAACAAATATATTAATAACAAGATGGGGGAAGGGACTGTTTTGAGTGGCTCCTGTAGCTGGTGGCTACGGAAGGAGACTGGGCCACATCTGTGACCAGGAGCCCTTTGGAGGAAAGGTTTTGCTTCTTGTCTCTCAGGGTGATGGATGAAAAGAGTGACCAGTGGTCTTTGGACAGGGGCTCCTCTGCTGAGCCAGGGACAAAGTTCACACGCTCTACACACAAACTCACACACCTGTCTTTTCCCATTGATCTCATATGATAAGCTCACAGTTTGCCTGGCTGGGTACAAGGTGCAGCTGAGATCCAATGGCTCCTTCTGGGGTGAGGGTGTAGATCCTGTGTTGCTCTTTCCCTGCTAATTTACACAGACCAGGTCCATAGTCCCTTATTCAAAACCCCTGGGTCTGCCTCTGTTTTGGCCTTCAGCTGCTGTGGGTTTTAGAAAAGTAAAGCAGTGCACATGTTATATATAATTTAAAGCCCTTAGCACAGTCTGGGGAAATACCCCTTGACCTAACACATTAATATTTGTGCAGAAAAATATGACCATTCATACTCAGCAGGATCGATAAAAAATGTACAGAGCCTCATCCATGTCAGGTCAGGTTTTGCCAGCAAATAGATTTTGATGACAAAAAAAAAAGAAAAGAGAAAAGAAAAAGTTTTCAGAGTTTTTTGCATTTCAGAAATGTGAATAAGGTTGTGGGCCTGTGTTCGGTCTTTCTAAAAGTGCCACCTTCCAAAGGTTCATTATTCATTTTACTGCAGAAGCACATACATGTAGCGCTTCAAGCTCTTCACAGTAATTTCACGTTCTGACATGTTTATTCCACATGCCCATCCTCACCACACAGCCTAACACATAATAGGTGCTTAGCTAGTTTTTGTTAACTAAACAAACAACAGTCTTGCAAGATAAAAGTTATGATAACAGTATTTTACGGCTGATAAAACCAAGCCCCAGGAGGTTGAGGGGCTGGGCCTAGGGTGACTGGCGTCTTGAACCCCTTGTGCTTTGTCCTCACATCCCTGCTGGTTTGCACACAATGGGCCTGATGGGTTGTAAATACACCCAGGTTTTAAAAGGAAAAGAAGCTGGGTCTGAAGCCGTGGTTCTCGGCAGGGGGCGATTCTGTCTCCGCTCCTGGGGGCTGGGTGGGGGAGGATTTAGCAATGTCTGGAGGTGTTTTTGGTTGTCACAACTTGCCGGGAGTGCTACTGGCGTCCGGTGGGTAGAGGTGAGGGATGCTGCTAAACAGCCTAAAATGCACAGTCCTGAAAGTTAATAGTGCTGAGGTTGAGAAACCTAAAGTTTCTAAAGGTATCACCCAATCAAGCTTAATTCAGAAAAAGCCCTAATCAAACCTCTTGAATTAGGAGAGCATCCGATTCCTGTTGGTGTCAAAGCCTCTCCATTACTTTGTGCAAACCCCTTACCTGCCCTGAGGCACCAGGCAGGAACTCGCCCACCCCTTCTTTCTTTTTTTTGTTTTGTTTTTGTAAAACACCTCAAATGTTACTAATGGTTGGAAAGTATTTAATAAGCACCACATTGGTACAGAAAAACACATAGCCTAGAGCGCATCCTTTAAAACCAGAATAGCCAAGTGAAAAGTCAGTAGAGATTCTTATTTTTACTTGAAAAATAAAAATAACAACAACAACCACAAAAAAACTAAGGTGCACACTGGGAATTGAACAACTATGGTTTTTCTTTCGAGGGATGTGACACCCATGTTTTCTGGTCAGTAATGTTCTATCAAACATTGTACTAAACCAAACCAATCCAGGCAGATAGATGACCAGTGAAGCTGTTTGCTATCTCCTACTTGTACTGAGCTAGACCAGAAGAACACTGTCTTGGTGGGATTATTTTGACAGCGAGAAGGAAGTGCAGAGCCCCTATCCCAACAGAAAACCTAAGGAGCTGATTTGCACAGAAAGGGTTTTAAGCAAACCTGCACAAACACTAGCATGCTCTAAGAAAGGAAACCTTTTAGACTACTTCCAGCATATACTCATTGTTGCCCAGTAAAATAGGAATACCAACATAGAAAGCATTTTTGCTTTCATAGCACTAACAGCTAAAAAACACAGCATATAATACTTTGATCTTGAAGTGGGTAATCACAGAAGTTCCAAGATTATATCCACTAGGTTAGCCGGAGTATTCATCTATAAAAATATTTTTTCAAAAACACGTAAATGAGTTATAGAAACAATGGGACCACATCAGGACCAGCAGAAGACAGTGATACAAGGACTACACATATAAGACTAGAAATTGATTTCTTTTTTTAAAAATAAGTTTATTTATTTTTGGCTGCGTTGGGTCTTTGTTGCAGTGCACAGGCTTACTGTGGTGGCTTCTCTTGTTGCGGAACATGGGCTCTAGGTGTGCAGGCTTCAGTAGTTGTGGCTCATAGGCCCTAGAGTGCAGGCTCAGTAGTTGTGGCGCACAGGCTTAGTTGCTCTGCAGCATGCGGGATCTTTGCAGACCAGGGCTCGAACCCATAGTCCCCTTCATTGACAGGTGGATTCTTAACCACTGCGCCACCAGGGAAGCCCAGACATTGATTTTCACACGTAGCTTTTAGGTAAAGGACATCTCTCTAAGTTGATTTCTACAGCCAAGACTAGCTGTGATAGTAGCATTTTCAGAAATCTTGAGATGGGCAGCTAGCTTGAGTTAAACTCTAGATAAACACTCCCAGTCAAAAACCCCATAGAGGCTGCAGGACTGAAACTCTGACCCATATAAGCTGTGAGTGCACAAAAAGCCTGGTGGGACGTGCAAGGCCCGCTGGGCAAGAGGGCTGGTGATGGTGGGTTCTCCCAATATGGACACGCTAACATGTATGCTGGGAAAGGGCCCCCCAGGTGGAATGCTGGGCTTGGGCTTGCTGCAGGAGCCACTCAGAAGCCCCTGAGAGAGGTGTCTACTCCGGGAGGAGTACTAGGGTTACTGAAGACAAGAACGTGTCCCTGGAAGGTCAGGTAATTTTCTTCTGACCCATCAATACTTAACATTAATGAAGGGTTGCAGAACAGTCAGTCTTTCCGAGATGTATTCTTCTGACGTCATTAGCCAAAGCCTCTCCCAGTCTATTCGGCTGGTGATGTCCAGAAAGATCCCAATACCTGGAGGTGGGACTTGGGGCCGCATATTGTTCTGGGAACCTGGCAATGAAGATGATTTGCACAATGAAGTAACCACTAAACCGCAGCTTAAGTCCAGTCCTCGGCCTTCTTTTTCTGCTCGAGAGTCCAGGAACATTTCCTTAAAAGCCAGAAAATCCGTAAACGTGAGCAGCATGTCAAAGATGTCACTGGCCACTTCATCTTTATGGTGCTGTAAAGTTGTAGTGAAAGCCGCCATGTTAAATCCAGGAATCCGCTCCAACAGCTCTTCTATATACTTTTCTACCAAAGAAGTACATTCGTTAAAAACAAGCGTGTAGGTGAGCTGCTTCTCTTCCGTGTCTTCAAACTCCTGGTAGTAAACACTTGTCCATGAAATTCCTCTGTAATAAACGGAACTCATCATCCATGATAATGTCCTCTAAATATCCATCAAATTCTGCATCAGAGGTAGAAGAGAAAGCGCGAAGCTCTCTTCCTCTAGGGCGTCCATCGCCGCCGCCACTGTCTCATCCACCGGGCGCGGGCGAGCTGCCCGCGGGCCTTGTACCCCACCCGCGGCCCGGGCCCGGGCGCAGCCTCAGCTCTGCTCCGCAGACACCCAAGCGGAACCGGGGAGGCCTCGCCGCCGAGGCCACTCCCGGCTCACGGCCCAGCCGGGTAGCGCATGCGTGCGAGGCCTGGGCCTCAGGCTCCCTGGCTGCGGCCAGGCGCCGGCCTCGAAGTCCGGCCAGACCTCACTAAGCTCGCCACAGCCGCCGGCCACCCCTGCTTTCTTACACCCTACAAACCGAACCATCCTCCTTCCCGCCAACTGAACGAACTCCTGACTTGGGAACAAGATATTTTGAAGTCCCAGCCCGAGGACCGGCTGTGCTACTGGCCCAACAGACTTTTCTCTCCTACACTTAAAGTAATTCAAAACCCAAAGTAACAAAAAGAATGGCTTTATAATCAGAATGATGAATTTATATTTCTTGTTTCTTCATCACTTTGTTTTAGGAAGCCGGGAAAGAAAAACTCTTGCCCTTGGTAACTAACTTTTGAATCACCAGCAGAGGGCAGGCATTGCTCACCTAAAGGAAACCCGGAGTTGCCCGTCTGCGTTCAAGTACAGACTGAAATGCCGGTATCCGCAGGAACCCGCTGCTGGATCAACTCCATCTCCTGGTCGTTTTCTTTCTTTCTTTTTTCTTTTTTGCTGTACGCGGGCCCCTCACTGCTGTGGCCTCTCCCGTTGCGGAGCACAGGCTCCGGACGCGCAGGCTCAGCGGCTATGGCTGACGGGCCCAGCCGCTCTGCGGCATGTGGGATCTTCCCGGACCGGGCCACGAACCCGTGTCCCCTGCATCGGCAGGCGGACTCTCAACCACTGCGCCACCAGGGAAGCCCTGGTCGTTTTCTTGATCCCTGTCACAAGTGACACGATTAAAGTCGTCTCACGCAATTATAATTCTGTATCAGGAAAGATTTGATTTCTTCTCCTTTTGGGAGACAACTACGTTGAGGTGATATGAAAATCTTTCTTGAAAAATAAAAGTATTATTTTTCCTAATTAAAAATAAAGCATAAGCATTGAGGAAAATCAGAAAAAAATATAAAAGCACAAAGGGAAGGAAAATTTCACCTCTCAGAGATGATCCCTGTTGGTTTGCTTTTTGGAGCTTTTTCTTCTAATCTCTTTTCTATGAACACTTCTGAAATGTATTTGCAGCAGTAACACACGAGGGGTCCTAGACACACTGATAAATGTTTAAACATGCCGTGCTTTCTTGCCTCTGTGCCTTTGCTCACCCAGCTGAACTGGAGACGCCTTTACTAATCTCTGAAAATCCAAATCCAGGATAGTTTTTAAAGTCAGGCTCAAATGTCTTGCTTGATTCTCCCCAGCTGGAATCGATTTGTTTTCTCTGTATTTTTTATGTCACTCTGTTTATGACTCTCATGGCAATTACCATCTTTTGCCTTGTATTATGATTTTTATGTACAGTTGAATCTTCCTACTAGGTAGGTCTAAATCTTTTGAATGTGGGAATATCAACTTCATCTTTCTACCCTCCATAGCAGAACATAGGGTTATCACATAGTAAATATTCATAAATATTTGTAAAAAGGAGGAAGGAAGGAAAGATGGAATGCCATTTATAATGCCATTTGGTGGAATTTTTCTCAGAGTAGAAGATTCGGAGTTGAATTGTGTCCTCCAAAATGATATGTTGAAGTCCTAATACCCTGATACCTGTGAATATGACCTTATTTGGAAATGGGGTCTTTGTAGATGTAATCAAGTTAAGATGAGGCCACACTGGATTAGAATGGGCCCTAGACCCAATGACTCTAAGGAAAAGGATATATGGTCACAGAGGCCCACAGAGAGGGGCGGATGACCCTGTGATGACCAGGCAGAACTTGCCGTGATGCATCTACAAGGCAGGGATTGCCGGCTACCACCAGAAGGTGGAAGAGGCAAAGAAGGATTCTTCCCTGGAGTCTTCAAAGAGAGCACGACCCTGCTGACACCTTCATTTCAGACTTGTAGCCTTTAGAACTGTGAGAGAATAAATTTCCGTTGTTTTAATCCACCCAGTTTGTGGTAATTTGTGACAGCAGCCCAAGGAAACAAATGCACCATGTTCAGAACTCTTAGTGACAACAGGCCCCCCAGGAGTGAAGGGAAGTTCCATGGATATTTGGATGGAAGTCAGAATTCCAAGGAGATATAAGGAGTTCTTGGTGAGAATCAGACAGAAGTGGGTTTTTAATGGGTTCAAAGGTAGGTTTCAGTTGTTTCTTTGCCAAAATTTTAGCACAGGCACTCCGTCTTTTGCCTTCATTTATTTTATTTTATTTTCCCCCCCTTCATTTATTTTTGAAGGCGTTCGGCCTGACTGAAGGTCTTTGAAAAACATGGCAAAAGTGAACCATCTGATTTCCTCCGTGTCATCAACGGAGTATTTCTAAATGCATGTAATGGTATTGGCATCTTCTTATCTCCTAAGTAGTTTCTGTTGTATCACAATATATTTGAAAGGATGATGTGAAAAGCTAAAATATGGTACCCACCTAGCTCAAACTCTTAGAAGGGAAGTATGGATTTTCATGTACTGCAGCCATTCATTTATCTGTTATCATCCTAATTAAGGTTCTTATGGATTCTGAGGATTAAATTATAACTGGGAAAATATTGCCAAAGTAGGGGAATGGAGTTTCCTCTCTGAAATAAGCCCAATTGTTCCCCCTCACCCCCACGACTCAGGTAACTTAGATTTTATGGTCCAAGATAGGTAGATCAATTCTTAGAATAAAACGACTTGCTGGGAGGTATAGGTGAGACTGCTTGGTATATATCATCATCTCTCCCCATGGTAGGAAACATACGTCAGCAGACATCTAGATGACTTTCCTTGGGTTCCCGTGGTAACCTTCACATGCCGCCAAAATGGCAGGAGTAATGATGAAGATGATGGTGACAGGGATAACAATGTGTCATCACTGGAACAAAAACAATAGCAAACACTATTTATTCCAGAAAGGATTTTAACCTAGCAGTGTCTGGCACATAGTATCCACTCAATGAAAGTGCTGGATGAAAGGAAAACATGAATGGATGAATTAGAGGAATTGAATCCCTTATAGCAGTGCCCTTTATTGCTTTGCGACTGAGTTTATTTCTGTAATTTCCTACCTCGACGTCTGGGAGTGAGGGAGGCTCAGTAGATACTGACAATACATGGCTAGAGCTGTTAATTTTGAGCAGTAATGAGTTTTGGTTTTTCTATATCATCTCCTGTCTTTTCAGGGTCACTGGCTCCTGAGCATATTAGGGCTGGGATTTGATCCTAGACAAAGATTTCAGGACTGCTGTGATGCACTGTCTACAAAACCAAAGGCAAGGGACTTCCCTGGTGGCGCAGTGGTTAAGAATTCACCTGCAAATGCAGGGGACACGGGTTTGAGCCCTGGTTTGGGAAGATCCCACATGCTGCAGAGCAACTAAACCCGCGAGCCACAGCTACTGAAGCCCACGTGCCTAGAGCCCGTGCTCCACAACAAGAGAAGCCACCACAATGAGAAGCCCGTGCACCGCAATGAAGAGTAGCCCCCACTCGCCGCAACTAGAGAAAGCCTGTGCACAGCAATGAAGACCCAACGCAGCCAAACAAACACCCAAAGGCAACTACATTGAACGTTAGCAATGCCCATGACATTTCTGCTTTCAGTTTCTGGTAAGTCACTGGATTAAGTTTCTATTGGCTAAAAATAATATTGCCATTTGAGTATTTCTTGACCTTAGGATCAATCCTAATTGATTTATTCAACAAATATTTTTTGGATACCTACCATGGGCCAGGTGCTTTTAAGGCACTGAAGATTTTTTAGTGAACAAAATGCCTCCATGGAGCTGAAATTCCAGCAGGGAAAGAGTAATAAGAAATAAAAGTGTAAAACAATGTCAGGTGTTGGTCATACTATGAATCAGAACAGCAGAATAAGAGGATGGAGAATGTTGGCGAGGCAGGGATCTCTAGTTTATTTTATTTTTTAAATTGAAGTAGAGTTGATTTTCAATGTCGTGTTAGTTTCTGGCGTACAGCAAAGTGATTCAGTTATACACATATGTATTTTTTTCATACTCTTTTCCATTATCGTTTATTATAAGATGTTGAATATAGTTTCCCGTGCTATACAGTAGGACCTTGTTATTTATCTGTTTTATACATAGTAGTTTATATCTGCTAATTCCAAACTCCTAATTTATCTCTCCCCCGTCCCCTTTCTCCTTTGGTAGCTGTAAGTTTGTTTTCTGTGTCTGTGCAGGGGTCTCTATTTTAGACAAGGTGGCCAGGGAAGGCTTCTCTGAAGTGGTAACACTTCAGCAGAGACTTAAATGAAGTGAGAGAGTGAATTGTGGGAAAATCTTTGGGAAGAACATTCAGGCAGAGGGAATGGCATGTGAGAAGACTCTGAGCTAGGAATGAACTCGAGGTGTTTGAGGAGCAGTGTGGCTAGAGTGAAATGAATAGGTCTGAGCGTTTAAGGAGGTGAGGCTGCAGCATACGTGGGGGCCTATAGAGCGTAGGAAAGAGTTTAGATTTTATTCTGAGTGTGATTGGGAGCCACTGGAGGGTTTTGAGAAGAGGCATGACATGATCTGGTTTATATTTTGAAAAATAAAAATCCCTCAGGCTGCTGTGACTGTAACAGAGAAGATTTGAAGCATGGAGCTTAGCCAGGTGGCCACTGCAGCAGTTCAGGGAAGAAATCAAGGTGCTCAGACCAGGGTGGTGCAATGTGGTCTGTTTCTGGGCATGATGTGAAGGTAGAGGCAGTGGGACTTGCTAACGAATGAAGTGTGGGATGTGAAGGCATGAGAGAGATGTCAAGGAAGATTTCTAGGGTGTGGGTGGGTGTATACTTTACAGTTATGGGGGAGACAGGGAGAGACACATTTTGAGGAACAAAGTCAAGATCTGTTTCAGCTATGTTAAGTTGGAGATGCCTATTAGACTTCTGAATATCATGTTCTTCTGATAAGTTATAGATGTGTGTGTGGGTGTGTGCATGTGTGTAAAATAATATGAAGAAATGGGATGGAATTAAAAGAGCACTGGACACGATGTCCAGAAGCCTGGACCCAGCTGTAGGAAAAAGAATAAAAAAGCTATGTGACGGTAAGCATATAACTTAATTAACTTCTTGGGTCTGATTTTATCTTTAAAATGAAAAAGTTCATTAAGATGATCTCTTTCGGGGCTTCCCTGGTGGCGCAGCGGTTGAGAGTCCGCCTGCCGATGCAGGGGACACGGGTTCGTGCCCCGGTCCAGGAAGATCCCACATGCCGTGGAGCGGCTGGGCCTGTGAGCCATGGCCGCTGAGCCTGCGTGTCTGGAGCCTGTGCTCCGCAACGGGAGAGGCCATGATAGTGAGGGGCCCGTGTACCGAAAAAAAAAAAAAAAAGATGATCTCTTTCTACTATTTTCAAATTCTGTGATTACGGCTTGAGGTATTTCTACCATATAAATCTAGGCCCTTGTAGAGTAGCTTCCCCGTTGCCCTAAGAAGGCTATCAATGTCCTAAGCTTTTCCTGAAGGCATGCTTGTCTGGGCAAAGGAGACAGTGCTTTGACCCATTCATTCATTCTCCATCACCAATAGTTGGAGCATGATGAAATCCATGATAAAGAGAGTTTTTAGTTAATGTACCTTCTCGTTCTTACATAATGGGTGAGTTGTGGTTGTTCTGTACTTAAGATGTTACACTGTGGACCTGTTATGAGGGAAGCCACCTCCATTGCATGGGAGGAAAGGTTTAATCTCAAGAGTGAAAAAATGCATTTAGACGAACACCACATCCCACCTCTAACATTTACTACATGGCCCCCACCTTAACTGTGAACTCCAGTGGGCTTGCCTCAGTTTCGTATTAGTTGACTGCTTTATGTACGTCACTTGGCATTGCTGCTGAAGCTCTCATTGAACTCTTCCTTCATTGCCTTCTAGATCCAGATAACCCTCATTCTCTGCTTACTTCCCTGATCCTTTCTTTCCTGTGTCATTGTCATTTGCTGACCTTTCCTCTTCCTCCCCATTCCTTGAATAATGGACTCTCTCCATAAGGTCCTGTTCCTGGTTTTGTGTTTCTTCCCTTTTCTTTCTGCACATCCTTCCTGGACCATATTATTTTCTGCCTCGACTTCCTCCACCACTTGGATAACATTGATTCCTAAATCCTCAACTCTGACCTCTCTTAGGAGCTTCCTATTTTCAAATGATGATTAGCCATCTTTGTTTGTGTGTCTTCCACATGGCAGATCTAAAATCGAAGTAATTATCTCCTCCCTCTTCTCCCAAACTGATTTTTGTTCTCTTGTGTTCTGTATCTTGCTTAATCCCATTATCGAATCATTCAAGCCAGAAGTCTTAGAGTCAGCCTTTTAACTTCCATCTTGTTCGTTGCCGTAGTCAGGCTCCAAGATGGCCCCCAATTATCCTCACCTCCTGCTGTTTGAATCTTTTTATGGTCCCCTTCAACAATGTATCATGATTGCTTTGTGTGACCAAAGAATATACTAGAAGTGATGGTGTGTGGCTTCTCAGGTTAGGTTATAAGAGAAAGTGCCACTTCACCTTATTCTCTTTTAGGGCACTTGCTCTGGGGGAAGCCAGCTGCCATATCATAAAGACACTCAAGCGGCCCTATGGGGAGGTCCATAGGGGAAGGAACTGCATCCTCTTGCCAACAGTTAGCATCAACCTGTCAGCCATATGAGTGAACCATCTTGGTCGTGGATCCCCTAACCCCAGTCAACCCTTCAGATGGTGTAGCCCTGGACGATCTACTGACTGCAACCTGAGAGAGATCCTGAGCCAGAACAGCTAAGCTGTTCTTGAACTTCCGGACCCACAGAAAATTGGTAAAATAATTGATAAAAAAATTATCATTATTTTAAGCTGATACACTTGGAGTAATTTGATATAAAGAAACAGATGACTAAAATATTTATAAACCACATTTTCTTAATCACTGAATTCTTTTTTTTTTTTGCGGTACGCGGGCCTCTCACTGTTGTGGCCTCTCCCGTTGCGGAGCACAGGCTCCGGACGCGCAGGCTCAGCGGCCATGGCTCACGGACCCAGCCGCCCTGCGGCATGTGGGATCTTCCCGGACCGGGCCACGAACCCGTGTCCCCTAGCATCGGCAGGCAGACTCTCAACCACTGCGCCACCAGGGAAGCCCCATCAGTTACCTTTTAAAAATATCAATCTGATAATGTTATTCCACTCCTATATCCTATATCAGTCAGGATAGCCTGAAGTTTTGTTGCAGTAATAATCTCCAAATCGAAGTGGCTGAGACAACAAAGGTTTATTTTTTACTCCTGCTGCAAGTCCACTGTCGTTCATTGTAATCACTCAGGAACTGAGGCTGACAGAAAAGCCAGTATCTTAAGATTGCTGGTCACTGGCTGGAGGTAAAAGAGAAGGTGGCAAAGCATGCACTGGCTCTTAAACGTCCATGCGTAGGTGACCCCCGTCACTTCTATTCACATGTCATTGGCCAAAACAAGTCATATGATCACTTCTAACTTCAGGTGGGCGGGGAAATTCTATCCCATCATGTACCTGCTTAAAACTTTGACTGGTCCCACACTGCTTTTGTTTATTTATTTTCTTAGAAGTATAGTTGATTTATAATGTTGTGTTAATTTCTGCTGTATAGCAAAGTGACTCAGTTATACATATATATATATATATATATACTCTTTTCCATTATGGTTTATCACAGGATATTGAATATAGTTCCCCGTGCTATACAGTAGGTCCTTGTTGTTTATCCATCCTATATATACTAGTTTGCATCTGCTAATCCCAAATTTCCAATCTTTACCTCCCCCCCGACCCCCTTGGCAACCACAAGTCTGTTCTCTATGTCTGTGAGTCCACATTGCTTTTAGACTAAAGTCCAAATCCCTTTGCAGAGTATACAAGGTCCTTTGTGATTTGGGCGCAGTCTACGTTCTCAACATCAACTCCTCCCGCTCTCTACTTTTCACCCAATGCTCTGCTCCAGTTACACTGAATTGCTCTCATTTCTAGAACATTCTATGTACTTTCTTGCCTCTGTGCCTTTGTACATGTTGTTAAATGTGCCTGGCAGACAACTACTCATCCTTCAAGGCCTTATTTTCCCTTCCTTTATGAAGACATCCCAGAACTCCCTAAAATAGTCACTCCTTCCTCTTTGACCCCACTCTAATTTGTAAATATCTCCATTACAGCATACTTTTCAACACATCACAGGGTAGGAAGTTATTTATTTGTATATCTGTCTCTTCTCTAGTCTAGAACTCCCTTAGGGCAGGACCAATATCTTTACTCACATTTATGTGGCCATGCCAAGCACAGAGCCTGGTGTAGCTTAAGAAATATTTGTTGAATGGGGGCTTCCCTGGTGGCGCAGTGGTTGAGAGTCCGCCTGCCGATGCAGGGGACACGGGTTCGTGCCGCGGTCTGGGAAGATCCCACATGCCGTGGAACAGCTGGGCCCGTGAGCCATGGCCGCTGAGCCTGTGCATCCAGAGCCTGTGCTCCGCAACGGGAGAGGCCACAACAGTGAGAGGCCCGCGTACCGCAAAAAAAAAAAAAAAGAAAAAGAAATATTTGTTGAATGAATGTATAAATGTTCTTTTCCACAATCCCGGAATATTAATCATATACCCTCTACTCTCTTGTTCATGTACTTTAAGGGATTTCTGCCATCTTATTTCTTTCCCACTATGTCATTTTATATCTCCCACTTTCTAATAAGCGACTGACTCTTTCACTTAAAAACCCAAGAAGTCTGTTAGTCATACCCCATGAATTCCCTAAGTAGCTCTGATTGGACTCTCACTTGTGATTCACGACTAATTTCAATCACATTTAATGCCAGTATTTATTGCACTCTTTATATGCCAGACACAGTGCTCGGTACTGGGGGACATGAAGACAAATGATAGTGTCTGTGCTCTTTGAATCTTGCACCAAAATACTCTATTTCACCCATACCTTCTAGTGTACAGTGAGATCTGATTAGGTGCCTACATAGAGGGGGTTAGCTAAAGTTCCTATTCCCATTTTTTTCTCACTGTAGGATCCATATAAATCCTTTAGTGGGAAGAAAGAGTCTTCCTTCCCACCATCTATTAACTTTCAGGCTGTTACTTGGCAGTGTTGGCCACTTTAATTATTAACCAACAACAACAGATTAAATAAAAATTTTAGGACAGGAATCTGGAATTTGAGATGAATACATTTCATAAGTCAGAGTGAATTAGGAATGTTCTTGACCTGGAGTGATATTACGGTGTGGGGTGGGGAGTAGCTGGGCACCTTGAAATGTGTCCAGTCTGGATTGAGATGTTCAGTGATTGTAAAATACACAATAGATTTTGAAGATAATACAAAAAATTGAGAATCCTATAATCATTTTTCATATTGATTACATATTGACGTGATAGTATTTTGGATATATTGTGCTAAGTAAAATGTATTATTAAAAATTATCTCATCAGTTTCTTTTTTACATTTTTAATGTGGCTACTAGAATATATCAAGTTACATATGTAGCTCACCTTTAGGGTTGGCATTATATTTACAGCAGACAGCCCTGGTCTAGAAGTTAAACATCACCCATTCGGTTGGTTGTTGCTTCCACCTTCCTTCTTTCCCCTCCTCCCTCCTCCCTTCCTTCCATGCCTCCCTTCCTTTACTGAGCATCTTTTATGCTCAGGTTCTGTTCTAGTCTCTGGGTTCTTTCTAGCAACGTCCAATTTAATGGCAAAGAAATTCAGAGAAACAAATGATTACACTCTAGTGATAAGTACTTTCTTAGGCCATATATTGGGGGTCCTTTGGGGGAGAATTTGATTCCGAGGAGCTGAGGAAACTTGAGCTGACTTTCAGTTCTGCCTGCAGCCTTCTGTGGGAAATGGCTGCCCCCAATCAAACCAGTCTCTATAATTATGGCTCTAATTACTCACCTAATACTGCAAGGGAACAATGACCCTTTCAGTCATGTCAGGAGTGGAAGGAGAAAGGAAAAGGAACTCAAAAATTGGGACTTTACAGTGTACAAAACACTTGCTCTGGGCTTCACATGTACCACCTAACTTCATCCTCTCCACAGACCTTTGGATTATGTATTACTGTAATTACAGGTAGGGAAACCAAGGCTTAGAGATATTCAGGAACTTGCACATCTCACCTTGGCCAACTGTCTTCAAAGAGGCATTGGATAATTGGGCGTGGCTGGCGCAGTGCTAATCCTTCACCAAAATGAGGGAATTGTCTTATTGATCATGAACTAATAATATCATCTCATACACAAAGGATATTTCATGGCTTTAATTTTTTTTAAATTTTATTTATTTGTTTTTATTTTTGGCTGCATTGGGTCTTCGTTGCTGTGCACAGGCTTTCTCTAGTTGCGGTAAGAGGGGGCTACTCTTCATTGCGGTACGCGGGCTTCTCATTTTCAGGCTTCTCTTGTTGCGAAGCGCGGGCTCTAGGCGTGCACGCTTCAGTAGTTGTGGCATGTGGGCTCGGTAGTTGTGGCTTGCAGGCTCTTGAGCACAGGCTCAGAAGTTGTGGCACACGGATTTAGTTGCTCTGCGGCATGTGGGATCTTCCCGGGCCAGGGCTCGAACCTGTGTCCCTTGCATTGGCAGGCAGATTCTTAACCACTGTGCCACCAGGGAAGCCCCATGGCTTTAATTTTTAAATCTTTTCCTTTATTATTTTTTTACCTTTCATTTTTCTAAAATTGAAGTATAGTTGATTTACAATCTCATGGCTTTTAATATCCATGATCAATTTATAGTAATTTTGGTCCAGCTTCCTTATTTCAACAATTCTGCCATTTGGTCAAATGTCACTATCAGGATCCTAGTGAGTTCTATTCTATCTGTTATCCATCTTTCCTGTGCAAGTTAACTTCTGCTTTCATCTCAGGAGTTTTTCAGTTGTAGTATATTACGTCTCAGATGACAGAATGCTTTCTATTAATGGGAGAGAAGAGCTCTCAGAGGCCTTTACCTTTTCACGTTAAGCTCCTATTTTCATTTTGTTTTTATCAATTATTATTTCCTTTCACGTTTTTCAGTTTGAATAACCTATCGCTACCAATGATGAATATTGCCTGAGAATGTTAGAGTTAACCATGATTTTAGCTATTGTGAATTAATGAAAATGATTTTTACATTAGTACTGAATTAGCTGAATGGAATTAGTTCCAAGAAATAAGTCTAGGACCTTTAATTCATACCTCCAACACCCCAAAAATCATCCTTCAGAAGGTGTCTAGGAGTAAGGTATTTTAGGATAAGAGCACTGGTCAGACACTCGTGATCTGGTGTCTGTCTGGTTCTTTGTGTCTCTGTTCTGCCGTCCTCAGTGTTGGTTGCATGTTCAGGCTGGCAGCAAAACGGCTACAACAATATCAGGCAGCCATCTAAAAAGAACAACCCACGGAACCTGCCAGTGGCTCCTTATGGAGAATGAGCGAGGGCCCTTAGCAGACTTCTTCTTGCACCTCATTGGCCATCACTGGGTCATTAGCCCGTGCCTGAGCCAATCACTCCGAAACAGTGGCATTAACCTTGGTGGGGCTGACTTTGGTGGGAGTCACCTTCCCCTGAGGCACTTGGCTGTTACACCTGAGCAAAATCATGGTTCTGTTAGGAAGGAAGAAAAAAAGAATGGGTGTTTGGTAGGCAATAGAGGTGCCCACTCCGACAAAGCCAGCACAATTCAATGTGATGCAGGTGATAGGTAGTTATTTCGGTGGACTGTGGTACTACAAGGAAACACTAGTGTTAGTGACTTGATTATCAGGATAGTTAAGGAAGCCACAGTGAGTAGGAGAACGCTCCATAGGCACTGAAGTTTCATAGTCAAGAATATGGTTATATATAAAATTGCAACGTTGCTGTTCCGCTGATGAATCCAGGCCTCTGCAGGGGAAAACAGATGTTTAGAGCAGAGTTAGAAGAGAGGAGAAATGAATCCCAGTTCTGCTGCCTAATATTCAGGTGTTTCATCAGCTTAGCTGCTTGAGTACCTGGAGAGGAGGCAAGATGCTGAGTCAGCTGTTTGCACATAAGTAGTAGGTCAAAAATAAATTAGCCTTCCGTTACATCATGCAGCCTGGGGCGGTGCTTAGTCACATCAGATTTCTTATTTATTCACGTTAACAGTAGGAACTAACAGGACGAGTGTAATAGGTGGGACTGGATCCAGACCACACTTGGGAATAGTGGGAAGTTCTGCACATTCTTGATTATTCACAGCAACGGATGAAAGCAAGAGCACAGCTAATCTAAATTGGCAGTCAGAAGGGTTTCTTTTTGGCAACTGTGACTTGCATATGAATATGTGTGTTACCTGCTGTTTTGTTACTAAAAAATCTGGCTCCAGAATTAGAAACCTCTCCATTTCCTCCCTTCTGCCCTCCTGCTGCTCTTTGGACCTCTGTTTCACTCAGATGGAGTAACCCCCATGCCTCTGCAGATGCTGGTCCTTCTTAGAATGCTCTTTCCTACCTTGTTCACCTGGCAAATTCATGCTCCTCTTTCTGGATTCAGATCAAGCTTTGGAAATTCTCCCATGCTAATGATTCCCTGCCACTGAAGTGACTGAAGTGGTCTATTGTCTTCAGAATGTCTCCAGCCTAAAAAGAAGCTCTTCATCTTCTTTGTCATCAGAAGGATGACAAACTGTCCCGGTTCACCTGGGCCTGGGCCTGATTTTCAGTGCTAAACTCACAAAAGTTCAGGGAAAACTGTCATGAGTTGGTAATCCTAGGATATCAGCCAGTTAAGAATAAGGAGGAAAGAGGGACTTCCCTGGTGGTGCAGTGGTTAAGAATCTGCCTGCCAATGCAGAGGACATGGGTTCGATCCCTGGTCCAGGAAGGCTCCACACGTCGCAGAGCAACTAAGCCCGTGCACCACAACTACTGAGCCTGCGCTCTAGGGCCCGTGAGCTACAACTACCGAGCCTGCATGCCACAGTCACTGAAGCCAGCATGCCTAGAGCCCGTGCTCTGCAACAAGAGAAGCCACTGCAATGAGAAGCCTGCACACCGCAATGAAGAGTAGCTCCCACTCGCCGCAACTAGAGAAAGCCCGCACACAGCAACGAAGACCCAACACAGCCAAAATTAAATAAATAAATACATTTATTTAAAAAAAAATAAAAGAATAAGGAGGAAAGAGAGTCAACAGGGGTTGGGAGGCAAGAAGCAGTAGGTGAGGTAGAGGGTAAAACGGTGCCAAAGCTCTCATGAATCCCTCTCCCTCAAACTGCAAAATTCATTACTTGGTTCAGGCTTTGAAAACAGTGAATGAGAACAGTTTTGAGATGGAGACAATTAACAAGGTGTTGGCCTTTTTAAAAAATCTTTTTATTATTATTATTATTTTTTAACATCTTTATTGGAATATAATTGCTTTACAATGGTGTGTTAGTTTCTGCTTTATAACAAAGCGAATCAGTTACACATATACATATGTTCCCATATCTCTTCCCTCTTGCGTCTCCCTCCCTCCCACCCTCCCTATCCCACCCCTCCAGGCGGTCACAAAGCACCGAGCTGATCTCCCTGTGCTATGCGGCTGCTTCCCACTAGCTATCTACCTTACTTTTGGTAGTGTATATATGTCCATGCCTCTCTCTCGCTTTGTCACAGCTTACCCTTCCCCCTCCCCATATCCTCAAGTCCATTCTCTAGTAGGTCTGTGTCTTTATTCCTGTCTTATCCCTAGGTTCTTCATGACATTTTTTTTTCTTAAATTCCATATATATGTATTAGCATACGGTATCTGTCTCTCTCTTTCTGACTTACTGCACTCTGTATGACAGACTCTAGGTCTATCCATCTCATTACAAACAGCTCAATTTCATTTCTTTTTATGGCTGAGTAATATTCCATTGTATATATGTGCCACATCTTCTTTATCCATTCATCTGTCGATGGACACTTAGGTTGCTTCCATGTCCTGGCTATTGTAAATAGAGCTGCAATGAACATTGTGGTACATGACGCTTTTTGAATTATGGTTTTCTCAGGGTATATGCCCAGTAGTGGGATTGCTGGGTCATATGGTAGTTCTATTTGTAGTTTCTTAAGGAACCTCCATACTGTTCTCCACAGTGGCTCTATCAATTTACATTCCCACCAACAGTGCAAGAGGGTTCCCTTTACTCCACACCCTCTCCAACATTTATTGTTTCTAGATTTTTTGATGATGGCCATTCAGACTGGTGTGAGATGATATCTCATTGTAGTTTTGATTTACATTTCTCTAATGATTAATGATGTTGAGCATTCTTTCATGTGTTTGTTGGCAGTCTGTATATCTTCTTTGGAGAAATGTCTATTTAGGTCTTCTGCCCATTTTTGGATTGGGTTGTTTGTTCTTTTGTTATTGAGCTGTGTGAGCTGCTTATAAATTTTGGAGATTAATCCTGTGTCAGTTGCTTCATTTGCAAATATTTTCTCCCATTCTGAGGGTTGTCTTTTTGTCTTGTTTATGGTTTCCTTTGCTGTGCAAAAGCTTTGAAGTTTCATTAGGTCCCATTTGTTTGTTTTTGTTTTTATTTCCATTTCCCTAGGAGGTGGGTCAAGAAGGATCTTGCTGTGATTTATGTCATAGAGTGTTCTGCCTATGTTTTCCTCTAAGAGTTTGATAGTGTCTGGCCTTACATTTAGGTCTTTAATCCATTTTGAGCTTATTTTTGTGTATGGTGTTAGGGAGTGTTCTAATCTCATACTTTTACATGTACCTGTCCAGTTTTCCCAGCACCACTTATTGAAGACGCTGTCCTTTCTCCACTGTACATTCCTGACTCCTTTATCAAAGATAAGGTGACCATATGTGCGTGGGTTTATCTCTGGGCTTTCTATTCTGTTCCACTCATCTATATTTCTGTTTTTGTGCCAGTACCATACTGTCTTGATTACTGTAGCTTTGTAGTACAGTCTGAAGTCAGGGAGCCTGATTCCTCCAGCTCCATTTTTCGTTCTCAAGATTGCTTTGGCTATTCGGGGTCTTTTGTGTTTCATACAAATTGCGAAATTTTTTGTTCTAGTTCTGTAAAAAATGCCAGTGGTAGTTTGATAGGGATTGCATTGAATCTGTAGATTGCTTTGGGTAGTAGAGTCATTGTCACAATGTTGATTCTTCCAATCCAAGAACATGGTATATCTCTCCATCTATTTGTATCATCTTTAATTTCTTTCATCAGTGTCTTATAATTTTCTGCATACAGGTCTTTTGTCTCCTTAGGTAGGTTTATTCCTAGATATTTTATTCTTTTGTTGCAATGGTAAATGGGAGTGTTTTCTTGATTTCACTTTCAGATTATTCATCATTAGTGAATAGGAATGCCACAGATTTCTGTGCATTAATTGTGTATCCTGCTACTTTACCAAATTCATTGATTAGCTCTAGTAGTTTTCTGGTAGCATCTTTAGGATTCTCTATGTATAGTATCATGTCATCTGCAAACAGCGACAGCTTTACTTCTTCTTTTCCGATTTGGATTCCTTTTATTTCCTTTTCTTCTATGATTGCTGTAGCTAAAACTTCCAAAACTATGTTGAATAAGAGTGGTGAGAGTGGGCAACCTTGTCTTGTTCCTGATAATAGTGGAAATGCTTTCAGTTTTTCACCATTGAGGATGATGTTGGCTGTGGGTTTGTCATATACGGCCTTTATTATGTTGAGGAAAGTTCCCTCTATGTCTACTTTCTGCAGGGTTTTTATCATAAATCGGTGTTGAATTTTGTCGGAAGTTTTCTCTGCATCTATTGAGATGATCGTATGGTTTTTCTCCTTCAATTTGTTAATATGGTGTATCACGTTGATTGATTTGCGTATATTGAAGAATCCTTGCATTCCTGGAATAAACCCCACTTGATCATGATGTATGATCCGTTTAATGTGCTGTTGGATTCTGTTTGCTAGTATTTCGTTGAGGATTTTTGCATCTATGTTCATCAGTGATATTGGCTTGTAGTTTTCTTTCTTTGTGACATCCTTGTCTGGTTTTGGTATCAGGGTGATGGTGGCCTCGTAGAATGAGTTTGGGAGTGTTCCTTCCTCTGCTATATTTTGGAAGAGTTTGAGAAGGATAGGTGTTAGCTCTTCTCTAAATGTTTGATAGAATTCGCCTGTGAAGCCATCTGGTCCTGGCCTTTTGTTTGTTGGAAGATTTTTAATCACAGTTTCAATTTCAGTGCTTGTGATTGGTCTGTTCCTATTTTCTCTTTCTTCCTAATTCAGTCTTGGAAGGTTGTGCATTTCTAAGAATTTGTCCATTTCTTCCAGGTTGTCTATTTTATTGGCATAGAGTTGCTTGTAGTAATCTCTCATGAACTTTTGCATTTCTGCAGTGTCAGTTGTTACTTCTCCTTTTTCATTTCTAATTCTATTGATTTGAGTCTTCTCCCTTTTTTTCTTGATGAGTCTGGCTAATGGTTTATCAATTTTGTTTATCTTCTCAAAGAACCAGCTTTTAGTTTTATTGATCTTTGCTATCGTTTCCTTCATTTCTTTTTAATTTATTTCTGATCTGATTTTTATGATTTCTTTCCTTCTGCTAACTTTGGGTTTTTTTTGTTCTTCTTTCTCTAATTGCCTTAGGTGCAAGGTTAGGTTGTTTATTCGAGATGCTTCCTGTTTCTTAAGGTAGGATTGTATTGCTATAAACTTCCCTCTTAGAACTGCTTTTGCTGCGTCCCATAGATTTTGGGTTGTCGTGTCTCCATTGTCATTTGTTTCTACGTAGTTTTTTATTTCCTCTTTGATTTCTTCAGTGATCACTTCGTTATTAAGTAGTGTATGGTTTAGCCTCCATGTGTTTCTATTTTTTACAGATCTTTTCCTGTAATTGATATCTAGTCTCATAGCGTTGTGGTTGGAAAAGATACTTGATACAATTTCAATTTTCTTAAATTTACCAAGGCTTGATTTGTGAACCAAGATGTGATCTATCCTGGAGAATGTTCCATGAGCATTTGAGAAAAATGTGTATTCTGTTGTTTTTGGATGGAATTCCTATAAATATCAATTAAGTCCATCGTGTTTAATGCATCATTTAAAGCTTGTGTTTCCTTATTTATTTTCATTTTGGATGATCTGTCCATTGGTGAAAGTTGGGTGTTAAAGTCCCCTACTATGAATGTGTTACTGTCGATTTCCCCTTTTATGGCTGTTAGTATTTGCCTTATGTATTGAGGTGCTCCTCTGTTGGGTGCATAAATATTTACAATTGTTATATCTTCTTCTTGGATTGATCCCTTGATCATTATGTAGTGTCCTTCTTTGTCTCTTGTAATAGTCTTCATTTTAACTTCTATTTTGTCTGATATGAGAATTGCTACTCCAGCTTTCTTTTGGTTTCCATTTGCATGAAATATCTTTTTCCATCCCCTTTCAGTCTGTATGTGTCTCTAGGTCTGAAGTGGGTCTCTTGTAGACAGCAAATATACGGGTCTTGTTTTTGTATCCATTCAGCCAATCTGTGTCTTTTGGTTGGAGCATTTAGTCCATTTACGTTTAAGGTAATTATTGATATGTATGTTCCTATTCCCATTTTCTTAATTGTTTTGGGTTCGTTATTGTAGGTCTTTTCCTTCTCTTGTGTTTCTTGCCTAGAGAAGTGCCTTTAGCAGTTGTTGTAATGCTGGTTTGGTGGTGCTGAACTCTCTCAGCTTTTGCTTGTCTGTAAAGGTTTTAATTTCTCCATCAAATCTGAATGAGATCCTTGCTGGGTAGAGTAATCTTGGTTGTAGGTTTCTCTCCTTCATCACTTTAAATATGTCCTGCCAGTCCCTTCTGGCTTGCAGAGTTTCTGCTGAAAGATCAGCTGTTAACCTTATGGGGATTCCCTTGTGTGTCATTTGTTGTTTTTCCCTTGCTGCTTTTAATATGTTTTCTTTGTACTTAATTTTTGACAGTTTGATTACTATGTGTCTTGGCGTGTTTCTCCTTGGATTTATCCTGTATGGGACTCTCTGTGCTTCCTGGACTTGATTAACTATTTCCTTTCCCATATTAGGGAAGTTTTCAACTATAATCTCTTCAAATATTTTCTCAGTCCCTTTCTTTTTCTCTTCTTCTTCTGGAACCCCTATAATTCGAATGTTGGTGTGTTTAATGTCCCAGAGGTCTCTGAGACTGTCCTCAGTTCCTTTCATTCTTTTTTCTTTATTCTGCTCTACAGTAGTTATTTCCACTATTGTATCTTCCAGGTCACTTATCCATTCTTCTGCCTCAGTTGTTCTGCTATTGATCCCCACCTAGAGTATTTTTAATTTCATTTATTGTGTTGTTCATCGTTGCTTGTTTCATCTTTAGTTCTTCTAGGTCCTTGTTAAATGTTTCTTGCATTTTGTCTATTCTATTTCCAAGATTTTGGATCATCTTTACTATCATTATTCTGAATTCTTTTTCAGGTAGACTGCCTATTTCCTCTTCATTTGTTAGGTCTGGTGGGTTTTTATCTTGCTCCTTCATCTGCTGTGTGTTTTTGTGTCTTCTCATTTTGCTTATCTTACTGTGTTTGAGGTCTCCTTTTTGCAGGCTGCAGGTTCATAGTTCCTGTTGTTTTTGGTGCCTGTCCCCAGTGGCTAAGGTTGGTTCAGTGGGCTGTGTAGGCTTCCTGGTGGAGGGTACTAGTGCCTGTGTTCTGGTGGATGAGGCTGGATCTTGTCTTTCTGGTGGGCAGGTCCACCTCTGGTGGTGTGTTTTGGGGTGTCTGTGGACTTATTATGATTTTAGGTAGCCTCTCTGCTAATGGGTGGGGCTGTGTTCCTGTCTTGCTAGTTGTTTGGCATAGGATGTCCAGCACTGTAGCTTGCTAGTCGTTGAATGAAGCTGGGTGCTGGTGTTGAGATGGAGATCTCTGGGAGATTTTTGCCGTTTGATATTATGTGGAGGTGGGAGGTCTCTTATGGACCAGTGTCCTTAAGTTGGCTCTCCCACCTCAGAGGCACAGCACTGACTCCTGGCTGCAGCACCAAGAGTCTTTCATCCACACGGCTCAGAATAAAAGGGAGAAAACGTAGAAAGAATTAGTAAAAGTAGAAAGAAAGAAAAAAAGAAAGAAAGGAGGGAGGGAGGAAGGAAGGAAGGAAAAAAGAAAGAAGATAAGTAAAATAAAATAAAGATAAAATATAATAAAGTTATTAAAATAAAAAAATAATTATTAAGAGAAAAAAAAGGAAAAAAAAATGGACGGATAGAACCCTAGGACAAATGGTGGAAGCAAAGCTATACAGACAAAATCTCACACAGCAGCATACACATACACACTCACAAGAAGAGGAAAAGGGGAAACAATCATAAATCTTCCTCTCAAAATCCACCTCCTTAATTTGGGATGATTCGTTATCTATTCATGTATTCCACAGATGCAGGTACATTAAGTTGATTGTGGAGCTTTAATCCACTGCTTCTGAGGCTGCTGGGGGAGATTTCCCTTTCTCTTCTTTGTTCTCACATCTCCCAGGTGCTCAGCTTTGGATTTGGCCCCGCCTCTGAGTGTAGGTCGCTGGAGGGCGTCTGCTCTTCACTCAGACAGGACAGGGTTAAAGGAGCAGCTGCTTCCGGGACTCTGGGTACTCAGGCCGGGGGTGGGGGTGGGGGGTGGCACGGAGTGCGGGCGAGCCTGCTGCGGCAGAGGCCGGCGTGACGTTGCACCAGCCTGAGGCGCGCCCTCCGTTCTTCCGGGGGAAGTTGTCCCTGGATCCCGGGACCCTGGCAGTGGCGGGCTGCACAGGCTCTCCAGAAGTGGGTTGTGGCTAGTGACCTGTGCTCGCACACAGGCTTCTTGGTGGCGGCAGCAGCAGCCTTAGCGTCTCATGCCTGTCTCTGGGGTCTGCGCTTTTAGCCGCGGCTCGCGCCCGTCTCTGGAGCTCCTTTAAGCAGCGCTTTTAATCCCCTCTCCTCGCGCACCGGGAAACAAAGAGGGAAGAAAAAGTCTCTTGCCTCTTCGGCAGCTCCAGACCTTTTCCCGGACTCCTCCCGGCTAGCCGTGGCGCACTAACCCCTGCAGGCTGTGTTCACGCCGCCAACCCCAGTCCTCTCCTGGCACTCCGACCGAAGCCCGAGCCTCAGCTCCCAGCCCCGCCCGCCCCGGCGGGTGAGCAGACAAGCCTCTCGGCCTGGTGAGTGCCTCAGCACCAATCCTCTGTGCGGGAATCTCTCTGCTTTGCCCTCTGCACCCCTGTTGCTGTGCTCTCCTCCGTGGCCCCGAAACTTTCCCCCTCCGCCACCCGCAGTCTCCGCCCGCGAAGGGGCGTCCTAGTGTGTGGAAACTTTTCCTCCTTCACAGCTCCCTCCCACTGGTGCAGGTCCCGTCCCTATCCTTTTGTCTCTGTTTATTCTTTTTTCTTTTGCCCTACCCAGGTACTTGGGGGGGGTTTCTTGCCTTTTGGGAGGTCTGAGGTCTTCTGCCAGGGTTCAGTAGGTGTTCTGTAGGAGTTTTTCCATGTGTAGGTGTATTTCTGGTGTATCTGTGGGGAGGAAGGTGATCTCCGTGTCTTACTCTTCCGCCATCTTCCCGGAAGCCCCCCAAGGTGTTGGTCTTTTCCCATTAAAACGTGTGTATTAAAAGTATCAGGGCTTCCCTGGTGGTGCAGTGGTTGAGAGTCCGCCTGCCGATGCAGGGGACATGGGTTCGTGCCCCGGTCCGGGAAGATCCCATATGCCGCGGAGCGGCTGGGCCCGTGAGCCATGGCCGCTGGGCCTGCGCGTCCGCAGCCTGTGCTCCACAACGGGAGAGGCCACAGCGCTGAGAGGCCCGCGTACCACAGACTGTTGAATTGCCATGATCACTTAGTCAAGCACTTACGAGGTGCTTAATGAGAGCTCAGTCTCCACACCTGTCTTTGTAACTTATTCCCCACTCATCCATTCATTTATTCACTCAGCAGACATTCACTGAGTGCCAGGCACCACGTGGGGGCCATCAGACTGGAGGAGCCCTGGCGACAGCCCTGTCTCCACCAGGAGCTGACTAGCAACTCCTGCTTGTGCATCTTCGTGTTCATAGCTGATGGGTTTACTGGGCAGGAGGATCTTGGTGGGCTTCCCTAGCAGTCTTGGGAATGAGATAGTGAGCAGGCAAACCTTGGCAAGTTTGACTATAGCTTTGGGACCATAAGTACTGTGAGATACCAAGAAAAGAACGTCGCCAACTACAGTTCATCCTCAGCTTACATGCAGTTGTGAGAAGTGAAAAGCAAATCATTCTTCGGGTTAACTCCACAGCTCCTGTCCTCGTCGCTTCCCTCCGTCTACCCCCAGTGAACTATGCGTAGCTCCCTGAACTTGTCTGCTTCTCTTTGGCTTCTAGGCCCTTTTGTGGTCTATTTAGGTTTGCTTGAATCATCCTTCCCACTACAACAGCTGCCCCTACTCCAATGAAGTTTCATCTTCGTCATCACCTTCTGTAAACCTGCCCAAATCTTTTCCTTTGTGGCCACGAGAGCCCACGGTACCTGCCCCACTGTAGCATTTATTACACAGTATTGAAGTTACTTATTCAGTTATATGTCTTTGTCACTAGATTGTGAGCTGCTGGAGGCAGGATTGTGCTCTGCTTACCACACAGCAGGTGCTAATAAATATTTGTTGAATAATTGAAGGGGAGAATAAAATAACATTTCCCTAAAACGATAGTAAACATATGTTCCATGATTTTTGAGGTCAGCTGACATATTATTCTGGTTCGAGAATTATATTCAAAATATTGATTACTACTGAACTAGATCATCAGTTGGAATAGACCCTGGCCCGGTGGGGCTGGATTAAGGTGCTGGAGCCCCAGCTGTGCCAGATGTTAAACTTTTAGTTGCTGGATCCTGGGGAGGTGAGGAGACCCAAGGAAAGAGCCTGATGTCGGAGTGGGGGGAGGGGCATGATGGAAAGATGTTTATTTGCCCATTGATACTGAAGTATTTTAATATTTTAATCACTGTCATGGTCATCCAGGTGCATTTGGGTCACATTTCAGCCCTGGTCAGATTCATTTTCTCATTAAAATGGATGCTGTAGAGTTTGTAGCAGGGAGAGAAAGGCTGCATTTTAAATCACCCCAGTTTCCCCTGGTGGGATGCTCTGTGTAATCTTATCAGATATGTTCATGCATGGGGAGGACTCTTTATTCGGTTTCCATGGCAGAGCAGAGAAACTAATGGTGGAGTTAGTAAGCCCCGTGCTTTGACAGAAGGCGGAATGGGGTGGGGAAGCCGTGGTGGGAATGTTGGCAGCCATGCAGTATTGGGGCCTGCTATGCCCTCGGGAGCTTTCCAGAAGATGCCGACCTTTAAATCAGAGTTTTGAAAACAGACAAACAACCCCCGAGCTGATTTTTTTCAGAGCCTGAAAGTGCCAAAGTAAAGTGTGAAATCATTAAGAAATGAAGACACTTGGATATATTTGAAATCTCTTTGTGTTTCCAAAGACTTTAAAATCTGCCTTCATTTAATTTAGCCATAGGGAGATGGCTGGTAAAATCTCTCAGCCTATTTTACTCAAGCGCTGAATATAGAAAGGTGTTTAACTACAACTTGGATGCTAATGAGTGCAAATTTCAGCAACTCTGCCACATTCCCCAGTGAAACTCTGATTTAAAAGAATTATACAAAGCCATACTTTCTAAGCATAAGGGATTTCCCAGGGAAAGAGGTAGAGTTCAGAAACTGCAGGTTTGTGTTATAAAGCCTGTTTTCTACCCATTTCAATATACGCTTTGAAAACGCAGGAGTATTAGAAGCAGAGGAGAATGTAAGATCCAAGTTAAGTACTGAAAGATCCTGGGGAATAGCTTCTAAGGTATAATAGGATGTAAAATGGTAAGAGATTGCATCAGCTCTGAGAGCACTGTCCCTGATTAAGAGCTCAAATCTGACAGCCGGGACAACTGAAACAGCTGAATGAAAATAGAATCCCCAGAAGAATCTTTGAAAAGAAAATAGGACAGAAACCCAGAGGCATATACAGAAATTGCTAAAGGCACCATGTAAAGAAAGGTCACAAAGAATAAATGAACATGGACTAGGGCTTCCCTGGTGGCATAGTAGTTAAGAATAAGCTTGCCAATGCAGGGGGTACTGAAGCCTGTGTGCTTAGAGCCCGTGCTCCGCAACAAGAGAAGCCACTGCAGTGAGAAGCCTGCGCACTGTAATGAAGAGTAGCCCCCGCTCACTGCAACTAGAGGAAGCCCGCACACAGCAACGAAGACCCAACACAGCCAAAGATAAAAACAAATAAATAAATTAATTAAAAAAAAAAAAAGAACATGGAATAGTGAAAGGAAGGGGAAGACCAGAAAGGAGCATCTCATTAAAATTTAGTGTGAAAGGGACTTCCCTGGTGGCGCAGTGGTTAAGAATCTGCCTGCCAACGCAGGGGACAGAGGTTCGAGCCCTGGTCCGGGAAGATCCCACATGTCGCGGAGCGGCTGGGCCCGTGAGCCATGGCCGCTGAGCCTGCGTGTCTGGAGCCTGTGCTCCGCAACGGGAGAGGCCACAACAGTGAGAGGCCCGCGTACCGCAAAAAAAAAAAAAAGTCAACAATAAGAGAATGATTAAACAAAGGCCAGCAGGTCTGTAAGATACACTGTAGCATACAGCCAGAAAAAAATGTTCTTTGGAAGTTTTTACTGAAGTGAAAATATTTGTGGCATCCACACAGCTTAATCTCACCCATGTAAACAAACAAAGAATTTTTTTTTTTTTTTGCTGCAGGTCAGTTCACTGAAATAGTTTGTTTTTCTCCCTATAATTTTTCCTTCTCCCCACTTTTAATTAGAAGCCAGATTTTGTCATTCTTGGCCTCAGAGATCTGAGCAGCAAGCAGAAATAGTCTGAAGTCAATTACCTTTCAAAATATTACTTTTATAATCAGAAAATGGCATAAATGTTATTTAAAAATACTACTAACAAACAGTCCCACTTTAAACATCAGGGGAAAAAATTATGCAATGCCATTTGGCAAAATGGTGCATGCAGCCTGCTCCAAAGTAGCCACCTGGGCTGCTGACCCCGGCTGGCCTGGGGCAGCTGCTGCTGCTACGTTTGCAGAGGACAGGAAGGCTGCACGAGGCCTCTGAACCCTGGGGAAAGGATGAGGCTTCCTCATTCTTTCACAGTGGTTGCTAAACAGCACCTCAACTTCTATTAAGAGTGACTTTGATCTTGTAATAAACTATAATGGAAAAGAATTGAAAAAGAGAAATATAGATATATACATGTATATGTATAACCAAATCACTTTGCGGTACACCTGAAACTAACCCAATATTGTAAATTAACTATACTTCAATAAAAAAAAAATAAAAAAAGATAGACTTGGAGCATTTATTATGTGTACATATAACGTATTGGGAGAGCCAAGAGTGATAAATGCTGTTACCATCCTTCTATTTTTTTTTTAACTTTTAAATTTTATTTATTTATCTATTTATTTATTTATTTTTGGCTGAGTTGGGTCTTTTGTTGCTGCGCGCTGGCTTTCTCTAGTTGCGGTGAGCGGGGGCCACTCTTCGTTGTGGTGCGCGGGCTTCTCATTGTGGTGGCTTCTCGTTGCGGAGCATGGGCTCTAGGCGCCTGGGCACAGTAGTTGTGGCACGTGGGCACAGTAGTTGTGGCTCGCAGACTCTACAGCCCAGGCTCAGTAGTTGTGGTGCACGGGCTTAGTTGCTCCGCGGCATGTGGGATCTTCCCAGAGCAGGGCTCGAACCCGTGTCCCCTGCATTGGCAGGCGGATTCTTAACCACTGCGCCACCAGGGAAGCCCACCATCCTTCTATTAACCACCACTTCCATGATAAGACCTTGCGGTACTTCCTGAATCATCTACATTGGCTCAGTACAGGTTTAGGGTGAAGTACATTTTGTTGTAATCCAATTCTTTCAACATTTGTAATTTAGGTAGGGTCTGAGGCACGACTATTAACTAGAATAGTGGTTTCCAAACTTTCTTTTCAACAGAGCAACAGTACATTCTTCAAATCCAAGGTTATGTGAAGTTTAATAAAAGTTGAGTTGCTCTGGTAAAGTGGTGATGAAGAGCCCCCAGGATCCCCAGCTCAGCCATACTTCTTTTCCTACAAGTTATCTCCTCCTCTTCACCCAGGAGGGCCTGCAGAACCCCCAGTGCTCTGTGAGCACAATTAGAAAACCACAGAACCTCAGTATTTTCATGAGAATGGGCTTTGTTCTAACCATACACAGAAGAAGGAGATCCTACAGCTATGGATGGTCTAAGCTTATTACACATTACTGTGGCTTGTGGGGAGGTAGGGGAAAGAGAAAGAAAGGGGTATCTCTTTTAACTGGGAAAGGTTTAGCAGTCCCCGGACCCTTTCCCTCCCCTAAACCTCATCATTTATGCTTTTCTTTGGACTCTGAAATCTGAGAGTGAGATAATACTGCTTTATGGAAAGCAATGTAAAATTAAATGAACCCCCAAATTTTCATGTATTCCAGGGTCAACCGTACATTTGAAACACGAGAAAGAAAAATGCTCTAACAATGTTGCATCAGAAAGCCTTTGAGTTTTTGTTTGTAGTTTTAATTTTGTAAACATCTTTATTGGAGTCTAACTGCTTTGCAGTGGTGTGTTAGTTTCTGTATAACAAAGCGAATCCGCTATATGTGTACATATATCCCCATATCCCCTCGCTCTTGCGTCTCCCTCCCACCCTCCCTATCCCACCCCTCTATGTGGTCACAAAGCACCGAGCTGATCTCCCTGTGCTATGCGGCTGCTTCCCACTAGCTATCTATTTGACATTTGGTAGTGTATGTATGTCCATGCCACTCTCTCACTTCGTCCCAGCTTACCCTTCCCCCTCCCCATGTCCTCAAGTCCATTCTCTGTGTTGTCTGCGTCTAGTTTTAAGATTCATTTGGCATGACAAATTTCCCCTTTCCTCTTTCCCCAATTAAAGGCAGATTTTCCAGGGTTCCTCCAAGCTCATTTACTAACTACATGGCTTCAGTGGAGAACAGTGGAGGGTCCTGGTGGACAGCCTAGCCTGGGTTCTGGTGCAGACAGAGTGGAGTCTGCATCCTGCCCCTCACTTAGGAGCTTGGTGTCGGGGAGTAAGCTGTAGGAGCTTCAGTTTCTCCTTGTGGAGGGGGAGAGTAAAAACTTATTTCAGAGGGCGGTTGTAAGGACTGAATGAGGTGATGCATTAAATACCTATCACAGTGCCTGGCATATTGGAAGTGCCCAATAAATATTTATTATTATTGTGATTTTTGTTTGTGAGCCTCTAAAACAGTAATAAAAAAAATACCACGGCTGCCCATTAGAATCACTAGGAGTGCTTTAAAAACTGTAAATTACTGATAGCCCAGACCAATTCAATCGAAGCTTTTGGGCTGGGGCCCAGGCATTGCTAATTCAAAAAATTACCTCAGTAATTCTAATGTTGACAACCACTGGGCTGAAATACACATCAGGTGAGAACACCTGATGGTGGAAGAGAGCGGATTTGGGAGCAGGAAGGAGCCTATGGGGGACCCACAGAGATGCTCGGCCTCCTCTGATCTGGCATGTGTGTGTGTGTGTGTGTGTGTGTGTGTGTGTGTGTCTGCAGGGCAACTGGTGACTGCGAGGGAGGGAAGAACTGATTTCAGAGAGATGCTTGGAGGCAATGGAACCAGTCGCCGGATCTTAAGTGTGCATGGCCCTTTACCATTTTCAAAGTGTTTCCCCGTAATTAAGCCATTCAGTCCTTTCAGTAACCCCGTGAAGTACACAGGGCACACGTTATGCCCAGTTAAAGAAAGGGGAATTGAGTTACAAACAATTAGGTCCTGTAATTTCAGCCAAACAGTGCTTGACACAGTCAGGAGGAATTCAGTTTTGGACTTTGTGTCAATAACAAACCTTAGTGCTACTTTTGGGCCCGAACTCCCGGAAGTTGAATAAAGTTTGTGAATGGGAGACAAATACATTGCAGGATGGGTTTCAAACGACTTGTGTTGAACATTCCAGGAAAAGTTGACCTGCGTATACATGGTGCTCTCAGTGTCCCATGTAACTTCTTAGAAGAACCTGTTCCAAAGGCAGCTGTGGTCTGGAGAACAGCAAAATGCTTACACACATATGTACCCACCCACTTCCCCCAGGGACAATATCCCAGAATTGGATCCAGCTCTTAGGTACTCTGTGGCCCACTACTTTTCTGATCCAGCCCTGTTTATTAGTCCAGCATAAACTATCTAATTTCCCTATCCTTGGGGATCTGTTGCAACTTTAAATGTTGTAAGTAGACAATGGGTTTACGGGAATCGCCTAACCAGGCATTGCATCTTGATTTGTGGTCTTACAATTGGTTTTGGAGTTGATCTGCATTCAAAGAAGTGAATGACCACAGAATCAGGATGTGGGTTGGTCTTAAAAATTAGGGTGGATGTTCATTCAGTTACAGCCTTCTGGGAACTAGCTTATTTTGTATCATGAAAGAGAGCATCAAGGTGTTTTTTTGTTTGGTTTTATTTTGTTTTTAATGAGACTTGGTTTAGTAATTTATTCGGAGACTTCAAGCTACATGTGAGATCCCCCAGGACCTGAAGGTATGAAGGGAAAACTATTTAAAATCATGTTTCAGTCAATGCTAGTGAGAGAAATATTATTCAGAAAACCTCTGTGTTTCATCCTTAGGGAGTTTTTTTCTCATGAGGATCTCAGAAACATAGTCAGAGAAATGTCAGGTTTATATCTTACTCTCTGGATTCTGAGCAAGGTAACCATTATCACAGTTTTGATGAGCTGTCAGGAGAAAAGATCATCACACACAGATAAGCTGAGAAGTGTGACCGTGGGGTAATGTCACCTTGCCTTCTTTCTGCTCCCCCAATATCACCCTCCTTCCTACTATAGGACTTTTTTTTTTTTTTTAGAAGGATTTAGCACTTGACTGTTTTATTTCCTCAATAGAGGGGAGGTGGGGCTCCAGCTCAGCACCACGTGGGCAGCTCCCCTCCCCCTGTTCCTGCCACCACCTTCTCTGCTGCCTCCACTGAGAGCCCACGAGGCAGCGGAATTGCTGGCCTCTGGGATGTCACCCTATGCACCACCTGGGTTGGAGTAAGAAACCCTATACTGGTCAAAGCAGAGTCAGAACCACCAGGCTGGGCACTGCTGGTGGCTGGGTGTCACCCGAGCTTCCTGTGTCCCGCCAAGCCTCAGTGGGTCTTCCCCCGGCCCTCAGAGATGACATCCTCGGGCTACTATAGGACTTTTGACAGGCTCTCACCTGTGCCTCTCTTGTTGTCTCCTAGTTAGCTTCTAACCAACTGTTAAGAGTTGAATTGTGTCCCCCAAATAGGTATGTTGAAGTTCTGATCTCCAGTACCTCTGAATGTGATCTTATTTGGAAATAGGGTCATTGTAGATGTAACTATTTAAGATGAGGTCATACTGAAGTAGGGTGGGCCCTTGGTCCAATATGACTGGTGTCCATAAAAGAAGGTCTTGAGAGACACACAGGGAGAAATACCATGTGCCAATAGAGGCAGATACTGGAGTGAGGCAGCTGCAAGCCCAGGTACACCAAGGATTCATCAATCTGGCCACCACCAGAAGCTAGGAAGAATCTCAGAGGGAACAGGGCCATGCTGACACCTTAATTTTGGACTTCTAGCCTCCAAAACTGTGAAAGAATAAACTTCTATTGTTTTAAGCCACCTGGTTTGTGGAGTTTGGTTATGACAGCCGCAGGAAACTAATACACCATCCTGATCTGGGTTCAAATGTCACCCTTTGGAGAAGCCTTCCAGATCCTTCCATGGCTTAGAATACTTTCTGCTGCTTTATGGTCCATTGCCACCTCTAGTTTTCCTTCTTAGCGCTTATCACATTTGGCAATTACTGCAAGGTTTATCTCTTCTCTTACACTGTAAGTGCTCTGAGGGCAGAGGTGATGTTTCTGGGACTCATCATTGCATTTCCAGCAACTAGGCTTGTACCTACCATTAGCATGCATGCTTGAAATATTTGTTTAACAAACCAAAGAATAGTGAGTAAATTCTAGTGAAAAATTCCATTTCTAGCTTTTCAAAATTATCAGGATGCTAACACTTTAAAAACAGAGATTTTCTCCTTAAATTCATTTTATCTGAGAGAAGGGATTGCTTTTTTGGAAGCTTGAAACCCAGCCTTTTCATACTTATAATATTTTTCTTCAAAGTACTGAAAATATATTTAGGCTTTCTTTTTTTTTTGCATATATATATATATATAAACATCTTTATCAGAGTATAATCGCTTTACAATGTTATGTTAGTTTCTGCTGTACAACAAAGTGAATCAGCTATATGTGTACATATATCCCCATATCCCCTCCTTCTTGCGGCTCCCTCCCACCCTCTCTATCCCACCCCTCCAGGCGGTCACAAAGCACCGAGCTGATCTCCCTGTGCTGTGCAGCTGCTTCCCACTAGCTATCTATTTTACATTTGGTAGTGTATATATGTCCATGCCACTCTCTCACTTCGTCCCAGCTTACCCTTGCCTCTCCCCACGTCCTCAAGTCCATTCTCTACGTCTGCATCTTTTTTCCTGTCCTGCCCCTAAGTTTGTCATAACCATTTTTTTTTAAGATTCCATATATATACGTTAGCATACGGTATTTGTTTTTTGACTTACTTCACTCTGTATGACAGACTCTAGGTCTATCTACCTCACTACAAACAACTCAATTTCGTTTCTTTTTATGGCTGAGTAATATTCCATTGTATATATATGTGCCACATCTTCTTTATCCACTCATCTGTCAATGGACACTTAGGTTGCTTCCATGTCCTGGCTATTGTAAATAGTGCTGCAGTGAACATTGTGGTACACGACTGTTTTTGTTTTTTTTATTTAATTTTTTATACAGCAGGTTCTTATTAGTCATCCATTTTATACACATCAGTGTATACATGTCAATCCCAATCACCCAATTCAGCACACCACCACCACAACCCCCCCTCCACCCGCTGCCACCGCTTTCCCCCCTTGGTGTCCATACGTTTGTTCTCTACATCTGTGTCTCCATTTCTGCCCTGCAAACCGGTTCATCTGTACCATTTTTCTAGGTTCCACATATATGCATTAATATACGATATTTGTTTTTCTCTTTCTGACTTACTTCACCCTGTATGACAGTCTCTAGATCCATCCACGTCTCAACAAATGACCCAATTTCGTTCCTTTTTATGGCTAATATTCCACTGTATATATGTGTCACATCTTCTTTACCCATTCATCTGTCAATGGGCACTTAGGTTGCTTCCACGTCCTGGCTATTGTAAATACAGCTGCAATGAACATTGTGGTACATGACTCTTTTTGAATTATGGTTTTCTCAGGGTATATGCCCAGTAGTGGGATTGTTGGGTCATATGGTAGATCTATTTTTAGTTTTTTGAGGAACCTCCATACTGTTCTCCATAGTGGCTGTATCAATTTACATTCCCACCAACAGTGCAAGAGGGTCCTCTTTTCTCTACACCCTCTCCAGCGTTTACTGTTTGTAGATTTTTTGATGATGGCCATTCTGACTGGTGTGAGGTGATACCTCATTGTAGTTTTGATTTGCACTTAGGCTTTCTTTTATATAAATAGTTTTTAACATGGAAACAGTGTGAAAAAGCACTTGCTTAAATTGTTTGAAGTCTCCCTCCTCCATAAAATGCCATTTAGAATATATTTTGAATATCCTTTTCTTGAAGGATTCAACACTTAAGGGAGTAACAGGGCCATTCACTGAATATGAAATGAGTCAACAAGTTGAAATTATTTTCCTTGCCTTTTCCTCAATGCCTTTTCCCTTCCTCCTAAGCTGCTGTGAAAGATTATAAAGTATCTTTCCAAAGCTTCATATTCCCTTTAGACCACGTGTAAAAGTTACAGGGAGCACTTAGAAGAATGAAAATAGGAGGTTCAACCGTAAAGCAGTAATTGAAATAAGTGTGTCTCTTCACCTTCAGGTATTTAATCCTGAATTTTTAAAAAACATTGTTCTTTTATTTTGGAAGAGTTTCTAGAACTTTCAAGAAAACTGGTCTTATTACTATATTGTAATGTCTGGTTTTGGAAGAAAAAAATAGATATCCTCTTTATTTACTTGTGTGATCTTTATCTGATTTTTGACCATTTCCAAGGATGGAAATTTGTCCATGATGGGGAAATTTGAAGGGCAGGATCCTGGTAGAGGAGGATGAGAGAGTTCAGCAGTGTCAGCTGTGGTGTCTGAGGAAGTGCTGGGGGTGCAGAGTCAGCATGGATGAACTTGAACTCCCGTTGTTGATGTTGAGCTAGTCCTTAACTCACTTGAGCCTCAGTTTCTTCACTTATAAAACGAAAATAAAATTGCTAAGAAGATCACTTTTGACAATACATATGAAAATGCTTGACCACATATTAAGTGCTCTGAGGATATGAATTGAAACTGAAGTTAATCAGATATAATTATACTGCACACTTTTGTAACACCACTTACAAATACTTTTGGACACCTTCTATTATTTGAGATTTAAAATAGTCTACTAAGCCAGCTGAGCTAGGCATTAACCCACATGATAAACAAGATAAAGTTTCTAGTGTCATGGAGATTATGGCCTAGTAGGAGAGAAAGACAAATAAATGGATAATTTCAACAGTAGGTGCAGTGATAAAGACATGGATGAAGAGTAATCACAGCTGACAGACATTTAGTGAGTGTTAGTAGGTGTCACATACTTTACCTTGTACTTTATGTGTGTTATCCCATTAAATCCTTATAATCAACCCATGAAGCAGTAATAATTATCTAGGGGACTTGCCCACAGTTACACAGCTGGTAAAGGATGATCCTGGTACTGAAATCTAAGTGTATCTCCTGAGTCTAAGGCTTGATTACTGTACTTGGCAGTGACCTCATAGGTGTTCTGGTTTTATTACTGTGTAACTTACCATTTCAATCTTAGTGACATAATACAACAATGATTTTATTATGCTCATGGATTTTTGTGAGTCAGGAGTCTGTAAAAGGGTACAGCAGCAATAGCTCACCTTTGCTCCATGGTGTCTGGGCCTCAAGTGGACAGACTGAAAGGCTGGGAAAACTCAATAGCTGGGGGCTGGAAGGCTAACTTACATGTCCCGTGGTTGATGTTGGCTGTCTGCTGGGACCTCAGCTGGGGCTCTTAGCCAAAACACCCACATGTGGCCTCTCCAAGTGACTGCTTGAATTTCCTCAGAGCGTGGTGTCTCGGTTTCAAGAGCAACCATCCCAAAGAGAATCAGGCTGCAGCTGCACAGCTTTTTATAACCTAGCTTTGGAAGTCACACAGTGTCATTTATAAGCTCCACTCCGACCCTATATTTAAGGGGAGGGAACATACCACCATTCTCAATGGGAGGGGTATCAAAGTCATATTGTAAGAACATGTGGGATTAGAAAATATAGTCTGCCACAATCCACCCTCTGACCACAATAGTTCACATTCCTCCCACGTGCAAAATGCACTCATCCCCTTCTCCAAGAATTCCAGGTCTCATCCCAATGTGGCATCAGCTTGAAGTCCAGGATCTCATTATTTAAATCAGATTCAGTGTGGATGAAGCTCTTTTGTTCAGTGCCTCTGGTGGCGTTTCTCAGAAGGCCAGAGAGAAGTTATTGACCCTCCTCCTTCCCATCCAATACACATTTGTGGGACAAGAATAAGCTAGCTGTTACAGCACTCCCATTTGAAAAAGGGAAAATGTGTAGCACAGAGCCGTTACTGGTCCTTAGCAATTGTGAAATTTACCTGGCACTTGTTGTCAGTTCCTTGACCATCTGAGTTATCCTTCCTTTTCTATAAGAAACTGCTGGTGTTTGTCACTGAGTAGTTCTTCTAGCTGATTTGCCACCAATAGTAGGTCAAAAATCAAAGGCCTCCTGTCTCTGTCCTCTGAAGTCAAATCTGATATACTTCTTTAAAAGATTTTGCAAGTTTCCTGTGTCTCTATTTACTCTATTAGACAAAAGCCATACCCATGAAACTCTTTGAGATAAGCCACGCCCCCCTCAGGCTCCCCTGGAGGCTAATGTGGGACCATGTCCTTATGGTTCTTAGGAGCCATATTGTTTAACAGAGAGAATCTGTGAAGTATGTCTTTAAGATCCTTAGAAGCCCTGTTGCCTGTTTGAAATATTCTATGAGGTTTGAACAAAGGATTTTAGAGCCTCACCCTGGATTTGATGTTTGGCCTGAGGTCCTTTCTTAATTTAAGTGCTGTTTGCTGCTGGAGAGGCTGGGAATGAGAAACATTTTATATTTGAACCTAGTAAGTCTTGCTTCTTTATATTTAACATTTCATTCTTATTTTCTCACATTTTGTCATTGGAAGCATGAAGAATCCAAGTGCCATTTTCAATAGTCTGCCTAGATAACATAAACCACAACAATATCTTTTTTGATCCGTCTCCTAGGGTAATGGAAATAAAGACAAAAATAAACAAATGGGACCTAATTAAACTCAAAAGCTTTTGCACAGCAAAGAAAGCCATAAACCAAATGAAAAGATAACTCACAGAATGGGAGTTGCAAATGATACGACTGAAAAGAGATTAATCTCCAAAATTTACAAACAGCTCATGTGGCTCAATATCAAAAAAACAAATAACCCAATCAAGAAATGGGGAGAAGACCTAGATAGACATTTCTCCAAAGAAGACATACAGATGGCCAAGAGATACATAAAGAGATGCTCAACATCTTTAATTATCAAAGAAATGCAAATCAAAACTACAATAAGATATCAGGTCACACCAGTCAGAATAGTCATCATCAAAAAGTCTACAAACAATAAATGTTGGAGAGGATGTAGAGAAAATGGAACCCTCTTACACTGTTGGTAGGAATGTAGATTGGTACAGCCACTATGGAGGACAGTATGGAGGTTACTTAAGAAACTAAAAATAGAGCTACCATATGATCCAGCAATCCCACGCCTGGGCATAAATCTGGAGAAAACCATGGATCAAAAGGATACATGTACCTCAATATTTATTGCAGCACTGTTTACAATAGCCAAGACATGGAAGCAACCTAAATGTCCATCGACAGATGAATGGATAAAAAACATGTAGTACATATATGCAATGGAATATTACTCAGCCATTAAAAAGAATGAAATAATGCCATTTGCAGCAACATGGATGGACTTAGAGACTGTCATACTGAATGAAGTAAGCCAGGCAGAGAAAGACAAATATCATATGATATTGCTTATATGTGGAATCTAAAAAAAATGATACAAATGAACTTATCTACAAAACAGAAACAGTCTCACAGACTTAGAGAATGAACTTATGTTACCAGGGGAAAAGTGGCGGGGAGAGGGATAGGTTGGGAATTTGGTATTGACATGTATGCACTGCTATATTTAAAATAGATAACTAATAGGACCTACTGTATAGCACAAGGAACTCTTACTCAGTACTCTGTAATGGCCTATATGGGTAAAGAATCTAAAAAAAAGTGGATATATGTTTATGTATAACAGATTCACTTTGCTGTACTCCTGAAACTAATACCATGTTGTAACTTAACTATACTCCAATAAAAATTAAAAAAAAACCTGATGGTGTTTTCTCAATTGTCATATGAAGCTAATTATCCCTGCCTACTAGTAGAGTTGAAAAGGCTAGTAAAATATATATAAAAGTATTCAGAAAAATTTGGCCCCCAGTAAATATTTAATTAGTAATTATTAGTAATATTGAAAATATTATTTACTGTTAATATTGCTATTATATTTTCACATTAATCTTAATGGTGTATATTTGAATGCATTTATACTTATCATGTTGATGCACCTAGGTGCTTGCTGTTTTTATGTCAGTCCTTAGTATATTGAAGACATGTTCTGGCAGGATGGGTGTTCTTGTGCTAAGTAATATCTCTGGTGTATACTTAGAAGGAGGAAAGTTATACCATTTTTCTTGCTCTGAAAATTTCTATCTCTTTGTTGTAATAAACAAAACCACTCATTTGAAAAAAAAAAAAAAAGATAACCAACAAGGACCTACTGCACAGCACAGGAAACTCTGCTCAATACTCTGTGGTAACCTAAATGGGAAAAGAATTTGAAAAAGAATAGATACATGTACATGTATAACTGAATCACTTTTCTGTATACCTGAAACTAACACAGCATTGTTAATCAACTCTACTCCAAAATAAAATAAAAATTAAAAAAAATTCTGCCTAGAAATCTCCTAACCCTGATCGTTGAGTTCATTAGATATATTTCCCAGTTTCCACATTACTATAAGTGACAATGTTGCTAAACTTTCTATCTGTATAAGAAGGGTCCCCTTTCTTCCAGTTTCCAGTAACGTTTTTTAAAATGGTTCCTTTAATCCCTCACCAATAACCTCCTCAAAGCCTTATAGGTTTTCACCAACCAACCAGTGCCGAAGTCAATGTTATACGTTTTAGGTTTTATTTTGGCAGCACCCCACATCCAGGTAACAAAATCTATTTCAGATACTATTGCTACACTACAAATCATCCTAAACTGAGTGGCATAAAGCAGCAAACATTTTGTTAGGTGGGTCAGGAATTCTGAGCAGGCGTAGATCTCTTGTCTCAGTTTCATGAAAGTTTGGAACTGAGACAGTAAATGTCACTTGGCATGTCTTGACGGCTGAGGGTAGCATCGTCTGAAGGCTCATTCACTCGTATGTCTAGTAGTTGATGCTGGCTGTTGTCTGGGATCTTAGCTGGGCTTGTCAGCTGCCCACCTACACATGGCCTTTCCCTGTGACTGCTTGGGCGTCATGGCTACGCTCCAAGAGTAAATTCTAAAGAGAATCAAGAAGAAACTGTCACATTTTAAAGATTTAGCTCCGTGAGTCACATAACATCTCTTCTACTCTAGTCACAAGCCTTCTCAGATTCAGGGAGAAGGAATATGGACCATTTCTTGATGGAAGAAATGTCAAAGTTATTGAAGAATAGCATGTGGACGGGAGATACTGTTGCAACCATTTTTGGAAAATATACTCTGCTGTGATTGAGAACTATGGGATTATAAAGAATGAACACCTGAGGATTCCAGAAAAACTGTCAGAGGGAGATCACTTCTGATCTAAGGTTTAAAGGGTGAACTTGGCAAGAGTCAGTATCGTCCTGTTCCTAACTTGATGGCAAAGCAAATGGAGTTATATGAGTATAACCTCCTAAATTTTTATGGGTATAACCTCCTGAAGTGACTGCTTTGAAACAAAAACACATTTATTTACACAAGTTATATTGCATTAAGGATGTACACTTTTGGGCTTCCCTGGTGGCGCAGTGGTTGAGAGTCCGCCTGTCGATGCAGGGGACGCGGGTTTGTGCCCTGGTCCGGAGGGATCCCACATGCCGCGGAGCGGCTGGGCCCGTGAGCCATGGCCACTGAGCCTGCGCGTCCGGAGTCTGTTGCTCCGCAACGGGAGAGGCCACAACAGTGAGAGGCCCGCGTACCGCAAAAAAAAAAGAATGTCCACTTTATAGCCAAAGTCCACACTAAATAGACGTTTAACAATAACCTGTAAATGGTAAAAACAATCACTGCTTCAAGAGATATAATTCAAATGCATTGGTAACAAGGAGCTATAAGGAACTGATAAAAAATAAAAAGAAAATTCAAACAGGAACATCAGCAAAAAGAATGCTATAGGAGGAAGAAAGAGAACTGAGAATCTGCCACAGTACGACGGAGAGGTATTCAAGGCTGCAGATTAAATGGCTCTACAGTTTGGGGATAAATACAGCCAGGACTGGTCAACATCTAGTACAGAGGGATGACATCGAATCTCCCTTTAACAGCTCTAGGTCACTGTCCCCTCAGCACTGTTCTAGATGGGGTTGTCTATGTGATACATCTTCTTGTTCAAATAATAGTCTGATAGTGGGTGGAGGGCCGTTTGGATTTCTAAGTGCCCTTCTAATCTTCTGCCCTTTCAATGGAGCTTTGTAGTCAAGACTTCTCAAAGCCTTATCTCATCTTTCTGCCCTATCTTCCACCCTACCTTGGCCAAATATTTATTTATTTCTCTTTAAATTTAATTTTATGAATAGCTTTAACATTCACATTATTCAAAAAATCAGAAAGTATCAATGGATTTGCCATGAAATTCTGCCCCCCCCCCATTCTTGTCCCTGGTCCACTTCCTCATGGGTAACCACTGTCCTTGGTTTCTCGTGTATGGTTCTATAGTTTCCTCATGAATAGATAAGCAAATACATACACAGACTTTTATTTTCTTCCTACCTACCTTTGCTCCACTGCCTTTTTTAAACACCAAAGATATGTATATGCATATGTATCTTATGTAACCTGTTCTGCATTTTGCTTTTTTCATTTAACTACATTTCTTGGAGATTTTTCCCCTCATATAATTATATGGTGAGTTTGTCTGTCTGTATATATTACAGACAGTAAGAAAATTCTTTTTTTTATTTTTCTTTTGCAGTACACGGGCCTCTCACTGTTGTGGCCTCTCCCGTTGCGGAGCACAGGCTCCGGACGCGCAGGCTCAGCGGCCATGGCTCACGGGCCCAGCCGCCCCGCGGCATGTGGGATCTTCCCGGACCGGGGCACGAACCCGTGTCCCCTGCATCGGCAGGCGGACTCTCAACCACTGCGCCACCAGGGAAGCCCTTTTTTTTTTTTTATTTTTTAAGCAGAGGTCTTCTTTGAAGCCCATATGATTTAAATTTATTTATTTATGGCTGTGTTGGGTCTTCGTTTCTGCGTGAGGGCTTTCTCTAGTTGTGGCAAGCGGGGGCCACTCTTCATCGCGGTGCGCGGGCCTCTCACCATCGCGGCCTCTCTTGTGGCGGAGCACAGGCTCCAGACGCACAGGCTCAGTAATTGTGGCTTACGGGCCCAGTTGCTCCGTGGCATGTGGGATCTTCTCAGACCAGGGCTGGAACCCGTGTCCCCTACATTGACAGGCAGATTCTCAACCACTGCGCCACCAGGGAAACCCAGAATTCTTAAACCTCATTTCATTGGAGTTATTGAATAGAATACAGATTATTGGGATTCGGACCAATATGAGTTTGAACCTAACCTTTTCAGTTTAAAAAATTTTGATTCAGATTAAAAATTCAGTGTAATATTGGGCAAGTTCCTTGATCTTTTAGAGTCAGTTTCCTTCTCTGAAAGTGGTGACAATAATACCTTGCAGCCTTGTGGTGATGCCATCAATAAAAGGCTAGATACAGATGGCTTAGAACATAGTAGATGCTCAACAAAAACTGCCTATCATTGTTATTTCATCACCTGAGTTTGGAATGACACTGATTGTTCTTCAGGTCTCCAATAATCATCCTGATCTGGTTCTGGAGGGACTTAATGATTCCCTTCTAAACAAGTTCCATCTCTATTCTGCCAGGCACTTTGTAAATCAAGTTCTATAAGCCCTTGAAGGCTTCATGATCTCTGATATGCATCAACAATGCTGTGCAGGTATTTGGTGGTACTCAAAGGGAACAATGAAAGATATCAGATCTTAAATTGAAACTTGTGTTATGGCTCAGATGAGCTGGCCATTGTGACTTTTTAGCCCTACTTCTTCACCTTTTCCTGTATCCATGCCATTTGACATGTGACTTTGAAGTTCCCCTACTAAAGGAATGGAGCACATTTCCCTGTCATTTGATTTTGCGTTTGGCCACGTGATTTGATTTGATCAATAGAAAAAGGTGGAAGTGATGGTGTGTCACTTCTTTTTAAAGAGGCCTTGTGTATTTCCACTCTCCTTTTTGTATTCTACCATTGTTGTGAGGAGAACACGTCTAAATTAGCCCTCTGGCCCTAGGAGGATGACAGAAGACATGTGCAGCAGAGCCAACTCAGATGAACCATCCCAGTCAGACAGCCTTGCTGGGCCCAGACAACCCACAGATGTGTAAGTTGAACAAATGGTTAATGGTAAACACTAAGATATTGTGGTTATTTGTTACACAGCAATAGCAAGCCAATACAATTGCACTTCACCAAATGCTAGGAAAATGTTGAAAAATAATAGGAAATTCAGAAGCCACAATTATTTGAGTACTGATTCATCATGCATGGACAGGGTAGGGGTCAGGGAGATTAAGAAATGGAACAGTTAGGTATGTTACAGTGCAGCTAAACAGGGATGAGGAGGGAGTATATAAACTGTCTGCAAGCATTTGAAACACAAATAGCAGGGCTGGGCTAAACAGTCTACTGAGCTCCAAGAGGAAAGATTTAGGAAAAAATGCACTAATGCTGAGCCAACAAAAACTTAAGTTGGGCCCGGAAAAAGTCTTCCCGATAAGATCTGCATCACTTTTGCTCCTGAGGAAGGATTAGGGGCCCCCTTCCTTTCATAGTTTTAAATTTAACTGAAGAAGAAAGAAAAATATTGTGGAAATAACCTCTGGCCAACTGGATGGGGGCTAGAATCCACAGTTCAGTAAAGCTGAGCATCCAAATCTCATTACACAGATGGGCAGCTATCCTGTCCCCAGTGATCTTCCTGCTGTCTAATTACATCAGTCTGTGAATTTTAGACAACTTAGAAGAGGAAATATTAGAAATCATCTCTTGACCCAGAACAACCTCTCCTTTAAAACTAGATGTAAGGCACAAACAGACCTGACAAGGAGTCCAGGTTAATGGGCTTTGGGTCAGAAAGGAATTGGACTAAAGTCAGGTTGGCCTTTTAAAAGCTGGCATACAGCCTGGGACTATGGTTGGAGCACTGACGGCCAATACAGGCTGAGGCTTCATTGCTATCATTGCTAAAAATGCTCGGACAGGCTAGTAAATACTGGGCTGAGAGGGTTTTCTTTCTCTCTTTTTTTAAAAAAATGTGACAGCAAGATTGTACATTTCGGGGGAAAGTAATTCTACAAGAAGTTCCTGTTCCTTGGATAAATACAGACTTTCAATGCTCCAAATGGCCATTCCAATTTCTTCTTCAGGAAACACATTTTATTCCAAAAGACCCATTTAGAAGTCTCTCTTGCAATCTGGAGAGTCGAATAGTCTGTTGGTTATACAGAAATGGATTTTATGGGAGTGTTGACAGGGCTCTCTTGGTGGGAAGGAATTCACAGGAGGACAGGATGACATAATGCACCTTCTTGTCATTAGCCAAGAAGGAAGTGCTCTGTCTTTGGCTTTATCAGGGGCTGGGTCTGTGTGAATAGCTTCTCCTGGTATTTGTAATAATCTACCTCATAATGCTTTAAAAATAATTTGGATTGACTTCTGTTGGCTTCTCACAAATGAATTCCTTCCAGCGTCTGGAAATAGGTAGGTGGGAGAGTTGGCACACTCTCCTTCCTAATGTTGATTTAATTAAAACAGTGTGATTCCCTCTGGTTGTTTTCTCTGATCTTCTTCAGGATTAATTTTCTTGACTTTCATGAATTAATACAAAGAAATAGAACATTTAGAAAGTAGTTAGAGCAGTGTAATTCCTAGGGGTTAAATATTTTAGTAACAGCAGGGAAAGACTAGATTCTAGGCCAATTGGTAATGATTCTGGAATGTAGATTTACACATGTGTGGGAGAGCCTTTGCTATGTGAGTGATAGAACATGCGCCTATATTTGTATATGTTGGAAATACTTTAATCTTCTGTTCTCATGTTTTAAACTGAAGTACAGTTGATTTACAAAATTGTGAACAAGTGGAGACAATCTCTACGCTTTAAACAGTGACTAATTCAAAGTCACACAGTAGGTGAAAGAATTGGAGGTTTCTGGAATTAGAAAAAATGTTCTTATCACAAATGGGATACACTTTTGTGATAGAATCAAATGAGCAAAAAGAAGGACGCTTAAATCATCCATAATCTCCCCGCCCAATGAGTGATGAAATCCACACGTGGCAGGGAAGACTTCCCCTCCCGGTGGTCTCCACCTCTATAGGTAAGAGGGAAGCAGGATCCCGAGAACTCTGTAAACGCCCCTTCCACTTCCTTCCCTGCAACTCTCACAGCGTTAGCACCTCTCCCTGCCTTGAGACCAGCAGGATGACTACTCCTGGGGTTACTTATCTCAGCTCATCCCTCATTCCCCAGGACATTAATGCCTGTAAGGCTCTGTGCACCCCCTTCTCTGACCTCAACTCCCTACTCTCGCTCCCCAAATTTTCAAATCCGCTTTACTGTGCCCTCTGGAACTCAAGGTCAGTCATCAACCTTCTTTCTCAATCCTCTTCTCTGAAGTTTCCCTTTGCCATCTTGCTCTCACAACTGAACTCTGGCTCCCCTGCCTCCCTCTCATGTGGTGGCTGCTTTCTTTGGTATACTCTTCACACCACGGAGCCTGGAGATGAGTTCCATCTCCTCCTGATGCTTCTCGCCATGTCCAGATCATTCTCCTTATCTTCTCCCTGAAATTCCTAGCTTTGCATTTCAATCAGTTTGTAATCTCCGTTTCTCCCGGGACAGACATCTTCCAACCCTACCTCCCTCTGTTCCTCATTCCTTAAAGCATGTTCAATGTCATGCTTTCTCTGAGGACTAGAAGCATTCACTATGTCTTGGGGTTTTCAACATCTGCATAAATAAGTATTCCAGGACCCTCACCTCTCAGTTCGTTGGCTTCCTCTCCTCCAATGATCTTGTCCTCCAGCCTGTCTCGGCCTCTACATCCTGGCCACACCCTAGACCTCACCATTACCAATGACTGCCATGTCTACATGCCAGTTTTTTTTTTTTTTTTTTGCGGTACGCGGGCCTCTCACTGCTGTGGCCTCTCCCCTTGCGGAGCACAGGCTCCGGACGCGCAGGCTCACGGGCCCAGCCGCTCCGCGGTATGTGGGATCTTCCCGGACTGGGGCACGAACCCGCGTTCCCTGCATTGGCAGGCGGACTCTCAACCACTGTGCCACCAGGGAAGCCCTACATGTCAGTTTTAAGCAAACCACTCTGATGTTTTCTCTGCAGTTCACTCCCTCTGGTATCCCAGCGACACAACTTCTTCAGCATCACTGGCACCAACAGTCCATCGATCCTCCCAGTTTTCACCGTCTCTCACAGCCTCTTCATGTCCTCACCTCCCCCCTTACCGTACTTGGATTTCATGGTCCAAATGACATTACTCCCTCATATCTACTCTCTTTTTTTTTTTTTTTTTTTGGCTCGGGCCTCTCACCGCCGTGGCCTCTCCCGTTGCGGAGCACAGGCTCCAGATGCGCAGGCTCAGTGGCCATGGCTCACGGGCCCAGCCGCTCCGCGGCATGTGGGATCTTCCCGGACTGGGGTACGAACCCGCGTCTCCTGCATCGGCAGGCGGACTCTCAACCACTGCGCCACCAGGGAAGCCCCCTCATATCTACTCTTAATTTCCTTTCTTTTTCTCCCTTCATCATATTCTCTTGGCAAAACCCTGTTTAAATCCAAGTCTCCACTGATTCTGTGTCTGTTCAACTGAGCATGGCTGGTAAAGCTCATGATTATGCTGACTGGAGCCCTTTCCAATTTATGGCCACTAACCTCAAGTGGGTCTCTGTTGCTGCCTGGCAGTCTCACTACATTTCCTAGCTCATTTATACTCCTGCTCCCTGAGTGAGCTATTTCATATCTTTTTTTTTTCTAGTTTGAAATATTTATTGCTGAATAACATACTAAGTGAAGGGGGGGTTTGTTGATGATAATGGAAGGCACTTAATGAATTTTCCCAGTTAATCTTCTTTTTTTTTTTTTAAATTTTTTTTTAAATTAACATCTTTATTACAGTATAATTGCTTTAAAATGGTGTGTCAGTTTCTGCTTTATAACAAAGTGAATCAGTTATACATATACATATATCCCCATATCTCTTCCCTCTCGCGTCTCCCTCCCTCCCACCCTCCGTATCCCACCCCTCTAGGTGGTCACAAAGCACCGAGCTGATCTCCCTGTGCTATGCGGCTGCTTCCCACTAGCTATCTATTTTACCTTTGGTAGTGTATATATGTCCATGCCACTCTCTCACTTTGTCCCAGCTTACCCTTCCCCCTGCCCATATCCTCAAGTCCATTGTCTAGTACGTCTGCATCTTTATTCCCGTCTTGCCCCTAGGTTCTTCTGACCATTTTCTTTCTTTCTTTTTCTTTTACATTCCATATATATGTGTTAGCTTACGGTATTTGTTTTTCTCTTTCTGACTTACTTCACTCTGTGTGACGGACTCTAGGTCCATCCATCTCACTACAAATAAATCAGTTTCATTTCTTTATATGGCTGAGTAATACTCCATTGTATATATGTGCCATATCTTCTTTATCCACTCATCTGTCGATGGACACTTAGGTTGTTTCCACGTCCTGGCTATTGTAAATAGAGCTGCAATGAACATTGTGGTACATGACTCTTTTTGAATTATGGTTTTCTCAGGGTATATGCCCAGTAGTGGGATTGCTGGGTCGTACGGTAGCTCTATTTGTAGTTTCTTAAGGAACCTACATACTGTTCTCCATAGTGGCTGTATCAATCTACATTCCCACCAGCAGTGCAAGAGTGTTCCCTTTTCTCCACACCCTCTCCAACATTTATTGTTTCTAGATTTTTTGGTGATGGCCATTCTGACCGGTGTGAGATGATATCTTATTGTAGTTTTGATCTGCATTTCTCTAATGATTAATGATGTTGAGCATTCTTTCATGTATTTGTTGGCAATCTGTATATCTTCTTTGGAGAAATGTCTATTTAGGCCTTCTGCCCATTTTTGGATTGGGTTGTTTGTTCTTTAGTTCTTGAGCTGCATGAGCTGCTTGTAAATTTTGGAGATTAATCCTTTGTCAGTTGCTTCATTTGCAAATATTTTCTCCCATTCTGAGGGTTGTCTTTTTGTCTTGTTTATGGTTTCGTTTGCTGTGCAGAAGCTTTTAAGTTTCATTAGGTCCCATTTGTTTATTTTTGTTTTTATTTCCATTTCTCTAGGAGGTGGGTCAAGAAGGATCTTGCTGTGATTTATGTTTATTTTTGTTTTTATTTCCATTTCTCTAGGAGGTGGGTCAAAAAGGATCTTGCTGTAATTTATGTCATAGAGTGTTCTGCCTATGTTTTCCTCTAAGAGTTTGATAGTTTCTGGAATTCCAAGGATGGAATTTAGGTCTTTAATCCATTTAGGTCTTCAGTCCATTTTGAGCTTATTTTTGTGTATGGTGTTAGGGAGTGTTCTAATCTCATACTTTTACATGAACCTGTCCAGTTTCCCTAGCACCACTTATTGAAGAGGCTGTCTTTTCTCCACTGTATATTCTTGCCTCCTTTATCAAAGATACGGTGACCATATGTGTGTGGGTTTATCTCTGGGCTTTCTATCCTGTTCCACTGATCTATCTTTCTGTTTTTGTGCCAGTGCCATACTGTCTTGATTACTGTAGCTTTGTAGTATAGTTTGAAGTCAGGGAGCCTGATTCCTCCAGCTCCATTTTTCGTTCTCAAGATTGCTTTGGCTATTCGGGGTCTTTTGTGTTTCCATACAGATTGTGAAATTTTTTGTTCTAGTTCTGTGAAAAATGCCAGTGGTAGTTTGATAGGGATTGCATTGAATCTGTAGATTGCTTTGGGTAGTAGAGTCATTTTCACAATGTTGATTCTTCCAATCCAAGAACATGGTATATCTCTCCATCTATTTGTATCATCTTTAATTTCTTTCATCAGTGTCTTCTAATTTTCTGCATACAGGTCTTTTGTCTCCTTAGGTAGGTTTATTCCTAGGAAGGACTTTTAAAGCAGTCTGCCGAACAGGCAATAGCTTTTGCACTCCAAAGGATGGGCAGGAAATGAATCAGAGATTTGTCCCACTTCCTTTTCCCTGTCTTATTTCCCAACAGGTTTTTGCCCCTGTAAAAGTAAGTTTTGCCACTAATTTCTCTTTGTTTTTCTGGATTCTTCCTTTTGATTGATTCCTTTACTGTCCCCACTCTTTGATTTCTTTTTTTTTCTTCTAGTTTTATTGAGATATAATTGGCATACAGCGCTGTGTAAGTTAAGGTGTGCAGCATAATGAGTTGGCTTACACACATCATGAAATGATTATCACAGTAAGTTTAGGGAACATCCATCATCTCATATAGATACAATATTAAATAAATAGAAAAAAGTTTTTCCTTGTGATGAGAACTCTTAGGATTTACTCTCAACAAATTTCATATATAACATACAGTAGTGTTCGTTATATTGATCATGTTGTACATTATATTCCTAGTTTGTCTTATAACTGGGAGTCTGTACCTTTTGACTGTCTTCCTCCAATTCCCTTCCCCCTACCCCCTCCTCTGATAACCACAAATCTGATCTCTTTTTCTGTGAGTTTGTTTGTTTGTTTTCGAAGTATAATTGACCTACAACACTATGTTAGTTCTTGTTACACAACATAGTGATTCAATATTTCTATACATTTCAAAATGATCACCATGCTAAGTCTAGTTACAATATGTCACCATACAAAGATATTACATAGTTATTGACTATATTTCCCATACTGTACATTTCATACCAGTGACTCATTATTTTACAACTGGAAGTTTGTACCTCTTAATCTCCCTCACCTATGTCTTTCCTTCCCACCCCCCTCCCCTCTGGAAACCACCTATTTGTTCTCTGTATCTGTAACTCTGTTTCTGTTTTGTTATCTTTATTCATTTGTTTTTTAGATTCCACATATAAGTGATAACAGAGAGTATTTGTCTTTCTCTGTCTGACTTATTTCACTTAGCATAATACCTTCTAGGCCCATCCATGTTGTTGCAAATGGTAAGATTTCATTCTTTTTGATAGCCTAGTAATATTCCATTGTATACATACACCCTATCTTCTTTATCTGTTCATCTATGGATGGGCACTTAGGTTGCTTCCATATCTTGGTATTGTAAATAATGCTGTAATGGACATAGAGGTGCATATATCTTTTCTAATTAGTGTTTTTATTTTCTTTGGATAAATACCCAGAAACAGAATTGCTGGATCATACAGTAGTTCTGTTTTTCATTTTTTTGAGGAATCTCCATGCTGTTTTCCATAGCAGCTGCACCAATTTACAATCCCACCAACAGTGCATGAGGATTCCTTTTTCTCCACATCCTCACTAACATTTGTTATTTGTGGTCTTTTTGATGATAGCCATTCTGACAGGTGTGCTTTCCATTTCCATTTCCCTGATGATTAGTGATGTTGAACACCTTTTCATGTGCCTGTTGGCTATCTGTACATCTATTTTGGAAAAATGTCTATTCAGAATCTCTGCCCATTTCAAAAATTGGGTTGTTTATTTTTTGATGTTGAATTGTATGAATTCTTTGCATATTTTGGGTATTAACCCCATATTGGATATATCGTTTGCAAATATCTTTTCTCTTTCAGTAGGCGGCCTTTTCATTTTGTTGATGGTTTCCTTCACTGTGCAAAGCTTTGTAGTCTGATAATCCCGTTTGCTTAGTTTTGCTTTTGTTTCTCTTGCCCATGGCAACATATCTAAAAATACATTACTAAGACTGATGTCAAAGAGCTTACTGTCTATGTTTTCTTTTCTTTTTTTTTTTTTTTTTTTCAGTATGCGGGCCTCTCACTGTTGTGGCCTCTCCCGTTGCGGAGCACAGGCTCCAGACGCGCAGGCTCAGCAGCCATGGCTCACGGGCCCAGCCGCTCCGTGGCATGTGGGATCTTCCCAGACCGGGGCACGAACCCGTGTCCCCTGTATCGGCAGGCGGACTCTCAACCACTGCGCCACCAGGGAAGCCCCTGTCTATGTTTTCTTCTAGAAGTTTTATGGTTTTAGGTCTTACATTTAAGTCTTTAATTCATTTTGAGTTTATTTTTGTGCATGGGATGAGAGAGTAATCCAGTTCCATTCTTTTGCATGTAGCTGTCCAGTCTGATTTCTTTTCTTTCCTCTTGCATTGCTCTCTTTTCTTCTTTTTTTAAAATTTATTTATTTATTTATTTTTGGCTGCATTGTGTCTTCGTTGCTGCGCATGGGCTTTCTCTAGTTGCACCGAGCGGGGGCTATTCTTCGTTGTGGTGCATGTGCTTCTCATTGCAGTGGCTTCTCTTGTTGCGGAGCACCGGCTCTAGGTGCGTGGGCTTCAGTAGCTGTGGCACGTGGGCTTAGTTGCTCTGCGTTATGTGGGATCTTCCCGGACCAGGGCTCGAACCTGCGTCCCCTGCATTGGCAGGTGGATTCTTAACCACTGCGCCACCAGGGAAGTCCCTTGCATTGCTTTCTGAATTGTCTTAGGCTTATACCCACAAAGGGCTGATGGATTGACTTGCACCTCACATCTGTATTGAATCTTACGGGCTTGCTCCAGGTAAAGAGGGTCTTTCTCACAATAACCATACACCTCCCACCACAAACTGATAAGACCATAGCTCTTGATTCTAATTCTTTGAGCTGCATCGGGTCAGAGAGGCCTCATAAGTGTGGCATGAGCTGTTGCTTTGACCAAGAACTTTCACGTTTGATCGGTCCCGGTTTTCCTGTACTGTCTGTACTGACGGGAAACAGCCTGGACTACATTTTCAGGTTTCTCAAAGTGAGGAAATGGACCTAAACTAACAAGATGAAATTGAACAGGGATGTATGTATATGAAGGGGATTGGAATATGGCATCCCAAAATATGCCACTTTGGCATAAGGATTACTATGAGATGAAGGCAATTAAGAAACAGCAGAGGCAGGAGGAATTTTCTGCCCCTCTCTGTCTAAAAGCAGGGCATAAATTTCCCTTTCATAAAGTTAACATAAATTTCCATTTGTAAAGGTGTCTCCCTCTTCCGTATCAGGAAGAGAATGACTCTTAATCACTCTAGACAACTCTTGTCACTGGAGAGTGTCGTGATCCGAGCGTGGGTTGGAAGAAGAATTTCCAGACATGAAGTATTTTAGAAAAGAGTGAGTTTATTGAGAACAAAGAGCAGAGCAGAGTTAATGAGGGCGCTGCAAGTACAGCGGGCTGACTTCCTGATAGACCAGGGAGAGCTGACCCCCTTTGTGGGCTAGTAGCACTTTTATAGCCTCAAGACAAAGAAAATTCCAGCTGGCAGGATGGCATTAGGTGATTGGTCAGGATGCTACAAGGTTACTACATGGTGATTATTTTGCCTAAGATGGAGTCAGGGGGCTGTCCGGTTTAGATTAGGAGAGCCCATGGCAAGAGTTGCCTTGTGTCCTTGATGTCGGGTGTTGTTGATGTAGGGCTCCACAGAGAGGGCACCAACTTGAGTCTGCATACAGACCTTACTAAACAATACTTATCCACCATTGGTTTCCTCATATATTTTCCTTCACACAATTTACCACCCCTCGGCTGCCTTTTTTTTGTCTAGTCACTTCTCTGCAATTTACCACCCTTTGTTAAAATCGTATATAAGCTTCAAAGTCTAAATGCTTCTTTGGGTTTTTCACTTCCTTTCTGTGACCCTCTTTCCCACCCCATGCTTGTAAAATTAAAAAATTGACATCAATAAAATAGAAATGCTTTTTTTCCTGTTAATCTGCCTTTTGTCATTTTAATTCAAATGTCCCAGCTGATACCTAAGAGGGTAGAGGAAAAGTTTTTTTCCTTCTCTACATATGTAATGTTCTGAACAAGGAGCCAAAAAATCTGCTACATGAATTCAGTGGCTTAGCAGCGTCAGGAGCAAGGAAAAAAAACTAGTCAACAGTAATATCAGTGTTATTCAGAAGTTTTCTTTGCAGTTTCCCATACAAGTTAATGTCCATCTTAGCCTAGACTAACATAAATAGCGTTAAGAGGGATCCATATGAGCTAGAGCTTATTACAAAGACCAAGATAGAGAATGGCCTGTGTACTAGATTAATTGCAAAAATGTCCCCAAGCTTTCAACCTCCTCCCAGTTTCCATATATTTTTCAATTTGAACATGCAATTTCTTCCATCAAGAGGTGAAGTCTGTTTCTTCACCTCTTGAATCAAGCCTTGTAATGTTCTTTGGACTGTTTAGAAAGTGGGAGAAATGATGGTGAAACAGTTCTGAGCCTAGACTTCGTGAGCCCTTGCACATTTCCATGCTTTCTCTTGGAATCATGCCTCTACCAAGTGAAAAAGTCCAGGCTAGCCTGCCCAAAGATGAGAAACACATGGCCTAGTCACACCCATCACCCCAGTTAAGAGTCACCCAACTGCTTCACATGAGAAGGGACTATTGTAGACCAGCCAGTCCCCAGCTGACCTGGCAGTTGGCTGAAGATACATATATGAGTTCTAGATAAGAACCATCAGTTGACCTGTAGACTTGTGAGCTATAGTAAATGGTTGTTTTTAAAACTACAAGTGTTGGTTTGTTACACAGCAATAGCTAACTGATACAGCCTTGAAAGCACATCTTATAAAGAATTTTTAAAGCAACTAATGACTTTATACTTGTAGAAGAGAAGAGTTATTAGGAGGGCATGACAGCCCTGGAGACTGTGGTGCCATAGACACCTACAGGAACCTAAAGGCCAGAAGACTATGGTAGCTAGCAGACTTGACTAATGACAGAGCAAAGAAAAGTGACTGCCTAGGGAATGGCCTGCCCTCCCAGTCTGTAGGAACAAAGGATGCATATTTCTGATACATCCAGTGTGAATTACAGCCTGGAGCAAGTTTACAGAAACTCTGCTTGAGAGGGTAGCTTGGAGGGTGTTAGGATCCTAAGGTGTTAGGGTGCTGAGGGATGGTAATTAAGTGGCTGGCTGGAGGGAGTATCAGCTGTGTTAAGGGGATTGTGTGAGAAATCATGAGGGAAGTCTCTGATGAACCCACCAATACATCATAAACAAGAGTCCAAATGGCACCAAGGCCAAAACACAGTAGTACCTCTCAGGTAAGCTCTGTCCCTGCCCTTTACTATCCCTCCTCCTACTCTTAAACTCTGAGGGGGAGAGTCCACCTGGTGCGAGGAGGATGAGGGGTGGATGTGCTAGACAGGTAAACACAATGCAGAGAACTAACCACTGTTTGATCATGGCAGGGCAGGTAAACACTATAGAATAAGTGACCACGTCTTTCCCCCACTGCTCCCTTCCAATCTGAGCTGGCAGAGGGGAGAAATCTGAACTTCAAAGAAAGTCTGGAGCATTGTCTACTACACAGGAATAGGCACCTACCAAAATGAAGTTACTTTGTGACTAGAAGTGCTTGGGGGGCTCTCTATATTATCTAAGAATTTGCAGATAAGATATAGGCTTCCTCAAGATCACATCCATGGGAAGGGGGACAACCAGCTGTAACTTAGGAGTCTTCCTTATTTGGTTATTCCATATACACAGATGTGTGAGAGATATATATTCCCTATATATATTCCTGTATGTTGTTTATTATTGATTTTAATAGATTTTTAAGAGCAGTTTTAGATTCACAGCAAAATTGAGGGGAAGGTACATATACTCCCTGCCCCCCCACATGCACAGCCGCCCCCCACTACCAACGTCCCCCGCCAGGGTGGAACATTCGTTACAACTGGTAAACGTACACTGACACATCCTGATCACTCAAAGTCCATAGTTTACATTAGGGTTCATGTTGTGCTTTCTACAGTTTTAGACACATTTGTAATAACATGTATTCTGTAGTGTCATACAGAGTAGTTTCACTGCCCTAGAAGTCCTCTGTGCTCTGCCTATTTATCCCTCCCCACTAACCCCTGACAACCACTGATCTTTTACTGTCTCCATAGTTTTTCTTTCCCCAGGATGTCACGTAATTGGAATCCTACAGTGTGTAGCCTTTCCAAATTGGCTTCTTTCACTTAGTCATATGCATTGAACTTTGCTCCATGACTTTTCATGACTTGATAGCTCATTTCTTTTTAGTGCTGAATAATATTCCCTTGCCTGATGTACCACAGCTGATTTATCCATTCACCCGGTGAAGGACATCTAGACTGCTTCCAATCAAGGATACTGACATAGATAATACTCATTAGAAAACTACAAGTAATTTCTAGCTGGTTTTGGAATGCTTGATAAAGTTCCTTTACATCTTTATTTTCCTAGTGTGCTTTTGTTTAGACCAAAGTTCAAATTACATTTAACTTAGCTAATGAACTTGTCACCAGGACAGTTGTAAGCGGTAGACCAAGGTTAAACCTGGTCCAACGTTAAAAAACATGTTAATGGATAATCCACAGTTAACCAAGATTTAACTGTTATTGAAATTTACAGCTGTTTTATTCTCACACACATGAAAGGCAAATACAATGGCTTCAAAATATTTGTCCAGTGTTTCAATAAATTCTTCTGCACCTATATAAAAAAAAATGTACCACAGATTATTTATCCATTCTCCCAGTGAAGGGCATCTTGATTGCTTCCAAGTTTTGGCGATTATGAATAAAGCTGCTATAAACATCCTTGTGCACGGTTTTGTGTGGACATAAATTTTCAAGTCCCTTGGGTAAATACCAAGGAGTGTGATTGTTGGAGCGTATGCTAAGAGTATGTTTAGTTGTCTATGAAACCACCAATCTATCTTCCAGAGTGGCTGTACCATTTCATATTCCCACCAACAGTGTATGACAGTCCCTTACCTTCCCTGAGGCACGAACAGTGTCTGGGCTGTAAGGAAAGAAGTTTGATTTTCCAAGAGGGAAAATACTTAGAGGGTTTTTCAAATACACTATCCCTACTACAAACAGGAAGATTAATTGAAAAGAGGGTGGTCTAAAGTAAAATGTCCTTGGGGGAGGGAGCGGCAGAATGCTCTCCATCAACTGCCTGGTGGGTAGGGCTTCTGAATGCTCCGCTCTGCTAGCCGGCCCAGCAAGTATTATGTTCTTTCAACTACACTGATCACATTTCTCTTAAATTCATGAGACCAGCTCACTTCCCTGATGATTATTCTTTCTTTATCATTTTGCTCTGGGGGACCAGAGTAGGAAAATGGCCATGTTTCCTTTTGCATAAGGATAAACAGATAATACATACTGTTAGTGTTTAAGAACCAAGATCTATAGACTCAGCCCAGGGTGATAAAGCTCTATGATTTTTTAATTCACTGTCTTTCACATCAATCCTCCTTCACCACCACATCATCAATCAATCAAATTGTTCTTGGAGTTCTTACGTTACCATGGCAATGCCTTCCTACACAGTTAAAAATAAAACTTCTGTGTTCCTGCTGAAATTTGGAGAGGGCAAGAACCTAATTGCCTGGCGGTCCTCACCATGGGAATTCTGGTACCTCAGTCAAAGGCAAGCCAGTCCCTTTGTACTGGAGAGTGAAGATGAAGGGCAAACACTGAGTTGTGTCTCCGTCTCCTGGGCTTGTTCACATGGCAAAGCGAGGCTGCCTCTCATTTTGTGGTTTTCATCACAGTGGTGGTTTTCATCATAGACCCACTGGAGGCTTCTCGGTTCTTAGGCTCGGGGACCACGACAGATATATTCTAGGCAGTTTGGCAAATCTGTGGGGAAGAAGGGAAGAGAAGTCAATGCGGAATGCGGGTTGGGAGGCTTAACTGCTCTCTTGGACACTTTAGACTGTTTTTTAAGGAAAAGATTTCTGCAGAGATGCTACCTTTATTTGTGTTCCCCCAGATACAGAGCCTGAGACATGGATTCAAGGGCAAGTAGTTTATCTGAGAACATTAGTGGGGGTGGGGTGATGGTGGAAAAGTAATATTGAGAAGAAAAGATAGCTAATAAGGGTGTTTTATTAACTCAGCCACCCCAGTGGGTGACTGGGGCTTAATTTGTCGGGGAAACTCTGAGAAATAGGATAAACACTTGCCTTTGAGTTATCCTATCTGAAGAGTGAGGAGCTGGGTATTTATATACTGACTCCTAAGGTCTTTGGTTGAAGTCTGCTCTCAAGCATGTTTCTTCCTACCACCTCTGTTCTGCCACATGATACAGAGCAGCTCTTTGGTTCTATGAAATGCCTGCTGGCACAGATGCAGACACCTGCAGTCAGAGGTCTGTGGCTGAGGGATAACGTTGAGACACTGATAGTGTCAGCTACAGGTGTTCAGATTGGGAACTTTCTTTTGGGAAGTCAAAGAAATTCTATGGAAGCGAGCTTATAAGAACCTAATTATAGTGAGGTCCAGAAATAGTGAGTGTGAAAACAATAAAAGAACAGAAGGTGACTTTAAAAATTGTTTTAGTTAGTATTTTTAAAATGGATATTTCCCCGTAGGATACCAGATCTTTGAATGGACATTTGAATCTTCACTATCATAAAAAAGTCTCTTCATCCTCAGCCAAGGTCTTGGAATTTTAGTTCTTCAAAATCAGGCATTTAATCCCCAAATATCCTCATGTCACCGCATCAATATAACCACCTTCCCTAAGTATGCTTTGCCTTTTCATTCTGCTCCTTTGAAACGTTCCCAAAGATGACTCCTGAGAACAGTATCTGAGAATAAAGTGACTGAAATAACCGAAACAAGGGTACCCAGATGAGGGATAAAAGTGCATTTATCCAGAGCCTGCTATGTGCCAGGCACGGTGCTACATGATCTCCGTAGATCCTTTCCTCTAAAACTCATAAACACTCCATAAGGAAGGTGTTATAATGACGCCATTGTACAGATGAGAAAACAAAGGCACAGTAACTTGTTAAAAGTCTCACCTCTAGCAGATTTGGGAGCCAGGATTCAAATCCAGGCTGTCTGTTCCTGGAAAATACGTCTTTAATCAACTTCGTTATCTGTTTTTGTGTGCGTGTGTGATACCTCTTTGTAGTGTTGATTTGCATTGCCCACTTGTTTGGTTAGCCTAAAAGGGCGTATGCATTTTGCCTGAATATATTCAGGAAAAACACATACACCCTTTTTGGGCAACTGCATCCTTGGCGAAGTTCAGCCGCTTTCCATTTGCTTTAAGGGCGAGTCCAATCTACTTCTTTTCTTTTCTTTTTTTTTAGTTTTTAAATTAAATTAAATTTATTTGTTTATACAGCAGGTCCTTATTAGGCATCAATTTTATACACATCAGTGTATATATGTCAATCCCAATCGCCCAATTCATCACACCACCATCACCACCCCCCTGCCGCCTTCTCGCCTTGGTGTCCATACGTTTGTTCTCTACATCTGTGTCTCTGTTTCTGCCCCGCAAACCCGTTCATCCATACCATTTTTCTAGGTTCCACATATATGCGTTAATATACGATATTTGTTTTTCTCTTTCTGACTTACTTGACTCTGTATGACAGTCGCTAGATCCATCCACATCTCAACAAATGACCCAATTTCATTCCTTTTTATGGCGGAGTAATATTCCATTGTGTATATGTACCTCATCTTCTTTATCCATTCGTCTGTTGATGGGCATTTAGGTTGCTTCCATGACCTGGCTCTAGTAAACAGTGCTTCAATGAACATTGGGGTGCATGTGACTTTTTAAATTATGGTTTTCTCAGGGTATATGCCCAGTAGTGGGATTGCTGGATCATATGGTAATTCGATTTTTAGTTTTTTAAGAAACCTCCATACTGTTCTCCATAGTGGCTGTATCAATTTACATTCCCACCAACAGTGCAAGAGGGTTCCTTTTTCTCCATACCCTTTCCAGCATTTGTTGTTTGTAGATTTTCTGATGACGGCCATTCTAACTGGTGTGAGGTGATACTTCATTGTAGTTTTCATTTGCAATTCTCTAATAATTAGTGATGTTGAGCAGCTTTTCATGTGCTTCTTAGCCATCTGTATGTCTTCTTTGGAGAAATGTCTATTTAGGTCTTCTGCCCATTTTTGGATTGGGTTGTTTGTTTTTGTAATATTGAGCTGCATGAGCTGTTTATATATTTTGTAGATTAATCCTTTGTCCGTTGATTCATTTGCAAATATTTTCTCCCATTCTGAGCATTGTCTTTTTGTCTTGTTTATGGTTTCCTTTGCTGTGCAAAAGCTTTTAGTTTCATTAGGTCCCATTTGTTTATTTTTGTTTTTATTTCCATTACTCTAGGAGGTGGATCAAAAAAGATCTTGCTGTGATTTATGTCAAAGAGTGTTCTTCCTATGTTTCCCTCTAAGAGTTTTATAGTGTCTGGTCTTACATTTAGGTCTGTAATCCATTTTGAGTGTATTTTTATGTATGGTGTTAGGGAGTGTTCTAATTTCATTCTTTTACATGTAGCTGTCCAGTTTTTCCAGCACCACTTATTGAGGAAGCTGTCTTTTCTCCATTGTATATCTTTGCCTCCTTTGTCACAGATTAGTTGACCATAGGTGCGTGGGTTTATCTCTGGGCTTTCTATCTTGTTACATTGATCTATGTTTCTGTTTTTCTGCCAGTACCATATTGTCTTGATTACTGTAGCTCTGTAGTATAGTCTGAAGTCAGGGAGTCTGATTCCTCCAGCTCCATTTTTTTCCCTCAAGACTGCTTTGGCTATTCGGGGTCTTTTGTGTCTCCTTACAAATTTTAAGATTTTTTGTTCCAGTTTCGTAAAAAATGCCATTGGTAATTTGATAGAGATTGCATTGAATCTATAGATTGCTTTGGGTAGTATAGTCATTTTCACAATATTGACTCTTCCAATCCAAGAACATGGTATATCTCTCCATCTGTTGGTATCATCTTTAATTTCTTTCATCAGTGTCTTATAGTTTTCTGAGTACAGGTCTTTTAGCTCCTTAGGTAGGTAGGTTTATTCCTAGGTATTTTATTCTTTTTGTTGCAATGGTGAATGGGATTGTTTCCTTAATTTCTCTTTCTGAACTTTCATTGTTAGTGTATAGGAATGCAAGAGATTTCTGTGCATTAATTTTGTATCCTGCTACTTTACCAAATTCATTGATTGGCTCTAGTAGTTTTCTGGTAGCATCTTTAGGATTCTCTATGTATAGTATCATGTCATCTGCAAACAGTGACAGTTTTACTTCTTCTTTTCCAATTTGTATTCCTTTTATTTCTTTATCTTCTCTGATTGCCATGGCTAAAACTTCCAAAACTATGTTGAATAATAGTTGTGAGAGTGGGCAACCTTGTCTTGTTCCTGATCTTAGTGGAAATGGTTTCAGTTTTTCACCATTGAGGATGATGTTGGCTGTGGGTTTGTCATATATGGCCTTTATTATGTTGAGGAAAGTTCCCTCTATGTCTACTTTCTGCAGGGTTTTTATCATAAATGGGTGTTGAATTTTGTCAAAAGCTTTTTCTGCATCTATTGAGATGATCATATGGTTCTTCTCCTTCAATTTGTTAATATGGTGTATCACATTGATTGATTTGCATATATTGAAGAATCCTTGCATCCCTGGGGTAAATCCCACTTGATCATGATGTATGATCATTTTAATGTGTTGTTGGATTCTGTTTGCTAGTATTTTGTTGAGGATTTTTGCATCTATATTCATCAGTGATATTGGTCTGTAATTTTCTTTTTTTTGTAGTACCTTTGTCTGGTTTTGGTATCAGGGTGATTGTGGCCTGATAGAATGAGTTTGGGTGTGTTCCTTCCTCTGAAATTTTTTGGAAGTGTTTGAGAAGCATGGGTGTTAGCTCTTCTCTAAGTGTTTGATAGAATTCACCTGTGAAGCTATCTGGACCTGGACCTTTGTTTGTTGGAAGATTTTTAATCACAGTTTCAATTTCATTACCTGTGATTGGTCTGTTCATATTTTCTATTTCTTCCTGGTTCAGTCTTGGAAGGTTATACCTTTCTAAGAATTTGTCCATTTCTTCCAGGTTGTCCATTTTATTGGCATAGGTTTGCTTGTAGTAGTCTCTTATGATGTTCTGTATTTCTGCAGTGTCTGTTGTAACTTCTCCTTTTTCATTTCTAACTTTATTGATTTGAGTCCTCTCCCTCTTTTTCTTGATTAGTCTGGCTAATGGTTTATCAGTTTTGTTTATCTTCTCAAAGAACCAGCTTTTAGTTTTATTGAGCTTTGCTATTGTTTTCTTAGTTTCTATTTCATTTATTTCTGCTCTGATCTTTTTCATTTCTTTCCTTCTGCTAACTTTGGGTTTTGTTTGTTTTTCTTTCTCTAGTTCCTTTAGGTGTAAAGTTAGATTGTTTAGTTGAGATTTTTCTTGTGTCTTGAGGTAGGATTATACTGCTATAGACTTCCCTCTTAGGACTGCTTTTGCTGCATCCCATAGGTTTTGGATAGTCGTGTTTTCATTGTCATTTGTTTCTAGGTATTTTTTGATTTCCTCTTTGATTTCTTCAGGGATCTCTTGGTTATTTAGTAACGTTTTGTTTAGCCCCCATGTGTTTGTGTTTTTTACGTTTTTTTCTCTGTAATTCATTTCTAATCTCATAGTATTGTGGTCAGAAAAGATGCTTGATATGATTTCAATCTTCTTAAATTTACTGTGTCTTGATTTGTGACCCAGGATGTGATCTATCCTAGAGAATGTTCTGTGTGCACTTGAAAAGAAAGTGTAATCTGCTGTTTTTGGATGGAATGTCCTATAAATATCAGTTAAATCGATCTGGTCTATTGTGTCATTTAAAGCTTCTGTTTCCTTATTTATTTTCATTTTGGATGATCTGTCTATTGGTGTAAGTGAGATGTTAAAGTCCCCCACTATTATTGTGTTACTGTCAATTTCTTCTTTTATAGCTATTAGCAGTTGCCTTATGTATTGAGGTGCTCCTCTGTTGGGTACATATATATTTATAATTGTTATATCTTCCTCTTAGATCGATCCCTTGATCATTATGTAGTGTCCTTCCTTGTCTCTTGTAACATTCTTTATTTTAAAGTCTATTTTATCTGATATGAGTATTGCTATTCCAGCTTTCTTCTGATTTCCATTTGCATGGAATATCTTTTTCAATCCCCTCACTTAACAGTCTGTATGTGTCCCTAGCTGTGAAGTGGGGCCTAGGGCACACTAGACAGCATATAGATGGGTCTTGTTTTTGTATCCATTCAGCAAGCGTGTGTCTTTTGGTTGGGGCATTTAATCCATTCATGTTTAAGGTAGTTATCGATATGTATGTTCCTATGACCATTTTCTTAATTGTTTTGGGTTTGTTTTCGTAGGTCCTTTTCTTCTCTTGTGTTTCCCACTTAGAGAAGTTCCTTTAGCATTTGTTGTAGAGCTGGTTTGGTGGTGCTGAATTTTCTTAGCTTTTGCTTGTCTATAAAGTTTTTGATTTCTCCATCAAATCTGAATGAGATCCTTGCCGGGTAGAGTAATCTTGGTTGCAGGTTCTTCACTTTCATCACTTTAAGTATATCTTCCTTCTGGCTTGTAGAGTTTCTGCTGAGAAATCAGCTGTGAACCTTATGGGAGTTCCCTTGTATGTTATTTGTCATTTTTCCCTTGCTGCTTTCAATAATTTTTCTTTGTCTTTAATTTTTGCCAGTTTGATTACTATGTGTCTCAGTGTGTTTCTCCTTGGGTTTATCCTGTATGGGACTCTCTGTGCTTCCTGGGCTTGGGTGGCTATTTCCTTTCCCATGTTAAGGAAGTTTTCGATTATAATCTCTTCAAACATTTTCTTGGGTCCTTTCTCTCTCTCTTCTCCTTCTTGGAGATGTGAATGTTGTTGCGTTTAATGTTGTCCCAGAGGTCTCTTAGGTGGTCTTCATTTCTTTTCATTCTTTTTTCTTTATTCTGTTCCACAGCAGTGAATTCCAGCATTCTGTCTTCCAGATCACTTATCCATTCTTCTGCCTCAGTTATTCTGCTATTGATTCCTTCTAGTGTAGTTTTCATTTCAGTTATTGTATTGTTCATCTCTGTTTGGGCTTTAATTCTTCTAAGTCTTTGTTAAACATTTCTTGCCTCTTCTTGATCTTTGCCTCCATTGTTTTTCCGAGGTCCTGGATCATCTTCACTATCATTATTCTGAATTCTTTTTCTGGAAGGTTACCTATCTCCACTTCATTTAGTTGTTTTTCTGAGGTTTTATCTTGTTCCTTCATCTGGTACATAGCCCTCTGCCTTTTCATCTTGTTTATCTTCCTGTGAATGTGGTTTTCGTTCCACAGGCTGCAGGACTGTCGTTCTTCTTGCTTATGCTGTCTGCCCTCTGGTGGATGAGGCTATCTAAGAGGCTTGTTTAAGTTTCCTGATGGGAAGGACTGGTGGTTGGTAGAGCTGACTGTTGCTCTGGTGAGCAGAGCTCAGTAAAACTTTAATCCTCTTGACTGCTGATGGGTGGGGCTGGGTTCCCTCCCTGTTGGTTGTTTGGCCCGAGGCAACCCAACACTGGAGCTTACCTGGGCTCTTTGGTGAGGCTAATGGAGGACTCTGGGAGGGCTCATGCCAAGGAGTAATTCCCAGAACTTCTGCTGCCAGTGTCCTTGTTCCCACGGTGAGCCATAGCCACTGCCCTCCTCTGCAGGAGACCCTCCAACACTAGCAGGTAGGTCTGGTTCAGTCTCCCCTGGGGTCACTGTTTCTTCCCCCGGGGTCCCGATGTGCACACTACTTTGTGTGTGCCCTCCAAGAGTGGAGGCTCTGTTTCTCCCAGTCCTGTTGAAGTCCTGCAATCAAATCCCACTAGCCTTCAAAGTCTAATTCTCTAGGAATTCCTCCTCTCGTTGCAAGACCCCCAGGTTGGGAGCCTGAAGTGGGGCTCAGAACCTTCACTCCAGTGGGTGGACTTCTGTGGTATAAGTGTTCTCCAGTCTGTGAGTCACCCACCCAGCAGTTATGGGATTTGATTTTGCTGTGATTGCACCCCTCCTACCGTCTCATTGTGGCTTCTCCTTTATCTTTGGATGTGGGATATCTTTTCTGGTGAGTTCCAGTGTCTTCCTGTCGATGATTGTCCAGCAGCTGGTTGTGATTCTGGTGTTCTCGCAGGAGGGAGTGAGAGCAGGACCTTCTACTCCGCCATCTTGGTTACTAATCCCTCATTATCTTTTTTCTTCCATTAGTTCTTCCAAATCAAAATTGATGTTTTGGGTTGACATTTTTCAATATTCAGATGGACTGTACTACAAGCGTCTTAGATTATTAGGACTAACCTACCTGCCCCTAACCATGCCAGCTGGCCCTGGTCAGGAAGCAATGTCACTTCAAATCAGATATTCAAGGCAAGTGTACCAACATCCTCCCCCACCACCTGCCCACCAACACGCACACACCCACACCCACACAGAGGCAGATTACTGGTAATATTTGTTCTTAAATATTTATTTCTCTCATGTCAAAGTTTGTTTTATATTTCAATTTGTCCAGACCACTAAGAAGATGCTGCTTGAGGACAGTTTGTCTCTGGCTCAGTGAACCCTGGCAACCAATCTGCTGGAGAGATGAAAGTTTCTTTCCATAGATAAAGCAATATATATATATATATATATATGTATTTTATTTATTTATTTTTTGGATGCAAACATATGCCTCTTTCTTTCTAAAGGAATTTCCAGAATATTAGAGCAATATATTTTAATTTATCCTCTTTGGGTGTGGAAAGAGTGACTTAGAATACTATCTCAGGTAATGCACCATTTATTTTAAGGGGACCTGCACACAGGAAACCAGGGAAAACCGCAGAGCCAGACAGGAAAGGGCAGGGCACATAGACTCCAGACAGGCGGAATGGTCTGAATTCTAGAGCTTTGACACCGATGTGCTTTCGGCGCCATTGCAGACCTGTGCTTTGATCCTCTCTCTGCTCAGTTTTCTCATTTTTATCTCCATGCACGTCTCTGCTTCATATCTTCTGCTTCTTGTAGGTTTTTCTCTTTTTTCTCTTTGTTTTACACATGGAGCAACAGGAATCCTGGCTTCTATTTTATCATGATCTTTCAACTGCTCTTTCCACAGTTAACTGCCCTAATCTCAGTATTATTTTTTAGCTTAAATGATGAAGGGAGAGTATCAGAGTGGACAAGTTTATGTTTTCAATGACTGAGCCACGTCATAAGTTTTAAGTGGCCTGTGGTTTATCGGACTTTAAGTAAAGTGACTGCCCTGGTCCAGTTAGCTTTGGCCAGGTCCACGTGGTAGAATCCTTTCAGCAAATGTGTCCACAAGGGCTGTGGGCAGGACAGGCAGGGACCATGACTGAGATCCTCTGTGTTTCTCTTTGATTTTCGTAACCAACTGGCATCTTGTTCCCCGCATTTCTGTTATTGAAAGCACATGGATCTCACATCAGGCATCAACAGAACTACAGATATACTTAAGAGAATTCAGTCTCAAAAGCACAGCCATGATATTTTGTATTTGAGGAAGGTAATCTAACAGAATTTCTAATCATCTAATATTCTAGAGTTTCCAGGTTCTATCTCTGCATCAGATTCTAGCATCAGAAAATCACAAACCTGGATGTCATTAGTTTACTTCTCTGCAGAAATGCTGTCATAGAAATAGACTTAATATTATGCCCTTGGGGTTTAATATAAGAAATGATCACATGACAAACATGTTTGCATCTTTAAAATTGCTTTAAAAGTTGCCTATTACTGTTCTGTAATGTTCTTTATATATGGATTCATGCAATAATTTTCTCTTAGATTTTAGTCCCAAGGACAAAAACTTTGTTTCTATTTTAATGAGTGAGGATTATATAATTCACCGAATTTCCTATTTCCCTCTAGAAAAATCTAAAAAGTAAAATTTAGGACTTGGCTATAGTAACTCTCCTTAGTCTGGGTTTCATATAATAATATTCCTCCTCACAGTACATACTGTTTATATTTTATCCTTATTTTAATGATTGAAAAGTATATATGTCTGTTGGCTAAACCACTTCAAACACTTTTTTTAAAAAACATCTTTATTGGAGTATAATTGCTTTACATTGTTGTGTTGGTTTCTGCTGTATAACAAAGTGAATCAGCTATATGTATACTTATATCCCCATATCCCCTCCCTCTTGCGTCTCCCTCCCACCCTCCCTATCCCACCCCTCTAGGTGGTCCCAAAGCACCGAGCTGACCTCCCTGTGCTATGCGGCTGCTTCCCACTAGCTATCTATTTTACATTTGGTAGTGTATATATCTCCATGCCACTCTCTCACTTCTTCCCAGCTTATCCTTCCCTCTCCCTGTGTCCTCAAGTCCATTCTCTACGTCCGCATCTTTATTCTTGTCCTGCCATTAGGTTCTTGAGAACCATTTTTTTTTTTTTAGATTCCATATATATATGTTAGCATACGGTATTTGTTTTTCTCTTTCTGACTTACTTCACTCTGTATGACAGACTCCATGTCCATCCATCTCACTACAAATAACTCAGTTTCGTTTCTTTTTATGGCTGAGTAATATTCCATTGTATATATGTGCCACATCTTCCTTATCCATTCATCTATCGATGGACACTTAGGTTGCTTCCATGTCCTGGCTACTGTAAATAGAGCTGCAATGAACGTTGTGGTACATGACTCTTTTTGAATTATGGTTTTCTCATCAAATACTTTTTGAAGTAGCTAGAATGCAAGTAATATATATGATTCAGTACATACTCTGTATTAATATTGTTGCTTTGTAAATTCTAATGATTTCAGGAAAATTTTTGGTGTTTTACTGAATCTCCAGACTAGTAACTTTTTATGCTCGAACATGTAGTATATGAGATATTAGTTACCACTGTGCTTCTTCTAGTGAGCAAATGTCTGCAGGGCTCCTGGAGCAATCTGATGATGTACTTGTGCTGTAGAAAACTGGAATTAAAGAGAGTTCACACAAAGATTTTTATTGAAAGGGGAAGGGCTGAAGTTGGTAGCTACTGGTGAAGAATTATTATTATTTTTTGGCCGAGCTGCGCGGCATGCAGGATGCATGGTATGGGGGATCTTAGCTCCCCAACCAGGGATTGAACCCATGCCCCATGCAGTGGCGTGGGGTCTTAACCACTGGACTGCCCGGAAAGTCCCAGTGAAGGACTATTCATTTCCATAAAGGAATCAAAGAAAACTTGAGAGTAATTGGCCTTTTATAATTGATGTTTCAGGATGATAGAAGCTTTCGCTAGTTACTTAAGTATTTTCTTGTTTCGCATTTCTTATGTATGTTCTGGAGTGGTGTTTTCATTCCAGATACTTTAGCAGCCAGTTGGAAATTTAGTGAATCAACAGTTTGTCTACACAGTATCAATAATGGATTAATGGAATTTTTTCCCCAACTAATATAAACAGGGTAGTTGTTTTGACATTGATAGACACAACTCCACTATATGATTTTAAATAAGTACATGGAAACATACACTTTCCAGAAGGGAAGCCTCTTTCTGGAAGGCAGAAAGCCGTGTGGTCTACCAGGGTTATAAGCCTGTTTTCCACTAAGTGTTTTTGGGGCTTTGCATTAAAATATGAGAGGTAGCAATAGCACCAACAGAAGGGATTGTCTGTGTGAAGTGCATCTCTGTGGAGTGGTGTTTTCTGGGCCACTGGGCATTCTCTGCTTTTGGATTTAGTGGCATGTCAGTGAATTCTTATTTGAAAGTTGCCAAGTCTTAAAACCTTCAGACCCTTTAGCCCCTGTCCAGCCCTCCGTGGCCTTGATTGGTCCTCAGTCAACCTCTGCGGCAGGGTGAGTTTGATTTGTTGCTCTGGGGACATTTCTCCATGGCTGCTTTTTCTTTTCAGCTCACTTTGGAGGAGCCAGTGCAGTTGCTTTTGGCACCTGAGTCTGTAACCTTTCCTGAATTTCTCCTTCACAGCCTCTTGTCACACACTCAAATCTCAAAGGCACATGCTAACTCAGCCCAGATGCCAAGAAGATCCATCCCCAGCTGGGCCATCTGACCCTAAAGAGTGGGCAGCCATATGCACAGTTAATTAAAACTGAAGTCAGAATAATAAAGTGAGTTTTCAGGGTGCACTTAGCAATGGTAAGGTTTCCTTTTGTAAAACCTGAAAACCACTTGTACAGCCATCGGGAAAAAGGGGCAAGCTACTTATATTAATTCCATCTCCTTCAAAATCTCAGTTTAATAGCTATAACATGGATCTATATGGAAAAGTCTACTGAAAGACGTTAAAAGACAGATACGGTAGAAAAGAAGGCACAGGCTCTCGTCTCAGTGAGCTTACAGTCTAGTGGGGCATTGAAATATTAAACTCTCTCCTTCAGTTACTGGAGACTATGATTTTTCTGTGTTTTCTTTGATCCTCTGCAGGCAGAACTTGTCTCTTACCTGTGTAGTTCCACGGCACTCTGTGCCTGTCCCTGTATCCTGATATTCTTGTCTCCCTCACTCAACTCTGAGGGCCCATGGTTGTACCTGAGCTATCAACTGGTGGGGGAGGGGAGGCGGGGAACTGACTGTTACATGTTCAGGAGTGTTGTGAGCCTGCTGGTAAACTGTGGGTACCTTGATATTGGCCACAGTGGGAATATTTACATCATGACATTTGGCAACTGCTACCAAATCAAGGCTATGATATTTTGGAGAGTTGGTTTACCAGCCCATGAGGTCCTTGAAGTCAGCAGTATGGCTTTCTTTTGGGATCTCCTAAGACTTCCAGTGCCTGGTATATGGTGGTACTCAATACATACTTGATAAATGAATGAAGAGGCTCTACTTGGGCTCTCTAGGACACACATAGAGTAAAACCAACCAACCTGGTCTTGTGTAGAATGAAACAAGCTGTCACAACAATGTAGTGATTTGAGAGGCCCGTTGAAAGGGCCCCATCTCCCTACCAAAATGTATCCTTTGCTCCCTTGCTGTAGTACCTGATTCCCATATTGATGTCATTTTTAAAGGAAGGTGCACGTTTCAGTTGGTTTTAGGGAGAAGGTCACTGGGTGGAGCAAGAGAAGGGGAAGCAGATGGGGGGAAGCAGATGGGGGCAAGACAGTGGGAGGTGACACAGTAGCCAGGTACCACACTAAACTGAGGAGTAGTTTATCCAACAGTTTTTCACTTGTGATCCATCACTGAACTGGTGCTGAACAGGACTGTGAAATGAGGGAGATTTCTTCCTGATCCCTTCTCATTTTCCTTTCTTTTTTGGCCCTTTCCCTGTAACCCAGAGCTGCTGTGTCGTCCCTTGTTGACCCAAGGACCATCTCTGCTCTTTTTGAAGAAAATAATCCCTTATTCCCTAGACCCATTTTCCCCCTTCTTAGTTTTCTGTTACAACTCCCTTGTCTGTTAGTCTGTTCTTTTTGAGCCTGCTATTCCTGGTTACAACTTTATATGTTATTCTAAGCAAGGTGCTATTGCAATTCAACAGAGGACTTATGGAATCCGTAAAGATTGAATCCAAAGCAGCAAAATCCCCAATGACAGTATTTCAGGTACTGTGGGAGATGTATGGGGGAAAATTTTATAGTGGGGGCAGTGTGCTTTAAATCATATCACATAAGCAAACGCCTCTACTGCCTTAGTGTAAGATAGGTTCTGAGTCATTTTCCATAGAAGAGACGTGATGACGTAGGACTTGGCATGTGTAAGGTTTTTTTTTGCAATTTTTTTATTGAGGTAAAATTTGTATAAATATACAATTCACTATTTGAATGTGTACAATTCAGTGTTTTTTTTTCTTTATTGGAGTATAATTGCTTTACAATGTTGTGTTAGTTTCTGCTGTACCACAAAGTGAATCAGCTATATGTATACGTATATCCCCATATCCGCTCCCTCTTAAGCCTCCCTCCCACCCTCCCTATCCCACCCCTCTAGGTGGTCACAGAGCACCGAGCTGATCTCCCTGTGCTATGTAGCAGCTTCCCACTAGCCACATTTGGTAGTGTATATATGTCAATGCTACTCTCTCACTTCGTCCCAGCTTACCCTTCCCTCCGCTGTCCTCAGGTCCATTCTCTACGGTTGCGTCTTTATTCCTGCCCTCCCATTAGGTTCATCAATACCGTATTTTTAGATTCCATATATGTGCGTTAGCATATGGTATTTGTTTTTCTCTTTCTGGCTTACTTCACTCTGTATGACAGACTCTAGGTCCATCCACCTCATTACAAATAACTCAATTTCATTCCTTTTTATGGCTGAGTAATATCCCATTGCATATATGTGCCACATCTTCTTTATCCATTCATCTGTCGATGGACACTTAGATTGCTTCCATGTCCTGGCTTTTGTAAATAGTGCTGCAATGAGCATTGTGGTACATGACTCTTTTTGAATTACGGTTTTCTCAGGGTATATGCCCAGAAGTGGGATTGCTGGGTCGTGTGGTAGTTCTATTTTTAGTTTTTTGAGGAACCTCCATACTGTTCTCCATAGTGGCTGTATCAATTTACATTCCCACCAACAGTGCAGGAGGGTTCGGCATCGGTAATTTTTAATAAAGTGAGGGAAGAGCACAGGTCTATGATAGGGATGATGTTCCCTACCACTGATCATGGACATTTGGAGGGTATTAGGAATATGGAGTGTGGCTGTGTGTTAGGGGCTGGGAGCTGGGGGTGAAGTGTGGTGAAGGAGGAGGCCTCTGGAAGTTTTTAGCAGGCAGATGGCAGAAGAGTAGAGGGTCTCAGAGACAAGCATGTCTAGAGTCAGCCTTGACAGCCAGATATACATTTGGTCTTTTTCTACCATTTCTAAAATTTACTCATTTTTGTAATTGCTGGAAACTTGTCATGGAGCAGGCTTCTTGGATGAGATCTGAGGCTTTGTGTTAATGGCCTGTGAAGCCATGAATCTTTTCTTGGAGGATTTCTAGCTTTAGGGACGCCCCCTGGCCCTACCCAGCCTCCATTAGGCTTCAGGGAGAAGGCAGGTCGAAATGAAAGGGATTCTCAAAAAAGACTTATTTACAATCTGTTAGAGGATTCTGGAAAATAATTTTATTGATACCAAAAAGCAAAAGAGGCAGAGTCTTTTTATTAAAATTCCTTTATTTACCTAAGTTTATGTCTTTCTTCCTTGGACAAGCTGTGAGGAGCTGGCAGTTGGGGAAAATCCAAATCCTCAACAATGTTTTGCAGTGTTTATAAGGTTTAAATAAAGATTTCATCAAAGCTTCAGAAAATTACTTCTCCTCCCTTGACTCAGCTCTCTGTCTGGGGAAGAGCATGAGCTAAAGTGTAGCTGGAGAAAACGACTTTCCGTTTTTTCTCTGCTGAGATTGGGACGAATAAGTAGCATCATTCAGAACAGTGTGAATAGGGAAATGATGCCAGCATGTGAGTGACCTGTACCAGGGTGTTGGTTTGTGACATTCTGCACAGAGCTCAAGTGGAAGCTGCTTTCTCTTTAACGGTGTCAGGTCAGAGTAATAAGGGAGCAATAGAAGTGCACATAAGTGTACTGAGTACTTACTGTATGTCAGGTGCTGTGTGCTAAGTGTTTTCCACGGATTATCCCACAGCGCTGTGAGGTAGTCACTGTTATAAGCATCCTCATGTTTTAAGAGAGGAAACTGAGGCAGAGAACCGTTGACTTGCCAGTGGTTAGCAGTGCAGATGGGATTGCACACCCAGGCAGTCTTACTCCTCAGCCTATGCTTCTCACCACTACACTCCCCTGTTTCCTGGCAGTAGAAGGCGGGGCAAAAGCTGCAGCAGCATTTATGGAGCACTTACTGTATGCCAGACAGTGCACTAAGTCTCTCCATGCATTATTCACTTATTTTCTTAACAATACTCAGAGGTTTGTCCTGTTGGATTCCTATTTCACAGAAAAGGAAACTGAGGCATAGGTCACATAATTAGTATAATGGAACTGGGGGGTGGGGGAGGGGATAGAGCATCAGCTGGGCTTGAGCTGCTACAACTGACCATCAGAGTGACTAAAAGCACTAGCAAGGGACATATACCAGTTTGCATCAAGGTTAACCTAGGGGCCTCACATGACTGGTTATGAGTATGCTCAGAACGTGCAAAACTGTGGGGTTTCTCTCACTGACTGGTGCTACCCAGAGGTGGCACTGAGGTTGCTGGTCTTCTTCCCACTGCAGTGCATTCCAGCACCACCCTGCCTCTCACTGCTCTGAGCATCTCACTGCTCGGAGTGGAGTGGAAAGCCCTCTGGTGCTGCTGGTGGGGAAAGGCGGAAGGACAGACAGTGTCTTTGGTTTGTTCGTCAGACTGTTGTAATAAATAAACAAGAAATGGAAAGAAGGAATTCCAGGTTCTTCTATATCACTTGGTTCCTGTTACCAAAATTATTATCCATTTCTTTAGGCCAGAAGAGAGAACCAGCAACCAATGGCATGTAAAAGTCACTGAAAGCAGAATTTCAAGATGACAAAGATGCTCACAATCCATGTGGCCAGGTTCGGGGACAGAAGTTATTGAATGTGTCTTGGCTTAGCAAGGTCGGCTGAAGGCTGATTTTGATCATTTATCCTTTATTGGACTTCACTTGAACTTACAGTGCTCCCAGATTTGATGTTATAGAAATTAAACTGGTGGTTCCTTCCCCTTCTCCCCGATCTCTTTCATCCCTACACAGTACTTAATTTATATGACATGGGGTTTGGCCATCTCCGTGGCTTATGAAATGAGAGATGTCTGTGGCTGAAAGGTATAAACATGTCTCATCATTTGAAGACTTACAGTTTGTGCTTGAGTTGCTTTCCTGGGCACAGCGATAGACCGACAGTGATTCCTCCATACTTCATTGCCCCGAGCCCCCAACCACTAGAAGCAAGTGTAACCCGAATCTCCTCAAGCCTCCTGTGTTTACATGGATTGGGGGGACTCAGGTGCCCCTGTTCCTGCCCCCCACTGTGTAATGAATGAGCTCCAGCCCCATTCAAACGGCCACCAAGTTACCTGCTCCTGAGCAGGGTTTCCATTTTGGACTCTCTTATGGTTGCCACGACGGTGCAGTCTCCTGATGCTTCCCAATCTGCAAACCCTAAGGATGCATGTGGTGCCCGACCCCCCCGCAGTCTTCCTGCCCAGAAGCCAGTGCAGCCCCACGCAGAGGTGAAGCTATGCTCTACGCCGTGGCGTGTTTCCCTTCTCCCCTGCGGCGTCTCCAAGCCTCCCGGGTCCCTCCTGCACACAGCTTCCGTCTGCAGCTTTCTCCAACGCCATCAGACATGAGTCTTTGGGGCTGGCTGGTGTCAGCACCAGACATGGACTCTCCATCAGCCCATTGGACATGCCCAGACAGCACTGCATCCTAGGAGTGGGTGCAAATTAGTATGAGATTGGGACCCCAGCCTGTTATGTAATTTTGAGACATAATTATGTTATTCTGACAGGTTCAGCTCAAGGATTAGAGTGAAGCCAACGTCCTGCATCACCCCAGAGCTGGTTAGAAATGTAGAGTCTCAGGCCCCAGGCTAGACCTACTGAATATAAATCTGCATTTTTTTTGTTTTTTTGGCGGTACGCGGGCCTCTCACTGTTGTGGCCTCTCCTGCTGTGGAGCACAGGCTCCGAACGCGCAGGCTCAGAGGCCATGGCTCACGGGCCCAGCCGCTCCGCGGCATGTGGGATCTTCCCGGACCAGGGCACGAACCCGTGTCCCCTGCATCGGCAGGTGGACTCTCAACCACTGCGCCACCAGGGAAGCCCTAAATCTGCATTTTAACCAGACCCCGTGGTGGTTTACATACACATTAAAGCCTGAGCGGCACTGCTCTATACCATAACTGACAGATCAGGCTGTACCTAAGAACTGATGCTGAAGCGATTTTCCAGATTTGGGGAGGCATGAAGCGTAGCGTGTTTCAAGTAAATCCAATGATGGCTTGCCATTAAACCCGTATAGAGATTTTTTTGGGGTCTTTACTGCTTTCATTTAAATTCATATTTTATTTGGGGATTTTTGATATTCATGTTAGTCAATAATGGAGCTTGATGTTGTATATTAACTTGAATTCTCCTCCCCCTCCATTCTTCTTGGGTTAAGAACTCTGATAATAGAAGGAAACTGTAGAGCTGACATTCAAGGAAAATCCAGAAAATGAATTCCTTTTTATCTTCAGGCAGAGCAGCGCCAATGAATAGAGTACCGTAATAAAACCTTTTTATATGCCTGTCATAGAAAGACAAACCTTTTCCAGAGGAAATGGATTTGAGTATTTGCAAGGTATGATAAACAGCCTGACAAAAAAGGGCCTGAATTTCCCTTTTAAATGTTCAGGAGGGGGCGGTTTTAACTTCCCTTGTCAGGGAAAAAACAGAATTCATCGTCAAAGCCACTCCAGCTGAAATTCAGAAATGAGAACTAGACAATCAGAGTGGAAAGCAATGATTTAGAAATGTGTTAAAGGGAGTAGTTTAATGAATAAAGTGTCAACTTTCTATAGGAGTAAAAATAAATCATGCATTGGCTTAACCAGTTTTGTTCCCACGAATTAGCTGGGTGTAGCTGGCTCTAGCACTTGGTGTAAGGAAACATTAAAATCTAATTCTCACTAAGATTTGTATATGTGAATTGTTGATAATGATGTTAATAATGGCATTATCTCCATTTTATGACAACTCTATTCCAGAAAGTGCTAAAGGGAAAAAGAAAATTAGGAAAATGGCCCTAATTTTTGCTTTTTCCACTCAGCAGGTAGCCTTGAGCCCTAGAATCATCCGTCAGGAAATGACCTGAAGTCCAGGTACAGAATTGTCTGGACTCTTGGAGTTGCTGCCCTGGGTCTCGGTTTCCAGATGTGTTTGTTTCCTAGGGCCGCTCTGACAAAGTACCACAAACTGGGTGCCTTAAACAATAGAAATTGATTCTCTGACAGTTCTGGAGGCCAGGAGTCCTAGAGCAGGGTGTGGGCAGGGTTGGTTCCTTCTGAGGACGGTGAGGGAGAGTCTGCTCTATGCCTCTCCCAGCGTCTGGTGACTTGCTGCCAGTCTTTGGTGTTCCTTGGTTTGTAGATGCATCCTCCTGACCTCTGCCTTCATTTTCACATGGCGTTCTCCCTGTGTGTGTATGTTCAATTTTTCCTTTTTTATAAGAACACAAGTCATGTTGGACTGGGGCCTTCCCTAATGACCTTATTTTAACTTGACTACATCTGCAAAGACTCTATTTCTAAATAAGGTCACATTTTGAGGTACTGGGGGTTAAGACTCCAAAATATCTTTTTTTTAGGAGACATAATTCAACCTGTAACACTAGATGAGGCCACTTTATAAAGAGGTTGTTTGATTTGCTAATAACTAAACTCCATGGTCCTATTACACTCTTGAGTATGGGATCAGCATTCAGCAAATCATCACTGAATAAAGTAATTCCTTACCTAAGTATACACACTCACAAAGTACCATCATGTACCTTTGAGGTATTGATATATGATACTTATTTATAAATCAGGAAATGGAAGCACTAAGAGGTTAACAGAACATGCCACTCACATTCTGTAGCTATCAGTTTTGTGGTCTTGTTTATTGTTTGTCTCTAACTCAAAGTGCAGACAGGGGCCGTGATTATTTGCTTAATGCTTTATCTTCCGCACTAGTGCTGCGACTGGCACATAATGGGTGCTCAGTATATGTTTGTGGTGTGAATGAATGAATGAACGACGGGGACTAGCAGTGGGGTTCTGAATCCAGGCTTTCTAACTAGAAATCTAGTTCTGTGTTTTTATGAATAAATGGACACATTCCCACCATTCTGTGGTGTCCAAGACCAGTTTCTACTCTACAGTGAATAACTAATGGTGTTAGTGTGATGTTACAATAAGACATATCTGTGGGTTGAAAAAAACTCATCTTCCTAGATTTTTAAACAACAAACTTAAGAAGGTGTGGCTAAAAAAAAAAAAACAAAAAACTTGGGCTTCCCTGGTGGCGCAGTGGTTGAGAGTCTGCCTGCCGATGCAGGGACCACGGGTTCGTGCCCCGGTCCGGGAAGATCCCACATGCCGTGGAGCGGCTGGGCCTGTGAGCCATGGCCGCTGAGCCTGCGCGTCCAGAGCACAACAGTGAGAGGCCCGCGTACCGCAAAAAAAAAAAAAAAGGTGTGGCTAAGCCAGGGGCTTTCAAATCTTTCTGACTGTGACCCACAGTAAGAAATTCATGTGACATAATATCTTATTAACACACATACAACTGATACAAATTTCATTAAACACTACTTAACCTTCCTACATGCACTAGTCTCTGACCTCTCCTCTCCCCTCCTCCCCTCCCCTTCCCTACGCTTTCTTTCCCTTCTCCTCTCTTCCATCCCATTTTTAAAAAGTGCTAATTTGCACTTTCTAAATTGATTTTTATGATGCACGAATGAATTGCAACCTGCAAGTAAAAAGTGGAAGAGACCACTAGCTGTTTATGCAAATTCATCACCCCATTTCTGGCCACACAGTGGGACTACATTTCCCTGCCTTCTGTGCATTTAGGTGTGACAATGTGTCCAAGTCCTCTCCCGTGGGGTGTGAGTGGAAGTAGTGGATACAGCTGTCAGGCCCAGCCCTTGTGGGTCCTTCATGCTCCTTTCCCCTCCTGGTGAACTGGGAGGGCAGCTCCCAGGGAGACCTCAGCAGCTGCCTTCTGAAGATGGCAGAGCCTCTGTCAGCCTGGGCACCTGGACTCTTACAGGAGAAAGAAATTCACTTCTTGATCTTCAGGCTCCTAAATCTTTGCAGTTATTTGTAAGGGTAAATTATCTTATCCTCGTTTATCCAATGACCAAGCAGCGGTTTGACTTTTGAGACACAATAGATCTCTGTTTCATACTCTTCTTTTGTAGCTGTGGCCATATTTCAGTTTACAGTGCTGAGCATAAACATATCTAGGGAAAAACGGCTGCCCCAACACCTCCTGAATATAAAAGTCCTGGAAGATGACCTCATCACCAAGGCTACGCTGACCAACTGAGCATGGTACATGTGAGATGGGCAGATTCATACAATTACTGCTGCCTTTTTATATGCAATGTGAAACAGCCCAAATAGCATGAAAGCACACATTTGTAAGAAGGAGAAGACCAGAGCTTTAATGGGAAAACACACTCCAGATCTGAGCTATCATGACAAATCATCCCATTTAATGCTCACACATGCTCTTTGGGTCTCCTCAGCAGAGAGTGAGGAAAGATGGCCCGTATGTGTTGGCTCTCCTTGCATGCCTGGGACAGAGAAGCCCATCGTGGCTGTGTAAAGCAACACTTACATTTCTTTCCTCCTTCTGCTTTTCCTCTTTGATGTACAGAGTTCCCACCTGTACTTATTTGCATGTTGTTGCTCGCGATTTGCTCTTTACTAAGTAAGGAAAACCAAATGATGGAATTGTAGTTCATTTTCTTTTCTCCTGCTCTTCATCTAATGGCAACCTTCATGAGCAGCAGTAATGACCAAGGGTAACAGGAGCTGAAAGGGAGGAGAGAGAGCAGAGGCCTGCATCATTTCTAAACTGAGTTCTTTCACATGTCATTTAGAAATGACTAGAGATGTACATAAAGTTCTCTTGTGTAAGACTTGACTTTAGGTAAATTCAGTTTTCCATAATCATCTTCACCATTGAATGGAAGTATCACAGAGCTGGAAGAGGCCTTACAACTTCTAGTCCAACTCTCTCTCTTTACAGGACACTGAAGCCCAGAGATGGTAAGGGACATGTCCAAGGTCACAGAAATTAGTTTTTGCCAGAGCCCGTACTAGGTTCTATATTTTCTTCATGCCTGAGTTTCTATTATTTAGGGTATGCTATATGCCCTCCCAGAACTGAGAGTTTTTTTCCTTCCTTTCCTCCCATCCTCTCCTTCCTTTCCTTTTTTCTTTTTTTTTAAATTTTAATTTTTTAAATTGAAGTATAGTTGATTTACAATGTTGTGCTAGTTCCAGATGTACAGCAAAGTGATTCAAATATATACTTTTTCAGGTTCTTTTCAATTATAGGTTAGTACAAGATATTGAATATAGCTTCCTGTGCTATACAGTAGGTCTTTGTTGTTTACCTGTTTTATACATAGTAGTATGTATCAGTTAATCCCAAATTCCGAACTTATCCTTCTCCCCAGCCACTTTCCCCTTTGGTAACCATAAGTTTGTTTTCTATGCCTGCGAGTCTGTTTCTGTTTTGTAAATAAGTTCACTTGTATCATTTTCTTAGATTCCACATATAAGAGATATCATATGATACTTGTCTCTGACTTACTTCACTTAGTATGATAATCTCTAGGTCCAACCACATTGCTGCAAATGGCATTATTTCATTCTTTTTTCATGGCTGAGTAGTATTCCATTGTATTTCTTTTCTTTTCTCTTTTTCTTCTTTTCAGATGCTGCTGACAGCTGTGTTCCCTGTGGAGTAAACTGCTTGCCTGGTTACCTCACTCTGGACACTGGGATCTTGACTGTGTGAGTCTAGCGGGGCACATCCAGGCTGGGAATCTATTTACAGTAACGCTGGGAGGGGTATTATGCTGTACTATAAAAGAGGACAAATGGGATATGCTGGGAATGACTGAACTCTCACTGTGGAATCAGAGCACGTGTAGATTACTCTAGGGGTAACCCAAGCTGGCCATTTGCAACAATCATGAATACCATCCAGTGGTGTTGAGGGATTCATTTCCATTTCCCAACCTCTTGGTAAGATCCTCAACCAAGTGTGGCCAAGGGACCAGCTCAGCCCTGGTCTCATGCAGGCATCTTTCTTACACACCCTGACCCTGTTGACCCTTTGTCATGTGGCCTCGCTGCTCTTGTCCCAGACCAGTCTGTGGGACTATTGATTGCTTGTTTCTGGCCCTTATGAGAGAATTCTCAGTCTTGCTCTGCCGTTGCTCCCAGTGTATTTTCAGCCTGAGTCTCCATTGATGGTGTTTAAAGGAGGCTAACGTCCCTCACCAAGCTCAGCAAAAACACTGACTTCCTGCTGACCCCAGGTGTCACAGGCTGTCTTTTCCCAAAGCACTGGGACTTGCTCCTGAGGAGCTGGGCTTGCCCCACTGCCTCTACACTGTGACACGGCGAAGGGGCTTCCCCTGTGGCTTAATTTGGTAAAAAGGGTAACTTCCAGATTGGAGCCAAGCAGAAAATGGGCTCTTCTTTTGCTTTAAATACAGAGGCCACTCTGGTTCCCAGCCAATGGGGCTCCACCAAGCACTCTCCTTGGCTGCTAAAGTTCTCCATTTGATTGGTTACCTTCACTCTCAGTGTGGGCTGTGCTAGTGGACTCGAAGTACCTGCTACTCCCACCCCCCAGACAATGCTGGTTACTGGGTGGGGAGAGGAAATGGTCACAGATAGTCATATACTATGGCCTTGATTCTTCAGGGCCCTCAGATGAGTTGGGGAGATGAGGCTGCCTCCAGGGTTTGTGCTTTCCATTGCATACCCGTTCACAGAATGTGATTTGATCACTGAGACTGTGTTTTGGGGAAACAAAAACCCCACACACAACTCTGGGGGGCAGCAAGAGTTTTAAGCTCCCCAGATGTTCTAGAAGATGACCAAGGCAGAGAGCTGCTGCTCTGGAGGGCTGGTGGGCCCTGATCGGCATAAGGAAGAAAGCTGTCTGCTGGCCAGGACACCCACATTGGAATGGTACTTAAGAGAGAAAGAAATTTTTATTCTGTGAAGTCCCTGGAAATTTGGGGTTTATTTGTTATAGCAGCTTAGTTATCCCAATTAATATATCTTTTTAATGAGCTCAGGGAGAATGCCTCCTCGGCATGCCATGATTTTCTCTGCTCCAACATCTTCCAGCTGCTTTGTTCTGTCAGATTAAACTGTCCCAAAGTGGGCAGCTGGGGTGCTGGGTGCTGGTGGGATGCAGAGCGGCCCATCAGCTCTGGCATCCCCAGGTGCTCCTCCTGTGACCTTGAGAACTTTGAATCAGGAACAGCGCCCCTGCCTCCCCCGCCCCCCATAAGCTCACACATGGAAATAATCACGGTCTTGTTTGAAAGATGGTGATTCCCTCAGGTTTTGTCCTGTGATCCTATTAGGCTTTGTAATTCTGTTTCCTGATATCCAGTGCTCAGGATGACGCCTGCTACTCTGTGGGTTGGTGATATGATACCGCATTTAATTTTTCCAAGTTTTCTGATACCACTCAGTGGGAGAAATAATTGTGTGTAATTGCAGAATGTTTCCACCTAATTGTCTCAGAACTGCAGGGTATGTATTTGATTTCTTTGATTGATCTGTTTTGTGTATGTATTTTTCCAACATCTTGAATAATTTAGGGGCAATCCTGGGTTGGTGGCTAATTTGGTGTCTAGCGATTATGAGCCCTTCTGAAGCATATTTCACTCAAGTGTCTGAAGGCAGGAAGGAACTGCTTTATAACAAGACTCATTTTTACATGAACTTGGGCATACTGTGTGGCCACTCAGGTTCCTGGAATCTAGTGCTTACCTTCAGCTTAAGTTGCGTTCTAAGAGGCAGGCTTGGTCCTATCTCCTGACATCGGCATTGATGCGTTAAGTTTTCTGTTGGCTCTAAGCTCCTTCCTGTGTGTTAGTTGAAAGGGAAAATAATGCCTGCTGGAGCTCCTGGACCAAACTAGAAACCCTAGTCATGGGGGGGAAGTAGGGTCGGCTCTGGAGCGGAAGTGGTCTGTGGTGGGGGAATAAACAACAGTACTATAGATGCTCGGGAATTACTCTGAGAATGTAGAGAGCTGCCGCCACCCTCGAGCAGGCAAAAGGATTCATCTGTCCCAAACTCTGCCCTTTCCTCCCCCTCGCCTTACAGCAGGACTCCCCAGCCAAGAGGTGAGGATCTCCCCTGCTAGACCTGGAAGACTTCCCTCTCTGTCATGCTCTTCTCTTGGGAGCTTTCCAGAATTACCAGTGGGAAGGGGGACAGGGTGAAGAGCAGGTCCCCTGTCTGTCCCTCACAGGGAACTTAACTGGCGCCCTTCACTGAAGTGAGGGCTCAGGTCCTCCTTGTCAGAATCCTCTCCTCAAAGTGGTCTCAAGGGTCTTCCCTGGTGGCGCAGTGGTTGAGAATCTGCCTGCTAATGCAGGGGACACGGCTTCGAGCCCTGGTCTGGGAGGATCCCACATGCCGCGGAGCAACTGGGCTCGTGAGCCACAACTACTGAGCCTGCGCGTCTGGAGCCTGTGCTCCGCAACAAGAGAGGCCGCCACAGTGAGAGGCCCGCGCACCGCAATGAAGAGTGGCCCCCGCTTGCCACAACTAGAGAAAGCCCTCGCACAGAAACGAAGACCCAACACAGCAAAAATAAATAAAATAAATTAATAAACTCCTACCCCCAACATCTTCTTTAAAAAAAAAAAAGCGGTCTCAAGGCTTTGGCAGGACAAAAATGCACCTCGTCAGTGACCTTCAGCCAAAGCCCACCAGGAACACACCTGTGGTTGAACAAGTTGGGTTTGTTGCTTGTTGTAACGGGGGAGACACACACCATGGGGAACTTGGGGAGACTCAGTTAAAGGGTGTTGGAAAGAACCTACTATAGGATTTGGGCTTGTGCTTGATGATTTGAGGGAGGGGTGAAGAAATTAGGATAGGATGCGTTCCAAGAGTGGGGGTAATTCTATCATTGGGTATCTTAACCCGACCGTAGAAGGCAGGATGAGTGAATCAAGGCTGGAACTGTAATTGGTAAAGAAGAGGGGTCACTCATTAGCAGGATAGGAGGACGTGTGGTCATTTTTGCACTTTGTTTGTTTGTTTGTTTATGCGGTACACGGGCCTCTCATTGTTGTGGCCTCTCCCGTTGCGGAGCACAGGCTCCAGACGTGCAGGCTCAGTGGCCATGGCTCCCGGGCCCAGCTGCTCCGCGGCATGTGGGATCTTCCCGGACTGGGGCACGAACCTGCGTCCCCTGCATTGGCAGGCGGACTCTCAACCACTGCGCCACCAGGGAAGCCCCATTTTTGCACTCTGGATGATGTTCATATTTTTGTGTGGAGTGGTCTTGTTTTTCCTTGGATCCATCACGGTCATCGGTGTTCTGTGAAATCGCTCATATTCAACAAGGTCTGGCTGTACGTGTCAGTGCCAGCTCCTAGCAACACCAAGGCCTGGCTGACAGAACCAGGACCGTTCCCACATGTCAGTGGCTGTTTTCTTGTTCTCAATCTGGTACACTTTTGATCATTAAAAGATCGAAATTGTTCTGAATTGCTAATGTAATTAGCCACTTCCATGAGCCTTCTGAGGGTGCTCTCCTGTCCCTGCCCCACTGTCCTCTTTCACCTCTCACAACCCACTGGTTAGTAGCAAAGTAGGGAACCTTCTGGATCTCCCCGCTCCACTGCTAGCGTCTGTCCTGATGAGTCAGCGCCCCTGTGGTACCTGCTGCCAACGTTTGGAATACCACTGTGACTTTAGGATTGTAGATCCTCTCAACATTAAGACTGAGAAGAGGCAAGAAGCCAGAAGAAAGGGAAAAGAGAGGAGAGGAGAAGGAAGAAACAAGACGAAAATAGAGTGAAGGGTAAATAAGTGAGGAGGAGGGTAGCTGGAAAAATGAAAAGACGTCTAGAAAATGAAGCAGAAATGAGGCCCCAGGAGTGAACTTAACAAAGGCCAAAAACTGGAAAGAAAGAGCTGAGGAGGGAAAGAAGGGAACAGAGAACAAGAGGAAAATTCAGGCTAAGGCACCCCGCTTAAGCATCTTACCTTATACAGTGGTTCACTTGTATTGAATATGTCTCGAAATGAATCTGCCAGCAGCTGGAGCTTGGAAAACAATCATTTTGTTAGAGACAAGTTTGGGTTGGAGTTGGATCAAATTTGACAGGGTTTAACCTGTAAAGAAAACAGGAAATGGGCTCTCCAGTCTAACGTTGACTGTGGCACAGCATCAGGGAAGCTGGTTATGATTCGCAGCTTGGCGCCTCCGCTGCTTTTCTTTCTGTTTCATCCCGTGATGCTCCTTTGAATCCAAACTGGCACAGGCCGCTGCGCAGGTATGAAAAACCTCGCTGTCCCTGAGTTAGGATGAAAACCAGCGTGCGTTTCCCTGCCAAGTCTCAGAGAGAAGGCAGTGCGAGCAGATCGTGGAGGAAGCTGCAGAGAGCCTTGATTAACCCACTGTGATGGAGCGGTATCGCACGCGGAGGACTTTTCTCGGCTTGTGGAGAACTTCTGCAAATAGCCAGTGGGGACCCGGGAGCGGGGTGGGTTCGCGATCCCTTTCCTCTGAAGTGGTGGTTCTTTGAATTGATAGCATAACCACTGTTCCTGGGAACACAGGGCTATTTGAAGGCATCAGTGAGAGGGAAAGACGAGGTAAGCACGAAGCAGGGGAGACAGCGTGCTGGCAGGTGGAGGCTGAGTTCCAGAAGCCAGAGTGAGCCCGGGAGGTCACTTCATCCCGAGTTCTTATTACTGCTCTGTAGCCAGAGTCCTTCTGGAAGCTTCCAGTGCCCGACTGTGTGGGGTAGAAACAGGCGACTGTGAGACTTAGACCAGGGTAAAGTAGATAAGATACAGGGTGACTTTCCATGAAATCTCTCTTTAGAGATTGTTTTCCCCAGAGAAATGAGTGTCCCATTTCACAAAACATTCAGAAAAGCTCTCACCAGCTCTGGGTCTCCTTTGTGTGTGTTATGTTCTGTCTCAAGGAAATAATGGTTGGAGGAGTTGTTCTTTGCGGGGGCTTCCTTTGTCTGGGCACTGGAGTTTGTAATTTGCCTAAATTTCTTTGTTTTCCATTTTTGGCTGGGTGAATATACCTGGAAAGTTGGATTTCCTTCCGGGTCACGTAGGGGTAGGTCATTTTTACTGAAGAGGGCTCCTCTGGGTTGTAAAAGTTTCATGTCTACCTCCATTGGAGATGACAGTGTATAATGTGACTTTATCCAACAATCTCAAACCTGACCATATCATTGTTCCTTCGTAAGCTATGGGGCTCTAAACAGAGCCCCATAATCTCAGGATGAAACCCAGATTCCTTGCTATGGTTGCCCCCTTAGAATCTGGCCCCTCCCTGCTTCTCCTGTCTCTTGTGTCACCCTTCCCTCCACAGGCTGCCTACATTTCCTCTTATGAAAACCCTGGGAATCTTTCCGAATAAGTTGTTCTCCTTCTTGCTTTTCTGCCAATGCACAGGCTGTTACACGAGAAAGCCCTCGCAGGCCATGCCACCTAGCTGGGCAGAAAGGACTTGTCCCTGTTGCATTAGACTCATTCAGGTTCCAAGGAAAAGAGACTTGTCCACAGTGTTTTGGGGTTTAATTTGAAGATGCTTAGGGAAATAGGGAAAACAGAAAATTGTCTTAACTACTGCCCTGCTGAACTCACAAAAACCAGGAGTGTTTGGCAACCGTATCCTATATGGTTCAGGGTATAATATGGCTTCTCTCATTACCGGCTCCCTACCTAGTGCTCCGTGTTTGTGACACTGCCTCATCTATTTCTAAGCTTTGACTGTCTGCCGTTACTGCTCTCTACCTTGTAGGTTTTGTTGATTCATGGCTTCTGCTTACTGCTTTTTTCAAAGTGAGTTTTCCCACTTTCATTGCCTCTATGTCTGTTTTCCTCTCTGTGTGTGTTTCACATTCAGATTTCCTTAAGAGAGGGACTCTAGGCAGTCCACATACAGGATGAAAAGATACCACTGAGCCTGGCTTTGGTTCTGGGCCCCCCTCCCTGGGCACTGGCCAACCAAGAGGTAGTTGCCTGCAGGTCAGGTGCTAGCCCTTGGTCCAATCAGCTGTGGCCAAGGTAGCAGAGTTCCCTGGTGGAAAACATATCAACCTAGGATAAGAAGCATCAGAGAGGGGCCATTGGTGGGTCAGCATAGCAGAGCTTCTCAGAAATGCTTGTGTGGGCTGCTTAGCACTCAGAAATAGGATAGGACAGCAAATAAGTATCATATTAGTAAAATATGCAATGAGTGTTCTTGACCAGGTCAGAAGTGGCTGAGACCATTATGGTCTGGGGTGGGCATTCCTCTGCTTACAGTCTCAAGGATAAGCTTCTCAGAATGGCATAAGGTCTTCATGGGATCAGGCCCCATCCTGTTCCAGCCTCTGGATCCTCCCTGGATGATTGTGCCATGTTTACTCAGATGTCACTCCTATGCCATCACTCTGTGTATTCAGAAGAACTCCTATGCTTCTTTAATTTTGAGATAAAGCATAATTTCTTTCCTGAAACCATACCCTACCTCAGATACTTAACATCTTCCCCCCAGCCCTCTGTACCTGCCTCTGTTACAGCACGTAGAGCACTGGGCTGTGATTCTTGGTTGACATGCCCACCTTGTTCACCGGACTGTGAGGAAAGGGGCTGACTGTGATTTATTCATTTCCGTATCCCAGTAACTAGCCCAGTGCTTGGTACTGTAATAGGGAAGAGCCTTTGTATTCTATTACAAGTTAATCACTAAAGGGATGTTGCCTATAAGCTTAAATTATACGTAATGGCACATCTCTGGGAACCCTGCTTCCCAGGTAATGACCATAAAGCTAAAATACCTTTGTTTAGCTCACAGGAAACATCCTGACCAGGTCCACCTGTGAATGACTGCAGGCAGGAAGAAATTAACACACCCCTTGGAGGCCGATGGGAACCAGAAAGTGTTTGACTTTACTCCCTCCCTTTTTAGTATAAAAGAAGCCTGAATTCTAACTCAGGAAAGATGGTTCTTTGGGGCATGAGTCCACCATCTTCTCCGTTAGCTGGCTTTCTGAATAAAGTCATTATTCCTTGTCCCAACAGCTTGTCTCTCAATTATTGGCCTGTCGTGCGGTGAGCAGTACGAGCTTAGACTTGGTGACAGTACCTAGTACTACTGCTAGGACTAGCTCCTGTTTATCATTACTCTGTTCCATGTACTGTTCCAAGTGTTTTATGTGTATTAACTAATTTAATCCTCTCAGTAGGAGCCATAATGATTCCATTCTACAATTTGGGAATTGAAGCACAGAGAGGTTGAGAAACTTGCCCAAGGTCATGGAGCTAATATTTAGTGGAGTCAGGATTCAAATCAGGTAACTTGTCCAGTCTGTTTTACCCACTAAATTATACTGTCTCTTGGCAATAAATCTTGTAGAGGAATTAGTAGGCATTCAGTTAGTATTGAGGATATAAAGGAACCAATGCTGGTGTTTTGAGGAGAAGAAAAGTCAGGGGGAAGGCAGTGTAGGGGAGGGAAATGAGGAACGAAGAAACACATCTACAGAGCAGCAAGTACCACCCTTGGGAGGCAGGCTGGATGTTAGTTGGCCCAGATGGTGGACAAGATAAGAGGTTGGGAGTGACATGATTAAAAGCAAGTTTTAGGAAGATTAATCTGGCTTCAGAGTACAGGATGGTTTGAAATGGGAAGAGGATAAGCACAGGGGTCCAAATAGGAAGCCCTTGAAATAGTCTTGGGAGGCAGTAGATGATGAGGTGATGAGCGTGGACCTGGAATCAGGTGAATGAAGGGTTTGAGACTTAATTCTGTCACTTGCCAGCTGTGTGACTTCTCTCAGTCTCCTAGCCTCTGTTCCTTCATATATGACAAGAATTATTACTCATCTCGCAGTTTGTTGTAAGGGTTAAATGCATGTTTGCCAAGGGCTTAGCACAAAACTGACCTTCTTCTTCTTCTGTCTTGGGTGGTAAGGGCTTGTGCCTCTGTGGTAGCACTGGCAAGAGAGAGGATGGGAAAACTAGACCCAGTAGAACTTGCTGATTGATGGGCTCTGGGAAGTTGGGCCCTCTGAGTTGGCGATATTATGGTTTCTTTTGTTTTAGGCAAATGGCTCCAAAATCTCAGCCATTGATGGAAGGTTTTGCAAGCAGAGCAAAAGGTTAATTAGAGATGAGTTTTTCCCTGGAGGCTTCTGGTCGCCCTGTCCTGACCTGAACCTCCTCATTTCTTTGAGATGCAGAAGCCGGTGACTTCTCAAACAATTTACTCTTTCTTTTCCTCTTCCTGCAGGGCATGTCCTATGCTCTTCTTGGTCAGTCTGCAGAGCTGGCTTATGATGATGGTCCTAGGATAACTTTCCCCCTGGACACTGCAGCTGGGCATCCTCAAAAAGAAAGAGGGTGGGGCCTGTAACTAGCAAGACACACATTGCAGTCCCCTGCTAATAAATATTTTTATATTTTGAGTGTTTCTTTGCTTGGATTACATCTTGCTGTGGGTGAAATGAAAACGTGTGAGCAGTTGCTGAATCTTCTTAGTGAGTGAGTTTCCATGGCAGCCCTCCGAGGGTCGAGTCCCTCTCCAAAAGAGAGTAGCTTATTTTCAATTAACAAAGGGCAAAGAGGTCCTTACTGTAATTTTGCTTATGGAAACTTCAGATAAATTTCCCCAGCCCTTCAGGTGCCATATGGAGCTGGGAATGTTGGTTTTTAATCAAAAGGGGAAATATTATCAAATTGACCTACTAGGCATTCATCAAACACCTACTGATAATTCCACCTGCCAGAGATGGCAAATTTCCACTCTTTCAGAGTTCTGGGTTTAGTGCTGAGACTGGAGGTCTACTTAGCAGGAGAATTAATTGTGGCTTCTTTGGGCTACTGACCAAAAATATGGGTGCAATCAACCACCACGTTAAATATTTTGAGAATCGCAGCTCCTATGAGGAAGCAGAGATAATAATTACCCATATATGCTCTACAAAAGAGCAGCTCAGCCTGTGGAAACTTATCATAATGCAGTTGAAACAATTGAGAACAATTCTGCCCTAAAGTCCTAGAAAATGAGATTCTACTTGACCCAGAGTATGTCCACAATTTCTTCCAGTTCACTAATTTTCTCTTCTGATGTGTTCAACTTGCAGCCAAATACAACCATTATTACTGTTTTTTTTTTGGTTCTTGCGTTTTTCCATTTTGGAAATTCATTTCTTTTTCAGATATGCTATATCACTTTGTAGAGTTTCCTATTCCATGCATATATATTCATGTTTGTCATTTATTTCTTTAAACGTGTCATCAAAGTTTTTTCCTTTCTTTTTTTTAAAATAAATATGGGTCTAATAATTCCACCATCTGAAATCTTTGTGGATCTGTTCCTGTGGTCTGTGATTTTTTGGATGGTTCTTGTTTATGTTCAGGTTGTCCTGTTTTTTTTGTATGCCTGCTAATCTTTGACTGCTTTCTGGTCATTGCTGTTGAAAAATTGTTTGTGTGGGTCCTCTGAAGCCTAGGTTCGATATGTTTTCTTCTGAGATGAGCTATCAATCAGAACACCTCAGAACAAGTTCAAGGTTTGAGACCCAGTGGTTCATACTCCAGGCCGTATAGAATGCGGTACAAATTTGTAAGAGGGCTGGCCCTGGCCACAAATACTCAAGAATAGATGTTTTTCTTTTTCTTTTCCTTTTCCCTCTCCCTTTTTACCACCAAAACAACCCTTTGTGAAGTTTCCAGAGGTTTGGGGGGGGCAGAGGCAGGATGAGATCTGGTTGCACTTGACTTGCGATTATAGTCCTTTTGGGTCTCAGCCCAGTGTGGGAAGGGTCTCCCCAGACTCCTCACTCTTGGTGGGCTTGAGCCCAACTCCTGTCTCTCTAGGTCTGCTGCTGGCAACTGGAGTCATTTGTGTCATTGGCAAATGCCCTCAGATCATAAGCAGTTTTGTAGGTCTCATTTTTGGCTTACCTTTCTGGTTACAGAGTTTCATCCAAAAATTAGCCTGCAAGTTCCTCAAGTCTTTTCAGATAGTCGATGTTTTTCAGTTGTTTTTATTTTTTACAGTCTTATCCATCATTTTTCTTGGATTTAAGCTGGACGTTTGATCTGTGTAACATAGCTTACTTTTTCTAGATACTGGGAGGCCACCATGATCTTTTAAAATACAAGTCAAGGGGCTTCCCTGGTGGCGCAGTGGTAGAGAATCTGCCTGCCAATGCAGGGGACACGGGTTTGAGCCCTGGTCTGGGAAGATCCCACATGCCGCGGAGCAACTGGGCCTGTGAGCCATAACTACTGAGCCTGCGTGTCTGGAGCCTGTGCTCTGCAACAAGAGAGGCCGCAACAGTGAGAGGCCCGCGTACCGCAATGAAGAGTGGCCCCTGCTTGCTGCAACTAGAGGAGCCCTTGCATAGAAACAAAGACCCAACACAGCCAAAAATAAATATAAAAATAAGTAAATTAATAAATAAAATATAAAAAATATTAATAAATTATAATTTAAAAATATTAAAATTATGTAATTATATTAAAATAATATTAAATATTCAAATTATAATAAAAATTAAAATATAAAATAAATAAATAAATAAATATATATACACATATAGGCTACATTCCCTATGTTGTACAATATATCCTTGTTGCTTATTTTATACATAATTGTTTATACCTCTTAATCCCCTACCCCTATATTGCCCCTCCCCCCTTCCCTCTCCCCACTGGTAACTACTAGTTTGTTCTCTATATCTGTGAGTCTGTTTCTTTTTTGTTATATTTACTAGTTGTAGTTTTAAGATTCCACATATAAGTGATCTCATACAGTATTTGTTTTTCTCTGTCTGACTTATTTCACTTAGCATAATGCCTTCTAAGTTCATCCGTGTTGGATGTCTATCCACGTTTTACACACACACGCACACACACACGCACACACACACACGCACACACACACACACACACACACATCTTTATCCATTCATCTGTTGATGGACACTTAGGTCAGCTTTTTTTTTTAAGGAGATGATCCCGATATTGCCCGCATTACTTTTTCTCATGTCCCATTAACTAGAAACTAGCTACATGGAAAGCTGGGAAATGTTGTCTTTAGCTGAGCAGTCTTATGCCCAGTTAAAACTCAGGTGTGTGTTGTGGGTGAGGGTTGTATTAAAAAAGTAAGAAGATGGATATTGGGGAAGAAAACCCAGACTATGTCATACCAGCCTAACACGTTTGGATTTCATCTCACAGGACACCGAAACCTATTGAGAGTTTTAGGAAGAAATGATGAAGCTCAGTTCTGAATGCCTTCTAGTGCCTCCCGAGGGGTGTCTGAGATGGATGATAAACATTTCTTCTTGATTTATGATGATAATGAGACAAGAGCAGAGGAGGACCAACCTTACCACAGGAGGAGGCAACTGTCCAAAAACTTCCAGAAACGTCTCCTCCATGGGTGCTTGAAATTCTGCCTTTCCTGACATTCTTTTGGGAAGGGCACTGGGAGTCAACCTCCCTAAACCTCTTCCTGCAGGGAACACCGTGAGGGGATCACATATTCCCCACACTCTTGATGGTTCCTTCTGTGTGAAGGGTCCTTCTTTAGAGGAACACCCTTCTTTAGAGGAACACCCTGGCCTCCCTCTGTTCCTGCGTTAGTCTTCCCCAGAGGAAGAGGAGGGTCTTACTTGATTGGTGAGCCTTTAAATAGGGATGGTGTCTCATTTGTTCTTGGTTACAAGGGAAGCCCTGCAGGGTTGGTCTCTAAGGAATAGCCTGCCATTTTCTAGCTACACCTGTCACTGGTGGGTGACAGTGACACCAGAGCTAAGCCATGCCCTCCAGGAGAGCTTCTCATCTGTATTGAAGGAGATATTTCCAACTTCATCTGCCAGATTCCTGTGTCTACCTCTGAATGGTTTCAGAACGCCAGTGGGTACCAGGGACACTATTTATTAGCCCCTCAAAAGCTAACAGGTGTGCACAGAGGCTGCTCCTGGTAAATGAAGGAGCTCTGCTTATCCCCTTCTCCTGAGAAGCAGAGTCTGACACCACAGGGGAGACGGCAGTTGACTCATTGGCAAACACTTCAGCAGCTCATCAAGTCCATAGACTTTCCTGAAAAAAATTAAAGCAACGCAAGAGAACAGGAAGGAAAGAAGGAAAGAAGGGGAAAGCAAGAGAAGAGAAGGGCTCAGACAGAGGGGAGTCGACTTAGCAGAATCAGGATAGGTTTCTTGCACGAGCGAAGGGCATGGCACAGTTTTACATTTTTCTCTCATGACTTTTTCTTGCTTCCACCCTGACAAAGCCCAGTTTTATGTTTTCCCTGTCCTGTGAGCCCAGAATTTTCCACAACATACTGGTCAGTTCCATAAACTTCTTTTTTAAGGGGTAATCTATGAGTGTAATTTTCCATCCTCCTTTCCAGCGCACTTGCCTCCCTTAAGGAAGCCTGGCAGGCTGTGCGGGTGTCCGGCATGTCTCTTTCGTGGAGTCCAGCTGCAGGGAGTCCCTCCTCTCTGATGGCCAGCGATGACTCACTTCCCTCTGCCTGCGTTGAAGAGCTTCGGAAGCCACTCCTGGGTCAGGGTCCTGCTCCACAGCCCTTCCCTCTGAATTCCAAAAGCAAGAAATTATCCACTGGCAACCCTGAATCCAACCCCAGCTGTTAGGTGGAGGGCCCACATTTCCAATTCTGCAGCAGTGGGAGACTTTCTGGGTAGTCATCCAACTCAGATGACTTGAAGGAAAGATGAGAACAAGCTGTGAATGAGAGAGGCAGGGATGTGCAGGCAGGGCGAGGATCCCAGAGGGCTTGCTTATTACACTGGGAACATCAGGCCTTGGGATAATGACTCCTCAAAAGTCAAGAATGATTTAGCTTTCTGTGGCCCCCAGGTAAGACTGATTAAATTTAATAGACACAATAAGATGATTCCTAATCTTGGGTGCACAGAATAGAAATCTCTACTCTGATGAGATTTAAAACATTCCAAATAGAACTCCTGGTCTTACTACCCTCCCACCAAACTTGCTCTTTCCCCACCTTCCCTCTTACTTAGTGACACCACCATTTACCCTTTACGCAGCCTCAGTTCTCATCCTTTAAGACCCTGCTTAAATGTCACCTCTTTTATAAAGACTCTTGCTTTCATCTCTCCCCCAGTAGAATGAATCACTTCCTATTCTGTGCTACTCCAACACTTTGTTCATCCTGCTATTATAACATGACACTGTATTACAGTTGTATCTCATCTTATTTACACCTCTTATTTTCTATCTCCTGAAGAGCCTAGCAGAGAACTTAGCATAGAGTATTGTACTAGTCTGCTAGGGCTGTGGTCACAGAGTACCACAAACTGGGTGCCTTAAACAGCAGAACTGTATTGTCTCACAGTTTGGGAGGCTAGTTGGGAAGTCAGAGATAAAGGTGTCAGCAGGGTTGTTTTCTTCAGAGTGCTGTGAGGGAGATCTGTTCCAGGCCTCTTGCCCAGCTTCTGGTGATTTACTGCCTACCTTTGGCCTTCTGTGGCTTTTGGAAGCATCACCAGAATTTCTACCTTCATCTTCACATGGAGTTCTCCCTGTGTGTGTATATTTCTCTGTGTCCAAATTTCTCCTTTTTTTCTGACACCAGTCATATTGGATTAGGGCCCACCCTAATGACTTCATTTTAACTTGCTTACATTTGTAAAGACCTTATATCCAAAGAAGGTCACATTCTGGGTTACTGGGTGATAGAACTCTAACATAATCTTTTTGGGGGGAACACAATTCAACCCATAACAAGTATTCACCCCAAAATATGAGTTGATATGAACCGGAGTCCTTTTCTGGAAAAAAAAATTCCTGTGATCTATCTTCTTCTCTAGGTTGAGTTTCCTAAGGGCAAGACCTGTGTATGGTTTATTTTTCTGTCCCCAGTATGTAGCTCTGGGTGTGGCATGCTGTAGTTGCTCGGTAAATGAATGATTGACTATAGATTCTTAATCAAATGCTACTTTTCTTCAAGGGAAACCTGGTATAGCAGGAAACTCCAAAGGCTCTAAAAGGATGGAATTCCATAGAATGGTAAGTGGGTTCATGCAAATTGGCCTGACATCCAGCGTAGCATTTTTCAGTGTAGCAACAATAAGGTAAATTATATTTTGTGTTCTATGAGCCATCTAGGTGTCAGGTGTTGGGTCCGGGTGAAGATAATAATAGCTAACCTTTATTCTCTCATTGAACCCTCACAATAGTCCCCTGAGATAGTACAGGTATTGGTCCCATTTTGTGCGTAAAGAAGTAAGATAGATGCAAGGCAGATAGGTGTCAGGTAGTCCAGTGTCACCAGCAGGTGTATGATGGAGCCAGGATCTGACCCCAGTTCTGAGAGCAAAGCCAATGTTCTTAGCTACCATGATTCTCTGCCTCTCTGCTTGGATTTTGAGCTGTTTTGGGGGACATAGGCTCATAAGTTGGAATGGATTCAAAGGTCATCTCAACCAACAGCCCCCTCAATGCAGGAGCCCATGCTCTCACCTCCAGGACCCACGGTGTGTCTAGCATTTCCAGGCTTACATTTTTGTTTTCTGTAAAACAAAGAAGTTGGGCTCTATAGTCCCCACCAACTCAACAACTCTGTGATTCAGACATCCTCAGGGAAGGCTTTACCCCGAAGAGGAGTGGTTGCGAGTCCTCACTGGTAGAAAAGTCTGTAAGGAATCACTGTCTGTCCCCCCTGCAGCTTCTGTCCTTTTTCTCCTTGTTTGGCCCCTCTGGATAATCTGGTCCTTCTTCCTCACATGACATCTCTTTAAAGGCAACAGTCTTTCTCCTTTGGACATCATCTTTAAGGACTTTCCTCCATTGGTTCTCCTCCTCTGGGTGAGCACCATGTTGTCAGAGAAATCCATTGTAAAATGCAAGACCTGAAGGCCTGATAACATTGGGGAGCTCTCTGGCTGCCACATGTAAAACTCTAAGAACAAAACTCTTTCTCCAAAGCAGTTGACTCCGTTCTTTCTCCTTTTTGGAGCACCTCGGAAGAAACTGAGGCCTGCCAGTTGCACTGGAGCTGTGGCAAAAGGGTGAGGTGACCACAGGCTGGCTGGGCACCCCTCAGGGGCTTTCTGGAACTTAGCCTTCCAGAACTCTTCAACCCCACCTAATTCCTGTCTCTTTCATTTCTTGCGCCCACTCAGGCCTGCTGTTAGGTCCACCTTTACCTCGTCAGTAATCTAGTCAAGTCCCAATTTCAAGTTCCATTTCAAAAAAATTTTTATTTTCTATTGGACTATGGTTGATGTACAATGTTGTGTTAGTTTCAGCTGTACAGCAAAGTGATTTAGTTACACACACACATATATATATATATATAGCTATTCTTTTTCAAATCCTTTTCGCATTTAGGTTATTACAGAATATTGAGTAGAGTTCCCTGGGCTATACAGTAGGTCCTTGTTGGTTATCTGTTTTACATATAGTAGTGTGTGTGTGTCAATCCCAAACTCCCAATTTATCCCCCCCAACATTTCCCCTTTGGTAACCATAAGTTTGTTTTCTAAGTCTGTGAGTCTTGTTTCTGTTTTGTAAATAAGTTCATTTGTATCTTTTATGTTTGTTTGTTTCCATATATAAGTGATGTTATATGATATTTGTCTTTGTCTGACTTACTTCACTTAGTATGATAATCTTCAGGTCCATCCATGTTGCTGCAAATGGCATTATTTCATTCTTTTTAATGACTGAGTAATATTCCATTGTATAGATATACCACATCTTCTTCATCCATTCCTCTCTTGATGGACATTTAGGTTGCTTCCATGTCTTGGCTGTTGTAAACAATGCTGCAATGTCAAGTCCCATTTCTTTAGCCTATCTCCTGTGGGGCATTCTACTGGCCCCGTCTCTTGGCCAGACCCTGACATGCAGGGGCCTAGATTTCCACTGTGACTCTGTCCTTTCCTACTCCCACCTGCCCCATTCCTGTTGCCAGAGTAGCTGTCCTGCAACACAGCCTCATCCTGCAGCCCCATCCATTACCACATTCTCTCTCTGCCTCTCGGTCTGTGGTCAGGGCCCTCTATCTGACTGACCTGCCCTCCTGCTAGAGTCCGCACGTGCAGTCTCGCCCCAGTCCTTCTCATGGTGAGAATGAGGCCTCTTAGTTTACATCCAGAGAATGGAGTACATACTGCTTATCCCAAAAACACCACTTTATAAATTGTGAAGTCCTTTTTGTGAAGAGCAAGCACCCATCTGTTTTCTGACAGTGAAGAAAGGACTTATTTATCTTGTTCATTAAGAGCTCGGAGATGTTTGAGTTTGTAATGAAAGAAAACAACTCCCCAAATATTAATTCCAGTCCCAAAGAAATTCATCCAATTTTACCAACTCCGAGGAGGATATTAAACATCCTAACATTGTTCAGGTGCCAATTCCAGATGGTGCGAAAGAAAGATTATTAAAAGGAAAAAAAAAACAACCTGATCATTAAATGGCCAGGGGATGACATAACGGCTTTGGGCTTTCATGTGAGTTCTATACAGGAGGATAAGGATCAATCCCAGCTGTGTAGCTGGGTGAGGAATGACACCAAAAGTTCCCACTTATCTGCACGTCAGTTCCATGAGAAAGATGTTAGATTCACTTCTCTTTCCAACAGCAGATGTATTTTTAAAATGACTCTGGGACCAGTTCCTTATTTCCTCACTGAGAGTCTATTCTCACAATGACATCCCAGGACTCCCCGGAGCATCAGAGATCAGGATGCTGAAAAGCAGACTCCCTGCGTTACTTCCTGCAATTGCAAGCCATTCCCAATCCTCAGGCTCAGGGGCGCTTTCCCTGGGCCCAGCGCAGAGGGGAGTGTGAGGGCTTACGGTTGGAGACCGTGGGCGACTCAGCCCGCAGAATTATGGATCTGAGGAAAGTGAGATCGTTGGTTTGTTCTCAGCACGTCAGTCAGCACCATCTCCTCCATTTTCCTTCCATGTGTGACACACATTCCCATGTCTTTCCAAAACTTCGGCCAGCTCTCGGGGTAAGGGGGAAGCTCGCGCGGATGGATTCCATTCAGAAGCTAACACATGAGGCGCGTGTTGCCTGGTCTGTATGGTATTTGGGGCTTTGCACAAAGTGTAGTTGTTTAGGCTGTTAATTTGCCACAACAAATGCTTGAATGCACCTGATGAGTAAGTGGGTCCTAGTAACTGCAAGGGCTATTACAGGATGCGATTGTGGTGGACTATTGGTAATTCATTGATCTATTTGATAAACTTTTATTCAGACATATGTGCTAGGTGTGTACTTTAGTACTGGAAATAGGGGGAATTCAGTAATTATTGAGCTGCATACACACACACACACACACACACACACGCACGCACACCCTCAGCATTCACATCACAAGATCTCCTTTTGACACCTGGGGACTGTTGACCTGAAGCACCAGCTGCAGTTGCTTGTTTTTGCTTCAGCTACCAGATTTCCTTATTTTACTTTCTTCCCCTGATTTAATCTGATGTCGCCACTGTGTAAGAAGAGGTGTTGGGAGAGAGGTGGAAAGAGATATGTGTAATTGGTGTAAGACATTTGTGTGCACATCCGAGCCGTTGATTTACTGAGATGACATCCAGGTCTGCAAACTGAATGAGAAGGAAGGAAGAAGGGATTTACAAGCTGGCTGGACAATGAAAGATTTGTTTAACTGTCACTAGGATTCCATTTCATTGTTTTGTTTTTATAATTAAAATTATTTCACCACTGGGTTAAAACCTTATATCTTAAGTGTTACCTAAAAGCATATTTTTGTGATTGAGTTGTTCTGGAAAGCCTTTGAAACACAAGGTTTACCAAGAAAATAATAAAGTACAGGCATAATAAATACAGAGGGGTAAACTCAAGGTGGTTGTTTAACGTGGAAAGATTATTGAAGTGTGCAGTGAAATATGGGTTAATCTAGTGGACATGGTTTATGGGGAGACATTTTAAAACACAGGGTATTTTAAAATAAATAAAACCCAGCTTTGATCAGTGTGTATACTTTTGGAAACAGAATACATAATCTTGAAAAAATATTGGTGTCCCCTTTGAGGTACTATGGTTTAGCACAGATTTTTCATTTGAAATTAGTGTTTACTCTCAGCCAGCGAAAACTCCCAGATGTTTTTTCCATTAAGCCGTGTATTTAACTAGAAGCCGTAATTATAGAGAACTTTGCAATGTGTGGTGTGCTATTGCCCATATCTGAAGCCTATACTAATATTAATAACTACCACTCATTAAGGGTTTGTCTTGTGCCCGGCCCTGTGTTAAGCACTGCGCAAACATTTAATCCTGAAGAAAACCTGTGGGTATTATAATGTCCATTTTTCAATTTAGGAGTTTGCTACTCAGTGAAGTTAATAAGTCCCCTGCCCAAGGTTCTGGAGAGTCAGAGCTGGGATCCTGGGCGGGTCTGTCTGACTCCAGAACCTGTGGAGCTCTGCACCTACGCGGGTCCTGAGCAGGGGCGGGGCGTTTACATGGGGCTCCCTCTGCCTTGCCTTCCGTGTCACCAGGGTGTGGTGTGGTTGGGAAGAACACGTTATCCCTCCTCCGCGCCAGCAACCAGCGCCTCAGTTTCATGCTCTGTAAAATGGGGATCATAATTTTTTAAAAATTATTTATTCATTTATTGTTTATTTTTTATTGAAGTATAGTGGTGTTAATTTCTGCTGTACAGCAAAGTGATTCAGTATACATGTGTGTGTGTGTGTGTGTGTGTGTGTATTCTTTTTCATATTCTTTTCCACTTTGGTTTATCACAGGATATTGAATACAGTTCCCTGTGCTATACAGTAGGACCTTGTTGTCTATCCCTTCTACATATAATAGCTTGCACCTGCTAATCCCATACTCCCACTCCATCCCTCCCCCACTGCCTTCCCCCTTGGCAACCACAAGCCTGTTCTCAATGTCTGTGAGTCCATTTCTGTTTCGGAGATAAGTTGTGAGTCACAGGGTTGATGTGAGTCTGAAGTGAGACAATGCATAAGAAAAATTTTGTAAACTGTACTGAGTCATATACGTGTAATATCGGTTATGCTAATTTTACTATGGCAATAACATTAATCAGTCAGCCCTAACAAATTCTGTGGATATAGTTATTATTCCTGTTTCCCAAGGAGGCAGAGTGTTTGGCTGGCTTTTTAAAGTTTAAAAAACAGGAATGTGTTTAGGAATAAAATCCTTTGCCAGCCCTCCTTCTCTACTCCCTGCAGCTCAGATCAGGGGTCCATGCCTCCCTGGAGGTGGAGAATTTCATCTAACTGAAAAACTTCTTGGCCTCTGGAAAGCATTCCTTCCTTTGCCATAACTATTTAAATGCTTTATTGTCATTCGAAGAACTTTCTTTGTGTGTCCACTGCTGAACCCCACCCATTCCAACCCCTTTTTTCCCCTAATAGCCTCAGGGTTTTTAAAGAGGGACTATGGGATTTTTTTCTTTCCTATCCTGAAAGGTCAAGTGACTTACAGCAGCTGGAAGAGAGCCATTTAGGATACCAGACTGCCATGCTGCTAGGTAAGTGGTAGGTGGCATGTCCAGAGATTTCTCTTATCCTGGGCGGACCTAAGAAGAACCTTCGTTCAGAGTCTGAGTGAGTTGCTAAGGTTCCCATGGCTCAGAAGTGAGAGATAAGGTATGAAGTACCTTTTCCTGGGACCTACACACTAAATGAAAGAACCATCTGGAGAAGCTTCTGGAAAACCATATGTATTCCGTAAATATTTGCTAGGGCCAATCACATGGAAAGCACCATGTTAGGGATGCAAAGATGAGTAAGACACAGGGTTTGTTTGCAAGATGCTTTTGTATTGTTGGGAGGAAAAGACTGGAATACAAGTAAGTATAAAATAAAGTAGAATATATAACTCATGTCATAATAAAGATACAACATATGGGATTAAGAAGAGGCCCAGAGAACATCACACTGGGGGAAATGAAAAAGACTCTATGACAAAACTGGGACACTGGGAACAGAGAGTGGTCCAGCTTGGCCAGAGTGCTGGGTTACTGCAGGGAAGCAATGAGAAACATGATGGAAAGGTGAGAAGTTCAGGTGACATTACTGTCAGTCTTCAATATTAGACCCTTGATGGAAACTGACAGAGGAGCTGTTCCCTGAAATCATTTCATTTTCCACAACCTTTTTAGGTCCTTGTGTAGAATGATATTAAACCCACATCTTTTGAGGGGCTCCTTAATTGGATTCCTTGTACAAAAAGAGCATGACCAAAGGTAATCTTCTCTCGTTATTTTTTCCTCCCTTTGTTCTATCTACCCTCTTCCAGGGCTCAGCATCAGAGCTGTGGGTGTGTGATAACTGGCTGCAAACACTGAAGGCAACGGGGCCCCCGGCTCAGTCCATCTGAAATCTTCTAATCTTGGTTGCACATCCTGTAGTGATTAGGATGGATCAGGGCTCACTTCAAAACACAGGGAGGAGGTTCCTTAGATTACCGGTTCTCAACCCTGGCTGCACGTTAGAATCACCCGGGGACGTTTAAAAATTCCTCTCCTTTGACTCCACACCTCAGGATAACTGGATGAGAATCTCTGGGGCTCGGCCCGGACGTAGATATTTAAAAATTTCCTCTCGCGATTCCAATGTGCAGTGAGAGTTAGGAATCACTGCTTTAGGTAATTTCTGCCAGGAAACACAAAAACTCAGCAGTCAAGGGGCCTAACATTTCCCTTTTTGACATCTTTTCCTGAACTCAGGGTAGAATAAAGAAGTGTCATCTCTCAGTCTAAGTCCCTATCCAGTGTCGTCTAGAAGCAGCAGCCGGCAGCCTTACTGCAGGGAGTGACGGAGAAAGCGTGTTTGCCCCACGTGGGGACCCAGGCAGGCTAATGTCAGGATTGTGACTTTTGACAAAGTGACCGCTGCCTTTCTTCCTAAACATGGCACACAATGACTTTGGAATCTGTAATGTAACCAGTGCTTCTGAAGCCCAGCAGGACCCTGTAGGGCTCCTGGGTATGGAGCCTTTCTGTGTCCCCCATTCTTTGATGGGAGGGAACAGACTGCAGTCTCTATGACCTTCCCTGAATCCCAAAGGGCAGATTTAAACTGTTGCTAAGCAGGGAAAGGAGGGGATGCAGAGACAAGGGAGAAGCAGCCCAAAAAAACAAAAACAAAAGAAAAACAAAAGAAAAACAATGGTGCAGCCTTGGGGCAGGGTCCTGGTTCCACCTCAAGGGACACACATAACAACATCTTTGAGCTCTTTACAGAACCAAAACCCCCAACAAATGGAGTTAGCATTCTTTATTCCAGAGAAGACCACCTGAGGCCAGATTAAAGAAACCAGAGAAGCCCATCAAGAGATCACCTGAGACCAGATTAAAGGAGTGCAGGCCCTGCGCACACCCTAAACTCAGCAAACCCACCCTTGAACAATTGCTATAAAACTCCTCACGAAATCCTCCCTAGTTGGGACACACAGGTTTCGAGGGCATGGAGCCTGCTGTGTCCCCCGTTTGCCTGGCAAAGCAATAAGGCTATTCTTTTCTACTTTACCCAAAACTCTGTCTCCAAGATTTGATTTGGCACCGGTGCACAGAGGCCGAGTTTTGGCATCACTTCCTTCTCCTGGCACATCGTGTTGATCAGGCAATTGGGGGCACTGCGCCAGCTCCTTCAAATGTATTTCTCTGCCCAACAAGAGGTTTTCACTTAACACTTCTCATCACGTTGGTCTCCTCACTCTGAGAGTATCCTTCCTGTTCAAGCCCCCCAAAATAAGAAGTCTTGCCTCCAAGAACTTGATGTTTTTGCCTTGAATTATCTGGATACAGTTTTCCTTGGATCAAGAAATCCAGATCCCCAAATACGAAACATCATATTTGATGCACATGCTGCTCCCCAGGTTGTAAAATGAAGGGAGTACTTCCACAAACACTGGTTCAGGGGAAGAATCCGGTTCAAAGTCACAAATCGTTTTGGCTTCACAGTTATTGTGTGGAACATTATGTTGATGTATTGGTAGCCTTCAAGTACAGTATCAGGCAAGCTACCCCAGACTAAAGACTACACTTCCCAGACTCCTTTGCAGCCAGGTGTAGCCAGATCACTAAATTCTGGCCAATGAGATATAAGCAAAAGTGACATGTGACATTTCCAGGTCATAAACCTCAGAAGGAAGGAGTGTCCCCTCTCTTTCCCTCTCCCTGCTGGCTGGAATGAAGACTTCAAGAAGTTCCCGGAGTTATGTGGTTGGGAGCAACTTTCATATGAGAGAGAAATATATTTCTATCCTGTTTAAACCAGTGTGATTCTGGGTCTCTGTCACACGTAACTGAATTTATATCCTAACTGATAACAGAGTCCTCAGGGTCTTAAGTACCATTACAAAATCTTTCATAGGTACTTGGCTCCAGGGGAGGGAAGGGGATTTGCGAAGAGAACCTGACTTGCAGCATAATGATGTCATTGCCAACATTTTTGTTAAAAGTAGTCTGATTTGAGTATACCGCAGAGCCAAGGAGAGACGGAACACAAGAAAACCACACAGTACAGAGAGGTCCCTGGAACATGGGTGCACTGGGTTAGCTACCCTTGGTCATGCTGGAAGCGTCGTCTAAGTGGGAGAGAGAAACATATCAGAAACAAACTATTTCACTGAGAGGAACAAAGTGATAGCCACACTGTATACAATGTGGGATTCTGAAAAGGAGCCATCTCCATGCTTCATGCAGAGATCATCGGGAAAATTTTGTTTAAAGTAAGACATTAGTTATGTCTATATGTTCAAAGTGTCTCCCAGAAAAGTTAGATTTCTGAATTACGTGCATCAGCTGCTTTGCTAAAGTCATAAATTCCAAAGAAAGAGAAATGTGAAAGGTGTTAAAGTCCAGGGAGCCCTTATAGCCAGGGCAGTGAATCCCAGACCATTTGTTTCTGTACGAGCTCCCTAAGCAAAGATCCTTCTGGTATCTACCAAGGAGAGTGGCTGAACTCTATACTTCCTAAGGTTCACTTCATTTTTCCTCAGCCCCAAAGAAGGCCGTCTAGCACCTGGCATGTTTAGGAAAGAAATAATGAGCTGTCTGGAAGAGCAGATTAGAAGCAGTCAACTGAGTAGTCCGGAAACTCAGCCATGTTCTTGTCAAGTAGGCAAGATTTGCAGCCTTCAGTTCTTCTTAGGAACTTGTGTATTAGCCTCAGGGTAAGGCATCCAGTCAAGTCGCTGGGGTCATCTAATCCACCCACACTGGCTCTGGTTTTCTAGGCACATAAGAACTGAAGACATTGGATATATTCTCACATTTCCCCCTCCTGAGCCACTTTTCTTACCTTGATTCCAGTGCAAGCTCAGATGTTTCACGAGCACAAGGCTTAACAAAACCTATGATATTGAGTTACATGAAATGTATTTAATTCCACCCAGAACTGTACTTGGTGGTACAGTGTGAAGTTTTAAAATAATAGTTTAGCACAAAAATGTAAATGTTCTTGTAAATGTCATGCCTTTCCCAAGTGCTTGAGTTGATTCATTGTTAAATGAAAAGCCTTTATTATATTTCTGTTCCTCATTAACAACTGCAGTGCCAGGGATATTCAGTCTCAGAGCTTTCAGAGGGCTGATTTGATGAAGATGGCTCACAGGTATTGGGGGAATAACATGTCCCACAAGGAGATGGGGTGATGGGCTGGCTGATATATTTGGTGCTATAACTGATCTTCAGGGAAGGTTGTGGAACGTTTTAGGAAAAAAATTGCTGAGCTCAAAGTGTCCTGTTCTTACGGGTCACTGAGTGTCTCTCAGATCTGCCAGGACTCCCAAGGCACCCTCGTAGGCTTCTGACACCAGCCTCTCCCCGCAGCTGCCAACCTTCATCCAGGATGTATTGTTATGGTTCTTTCCTCTGCACTTTCTAAGGGAAGAGTGGGCTGTAGGCTCTGAGAGAGAAAACGGGGATCATTTGGCTGTGAAGGCGAGGAGGGCAAGGTCTAGGGGCTAAAGGAAGAATGAATCAAGAGAAAAGGCAATTTAACATATGGGTCCACAATTGGCTGGAAGGTGAGAGAGATTTGTAGCTCAGCAGCCAGGCGGAGTCTGACGCAACTGTGGCTACAGGGTCGCCCAGGGAAGGGCCATACTGGGCGGGGACAAAAAGCTGAGCTCTGTCCATTTTGTTAATTGAGTCCCCCTGGGAATGTCTGCTTAGGGTGTACAGGGCGCAGTGGTCCAAAAACCTAATGTTGATTGAGTTTATACTAATTGCCCAAAAGGCTATATATCCCTTGCCTCTTTTCATCCTCACAAAGTAGCTTTTCAAGGTAGTGATTATTATCTCTCCTTTTCCAAGGGAAACTGTGAAGTTAAGAATCTTGACTGGGACTTCTCTGGCGGTCCAGTGATTAAACTCTTTCAATTCAGGGGGTGCAGGTTCGATCCGGTGGGGGAACGTGTCCACACTGCACATGTCGCTCAACGCGGCCCCCCCAAAAAAAATGACTGAAGTTACTCAGAAAGTGGTGAAATGTAGGTTAATTTGTCCATTTCATTCATTCATCCCATAGCTGGGGTCTACACTTCTATAAACCATTACTTCTATGTACAGAGAAACATGTAGGCTCTAACATGTAGGCTCTTTATCCTCTGTGACTCGGGGCTTCTCCCCAGTGTCCTGCGGCACAGGGGTGAGTGGCAGAGGTGCCTAGATATTGATACCTCTACGCGGGGCAGCTGGGCGGGGATGAGCGCCCCCAGCTGCTTGCCTTGTCGGCTTTCCCCCGTGGTCCACACATGCATTATCATTTTCGCTGTGCGCCGTGATGGGAGAGCGGTTGGGTAGCACTGCTGTGAACTGATCTTCCTCCTGAGACAACCCTGCCTGTGAAAGGGGTGGGGAGGGTGGGCTAAGAGTACTTCTGCTTTCAATGTATGGTCTCGTGGTATCTCGGTCTTTCTCAGTTTAATCTGCCTCATTCAAATTAGCTCAGTGTCGTCCATGTAAACTTGGATCTTCAGCACTTCTCTCGTTCCCGCTCCTTCAATCCCACAGGGCTGCCAGCGTTCAGGCACACGGTCTGTTGGCTCAAATATTCTGGATCCCTGCTGGCTTTGGCTGAAGCGTCTTAACCTGCTTGACTTTGTGTATCTGTTTCTGTCCTCACTGAATCCACTGCTGGTGTCACTGGCGCTGCCTGCTGGGTCACGTGCTGGCATCAACAGTTGCTGACAGTGGACCTTGCTTCTGCCTCCAGGCTCCAGGTCCTTGCCCTTAGGGGTCTCATCTTCCCTACTCCAGACCTCTTCAGTCCTTCTTACCTCTTCCGTGTCCCTGGCTAGGGCGCATGGGAACTGCTGGAATGCTTGCAAATTATGCACCAGCCATAGAAAAGCACCAGGGCCATCTCAGGCTCTCTATCCAGACCTCTCCCTGTATTGTCCTGAGACTCAATCAGATGAGACCCCTGTCCTGGGCCCTACTCTGTGGCTACACCCCCTCCCACCAGAAGGAGTCCATGGGGCCAAGAAAATGTGTTCTTTTTCTAGACTACCCTTTGGGTACCCAGGAAAAATTGAAAATTCCTGTGCAGACAGTACAGAGGCTGCTTCCAGGGCCTTGCATGTCTAGTCTTAGGCCACCGGTGTTACATACTTGGGCTGGAGGATGACCAAGGGGCAACATATACAGAGAAAAGTGTAGGTTGTGGGGAGGTCTGTGGATATGTGGCCAGCCCCCATTGTGGTGCAGAATGAAGGCAGGAATGGGAAGAAAAAAGCAGGCAAGTCAGGGGCCTCCAGCTGCCAGCTGACCTCTCCTAAACCACAGAGAGGTGTGGAGGAAGGGAGTGGTGGGTCTCCAGAGAAGGGGGTTTTCAGCAGTGAGAGGTGCAGTGGACAATGAAGCCAACGCCTGAGTCAACTGGGGAGAAGGTGACACAGAGAAATGGCTCTTTACCCAATTCCCATTTGGGCAGTTCCAGAACTTTCCTTAACGAGGGAGAGGACAGCGAATTGAATAGAGACTTTAAGTCAACGAACGAAGCAAGTTGGTGCCTTCATTGCTGTTGCCCTGCAAAGGTGTTTTGATATTGTAAAAACATTTTTTTTTTTGGTTCTTTTCAGTAGAACCACCAGCTTTGGTGTTTCTTTGCCTTAAATGTGCATTATTTTTCTTGAGTGATTAGGTTGGAAGAATTAATTTAGTTCACTTAGCAATGTCCCATTTGAAATGCGGTGGGTTGTGGAAAACAGAGCTGGTTTAGGATATGTATCTTTTTTCCCCAAGGATCTCAAAGCCCAGGTTCGGGAGATTGACTGAGATTTTTCTTCCTATGTTATAAATAGGAAGCAGACTCAGGGAAGCTGAGTGGGCTGCCCGTGGTGATCCAACAGCCGTCAGAGTCTGTATTCAGTTCCAGTTCTCTTCTTGTTGTTCTGGCCAGTATGATGCTTTTGGGGATTTGTGCAGCACGATCTTTGCCTGGGTTTCTGAGGCAAGTGATCTATTTCTTAGTGGCTCATAACAGAGAAGTCCTTAATGGATTTACCTCGTTTTTAAATGGAAGAGCTTATTTCTTCTCCTCCCAAGACACACATACGATGGATGAAATTATCTCATCAGCTGAATTCTCCCTCTTTTCATTTTGGAGTGTAGGGCTTTAGCTGCACCTGCTTTGACAGAGATTGCCTGCAGTCATGAAGACATACGATGTCCTGAAGGGGGCGCAGTGGAGCCAGCAAGTGGCCTTCAGTGGTTGCTGGTTTCCGTTTCTTGTCGCTCTGGGATCCTAGGCTCTACACCCGTAGAAATGCCGCATACGTATGGGAAGTTGCATTGGATCAGGGAGCTGGGTTTTCTTTATCACCTCCTTCCCCACAAACCATATGAGGCACATGGAAGCCCATTTTGGATTTCAGACTGAATGGCAGTCAGGGCAAGGTCATTCCAGATTAACTGGACTTTATTTGAAGGGAGAGAAAATGCAGGCAGGGACTTCCATTCACTAATGGAAGGGAATGATGAGAAATCAATAGTAGTTCTCATGTTGAATGAACAGAACGTGGACTGGGGGTAGAGCTGAATTTGGGGAGTTGTTGACTGGGAAGCTGCCCAGGTGCCACTTTGTCAATGAGAACATCCGAGAAATATGGTGCAGAGTAACTCAGCTTTCCGTGTGACGTCTTCTGTAACTGGCCGAATGAAGATTTATTCTTTTCCCACTAAAATAAGCAAGCTCTAGAGCAGAAATTAAAGACTCACTCCTCACAGCCATCTTTGAGTATCTTTGCAACATGCATGTGTAAGTTGCATGTTCTAACCTTCTGTACCATCAGCCTTGAGATTAGCTCCTGTTGATCGTTGTGGGAAGCTGGCATTTGTAGTGAATGGATATTTTGAAACTCAGTAATACATGATATGGTAATATTTAGTGGGAATAAGTAATTTATTTTCGAGTGATTTATTTTATCGTCTGCATCTTTACATGGTTCAGTTTTCTTCTGAGGCGTTTTCTGGTTCTGAAGACGACAGTAATTAATCCCTCGTTTTTGAATATAGAAAAGTATACAATTTTTATTAATAGAAAATGAGTTTCTCTTTACTCCCATTAAATAAATTTTGAACAAGGGAATTCCGGTTAGGCGGTCCGGTTAGGACTCCGCGCTTCCACTGCTAGGGACCAGGGTTTGACCCCTGGTTGGGGAACTAAGATCCGGCTAGCCACGTGACCAAAAAAAAAAAAAATGTTGAATAAATGTTTAAAGAATACTGGTCTAAAGGGTCATCTAATTACTGACTGCTCAGACCTCTCACATGTCTAGGTAGATATAGTTCTACCTACTTTCCTAACTGGAGGCATAGAATTGAACTTGGAAGACCGATTTTGCCAATGTCACAGAAAAGGAATGACAAAAGTCAGTAATGAATCAAACAAGGGAAGACAATGACAAGTCCTACTGTACTGATTTGCATTTGGCCAAACCAGATTGCCTGAGAGATGTTGCCTTTTATGGTAAATGGGGGAACTGGTACTTAGGAGATCTCATCACTCTTGGAGCCCTAAAGTGGTCAGAATCAGACCCAACAATATGATCTTTGGAGTTTTGCAGTTTCAAAGTGAATGTATGAACTCAAGCAAAGATTATTCTGGAGTTTTCTCTGACAGTAATGAGAGCCAATGCACATTTGTTACATGAAAGAAAGAATCAATTTAGAGAAAGATAGTAAAGAAATGTCACCTTTGCCATTTCTAGCTCAAACTGGGATCTAACAGGTGATGTCAGAAAAATAGGAAAAGAGGAGAATGAGCTAAGAGTCAGGAGGAGAGATGTGTGAGCGCAAGGAGAAAGCTTCCCTCTCCCAGTGTTTGTTCCACACCGAACTTAGGGAGCAACTATTTATTCAAGGGTGATTCTCAGTGTTGCAGTAGAATCGTGCAATCCCCTTGGAGAAGGACTCTAGATAAACACAAAGCCTAATGATAACCGATACATCATTTTTCCATGTTGAACATGGGAATTATTATTTTGTATTTGTATTTCAGCATTTTTCTTTTGCCTTTACAGATCATTAAATGCATTTTAAATCAAGAAAATTCTCAAAGGCTTTCACAAGCTAGGATTGTTTATAGAGCAAAAACTTGGCTCCCAATAAGTATTTGCAACTTAATGATAGTTTGTATAAAGGCCAGAATTTTTGTATAAAACAGGTGTTGGCTCCGTACATGTTTCACTGCTCCATTAAGCATCTACCTTTCCCTTGAAATTACACCCCATCTTATATGGCACAAATACACTGAAGTGGTCATTTATTTTAAATTAACTCAGTGCTGGACTGGAAAACATGGCACCCAGATGATGGCAAAATTATTACAGTGAGGTTGACTTTGGGACTGTTATCCATAAAGTGATCTCTATAGGTCAGCGTTCTTCATTTCAATCTGCTGTGACAACATGATGATAAACGTCTGGCACCAAGCAAAAGGGGTGTTTGACCAATAGGGCTTTATGGCCCATGTATCATTTTTTTTTTAACATCTTTATTAGAGTATAATTGCTTCACAATGGTGTGTCAGTTTCTGCTTTAAAACAAAATGAAGCAGCTATACAAATACACACATCCCCATATCTCCTCCCTCTTGCGTCTCCCTCCCATCCTCCCTTTCCCACCCCTCTAGGTGGTCACAAAGCACCAAGCTTATCTCCCTGTGCTATGCAGCTGCTTCCCACTAGCTATATATTTTACCTTTGGTAGTGTATATATGTCCATGCCACTCTCTCACTTTGTCCCAGCTTACCCGTCCCCCTCCCCGTGTCCTCAAGTCCATTCTCTATGTCTGCATCTTTATTGCTGTCCTGTCCCTAAGTTTGTCAGAACCATTTTTTTTGGATTCCATATATATGCGTTAACATACGGTATTTGTTTTTCTCTTTCTGACCAACTTCACTCTGTATGACAGACTCTAGGTCCATCCACCTCACTACAAATAACTCAGTTTCATTTCTTTCTATGGCTGAGTAATATTCCATTGTATATATGTGCCACATCTTCTTTATCCATTCATCAGATTACGGGCACTTAGGTTGTTTCCATCTCCGGGCTATTGTAAATAGAGCTGCAATGAACATTTTGGTCCATGACTCTTTTTGAATTATGGTTTTCTCAGGGTGTATGGCCAGGAGTGGGATTGCTGGGTCATATGGTAGTTCTATTCGTAGTTTGTTAAGGAATCTCCATACTGTTCTCCACAGTGGCTGTACCAATTCACATTCCCACCAGCAGTGCAAGAGTGTTCCCTTTTCTCCACACCCTCTCCAGCATTTATTGTTTCTAGATTTTTTTTTAACATCTTTATTGGAGTATAATTGCTTTACAATGGTGTGTTAGTTTCTGCTTTACAACAAAATGAATCAGTTATATATATACATATGTTCCCATATCTCTTCCCTCTTGTGTCTCCCTCCCTCCCACCCTCCCTATCCCACCCCTCCAGGCGGTCACAAAGCACCGAGCTGATCTCCCTGTGCTATGTGGCTGCTTCCCACTAGCTATCTACCTTACGTTTGGTAGTGTATATATGTCCATGCCTCTCTCTCGCTTTGTGACAGCTTACCCTTCCCCCTCCCCATATCCTCAAGTCCATTCTCTAGTAGGTCTGTGTCTTTATTCCTGTCTTACCCCTAGGCTCTTCATGACATTTTTTCCCCTTAAATTCCATATATATGTGTTAGCATACGGTATTTGTCTCTCTCTTTCTGACTTACTGCACTCTGTATGACAGACTCTAGGTCTATCCACCTCATTACAAATAGCTCAATTTCGTTTCTTTTTATGCCTGAGTAATATTCCATTGTATATATGTGCCACATCTTCTTTATCCATTCATCTGATGATGGACACTTAGGTTGTTTCCATCTCCGGGCTATTGTAAATAGAGCTGCAATGAACATTGTGGTACATGACTCTTTTCGAATTATGGTTTTCTCAGGGTATGCCCAGTAGTGGGATTGCTGGGTCATATGGTAGTTCTATTTGTAGTTTTTTAAGGAACCTCCAGACTGTTCTTCACAGTGGCTGTAGCAATTTACATTCCCACTAACAGTGCAAGAGGGTTCCCTTTTCTCCACACCCTCTCCAACATTTATTGTTTCTAGATTTTTTGATGCTGGCCATTCTGACTGGTGTGAGGAGATACTTCACTGTAGTTTTGATTTGCATTTCTCTAATGATTAGTGATGTTGAGCATCCTTTCATGTGTTTGTTGGCAATCTGTATATCTTTGGAGAAATGTCTGTTTGGGTCTTCTGCCCATTTTTGGATTGGGTTGTTTGTTTTTTTGATATTGAGCTGCCTGACCTGCTTGTAAATTTTGGAGATTAATCCTTTGTCAGTTGCTTCATTTGCAAATATTTTCTCCCATTCTGAGGGTTGTCTTTTTGTCTTGTTTATGGTTTCCTTTGCTGTGCAAAAGCTTTGAAGTTTCATTAAGTCCCATTTGTTTATTTTTGTTTTTATTTCCATTTCTCTAGGAGGTGAGTCAGAAAGGATCCTGCTGTGATTTATGTCATAGAGTGTTGTGCCTGTGTTTTCCTCTAAGAGTTTTATAGTGTCTGGCCTTACATTTAGGTCGTTAATCCATTTTCAGTGTATTTTTGTGTATGGTGCTAATGAGTATTCAAATTTCATTCTTTTACATAGCTGTCCAGTTTTCCCAGCTCCATTGGCTGAAGAGGCTGTCTTTTCTCTATTGTTTATTCTTGCCTCCTTTATCAAAAATAAAGTGACCATATGTGTGTGGTTTATCTCTGGGCTTTCTGTCCTGTTCCATTGAACTATATTTCTGCTTTAGTGCCAGTACCATACTGTCTTGATTACTGTAGCTTTGTAGTATAGTCTGAAGTCCAGGGTCCTGATTCCTCCAGCTCCGTTTTTCTTTGTCAAGATTGCTTTGGCTATTCAGGGTCTTTTGTGTTTCCATACAAATTGTGAAATTTTTTGTTCTAGTTCTGCAAAAAATGCCAGTGGTAGTTTGATAGGGATTGCATTGAATCTGTAGATTGCTTTGGGTAGTATAGTCATTTTCACAATGTTCATTCTTCCAATCCAAGAGCATGGTATATCTCTCCCATCTGTTTGTATCATCTTTAACTTCTTTCATCCATGTCTTATAGTTAGTTTTCTGCATACAGGTCTTTTGTCTCCCTAGGTAGGTTTATTCCTAGGTATTTTATTCTTTCTGTTGCAGTGGTAAATGGGAGTGTTTCCTTAATTTCTCTTTCAGATTTTCCGTCATTAGTGTATAAGAATGCCAGAGATTTCTGTGTATTAATTTTGTATCCTGCTACTTTACCAAATTCATTGATTAGCTCTAGTAGTTTTCTGGTAGCATCTTTAGGATTCTCTATGTATAGTATCATGTTATCTGCAAACAGTGACAGCTTTACTTCTTCTTTTCCAATTTGGATTCCTTTTATTTCTTTTTCTTCTCTGATTGCTGTGGCTAAAGCTTCCAAAACTATGTTGAATAATAGTGGTGAGAGTGGACAACCTTGCCTTGTTCCTCATCTTCAAGGAAATGGTTTCAGTTTTTCACCATTGAGAATGATGTTGGCTGTGGGTTTGTCATATATGGTCTTTATTATGTTGAGGAAAGTTCCCTCTATGCCTACTTTCTGGAGGGTTTTTATCATAAATGGGTGTTGAATTTTGTCAAAAGTTTTTTCTGCATCTATTGAGATGATCATACGGGTTTTCTCCTTCAATTTGTTAATATGGTGTATCACATTGATTGATTTGCGTATATTGAAGAATCCTTGCATTCCTGGGATAAACCCCACTTGATCATGGTGTGTGATCCTTTTAATATGCTGTTGGATTCTGTTTACTAGTATTTTGTTGAGGATTTTTGCATCTATGTTCATCAGTGATATTGGCCTGTAGTTTTCTTTTTTTGTAACATCTTTGCCTGGTTTTGGTATCAGGGTAATGGAGGCCTTGTAGAATGAGTTTGGTAGTGTTCCTCTCTCTGCTATATTTTGGAAGAGTTTGAGAAGGACGGGTGTTAGCTCTTCTCTGAATGTTTGATGGTATTCGCCTGTGAAGACATCTGGTCCTGGCTGTTTGTTGGAAGATTTTTAATCACAGTTTCAATTTCAGTGCTTGTGATTGGTGTGTTTTGTATTTTCTATTTCTTCCTGGTTCAGTCTCAGAAGGTTTTGCTTTTCTACGAATTTCTCCATTTCTTGCAGGTTGTCTATTTTATTGGCATATAGTTTCTTGTAGTAATCTCTCATGATCCTTTGTATTTCTGCAGTGTCAGTTGTTACTTCTCTTTTTTCATTTCTAATTCTATTGATTTGAGTCTTCTCCCTTTTTCCGTGATGAGTCTGGCTAATGGTTTATTAATTTTGTTTATCTTCTCAAAGAACCAGCTTTTAGTTTTATTGATCTTTGCTATTGTTTTGTTCATTTCTTTTAAATTTATTTCTGATGTGATCTTTATGATTTCTTTCCTTCTGCTAACTTTGGGTTTTTTTGGTTCTGCTTTCTCTAATTGCTTTAGGTGTAAGGTTAGGTTGTTTATTTGAGATATTTATTGTTTCTTGATGTAGGATTGTACTGCTATAAACTTCCCTCTTAGAACTGCTTTTGCTGCATCCCATAGGTTTTGGGTCTTCATGCTTTCATTGTCCTTTGTTTCTAGGTATTTTTTGATATCCTCTTGATTTCTTCAGTGATCTCCTGGTTATTAAGTGGTGTATTGTTTAGCCTCCATGTGTTTGTATTTTTCACAGATTTTTTTCCTTTAATTGATATCTAGTCTCATAACTTTGTGGTCGGAAAAGATACTTGATACGATTTCAATTTTCTTAAATTTACCAAGGCTTGTTTTGTGACCCAAGATATGATCTATCCTGGAGAATGTTCCATGAGCACTTGAGAAGAAAGTGTATTCTGTTGTTTTTGCATGGAATGTCCTATAAATATCAATTAAGTCCGTCTTGTTTAATGTATCAGTTAAAGCTTGTGTTTCCTTATTTATTTTCATTTTGGATGATCTGTCCGTTGGTGTAAGTGGGGTGTTAAAGTTCCCTACTATGATTGTGTTACTGTCGATTTCCCCTTCTGTGGCTGTTAGTATTTGCCTTATGTATTGAGGTGCTCCTCTGTTGGGTGCATAAATATTTACAATTGTTATATCTTCCTCTTGGATTGATCCCTTGATAATTATGTAGTGTCCTTCTTTGTCTCTTGTAAGAGTGTTTATTTTAAAGTCTATTTTGTCTGATATGAGAATTGCTACTACAGCTTTCTTTTGATTTCCATTTTCATGGAATATCTTTTTCCATCCCCTCACTTTCAGTCTGTATGTGTCCCTAGGTCTGAAGTGGGCCTCTTGTAGGGAGTATACATATGGGTCTTGTTTTTGTATCCATTCAGCCAGTCTATGTCTTTTGGTTGGAGCATTTAATCCATTTACATTTAAGGTAATTATCAATATGTATGTTCCTATTCCCATTTTCTTAATTGTTTTGGGTTTGTTATTGTAGGTCTTTTCCTTCTCTTGTGTTTCCTGCCTAGAGAAGTTCCCTTAGCATTTGTTGTAAAGCTGGTTTGGTAGTTCTGAATTCTCTTAGCTTTTGCTTGTCTGTAAAGGTTTTAATTTCTCTGTCGAATCTGAATGAGATACTTGCTGAATAGAGTAATCTTGGTTGTAGTTTTTTCCCTTTCATCACTTTAAATATGTCCTGCCACTCCCTTCTGGCTTGCAGAGTTTCTGCTGAAGGATCAGCTGATAACCTTATGGGGATTCCCTTGTGTGTTATTTGTTGTTTTTCCCTTGCTGCTTTTAATATTTTTTCCTTGTATTTAATTTTTGATATTTTGATTAATATGTGTCTTGGTGTGTTTCTCCGTGGATTTTTCCTGTATGGGACTCTGTGCTTCCTGGACTTGATTGACTGTTTCCTTTCCCATATTAGGGAAGTTTTCAACTATAATCTCTTCAGATATTTTCTCAGTTCCTTTCTTTTTCTCTTCTTCTTCTGGGACACCTATAATTCGAATGTTGGTTCATTTATGTTGTCCCAGAGGTCTCTGAGATTGTCCTCAATTCTTTTCATTCTTTTTTTTTATTCTGCTCTGTGGTAATTATTTCCACTATCTTATCTTCCAGGTCACTTTTCTGTTCTTCTGCCTCAGTTATTCTGCTATTGATTCCTTCTAGAGAATTTTTAATTTTATCAACATTGATTTCATTTCATTTCATTAATTTCATTTATTTAGTTCTTCTAGGTCCTTGTTAAATGTTTCTTGTATTTTCTCCATTCTATTTCCAAGATTTTGGATCATCTTTACTATCATTACTCTGAATTCTTTTTCAGGTAGACTGCCTATTTCCTCTTCATTTGTTTGGTCTGGTGGGTTTTTACCTTGCTCCTTCATCTGCTGTGTGTTTCTCTCTCTTCTCATTTTGCTTAACTTACTGTGTTTGGCATCTCCTTTTCGCAGCCTCCGGGTTCGTAGTTCCCATTGTTTTTGGTGTCCGCCCCCAGTGGCTAAGGTTGGTTCAGTAGGTGTGTAGGCTTCCTGGTGGAGGGAAGTGGTGCCTGTGTTCTGGTGGATTAAGCTGGATCTTTTCTTTCTGCTGGGCAGGAGCACGTCTGGTGGTGTGTTTTGGGGTGTCTGTGAGCTTATTATGTTTTTAGGCAGCCTCTCCGCTAATGGATGGGGTTGTGTTCCTGTCTTGCTAGTTGTTTGGCATAGGTTGTCCAGCACTGTAGGTTGCTGGTTGTTGAGTGGAGCTGGGTCTTAGCATTGAGATTGAGATCTCCGGGAGAGCTTTCACCGTTTGATATTACATGGAGCAGGGAGTTCTGATCTTGGCTGATCAATGTCCTGATCTTGGCTCTCCCACATCAGAGGCACAGACCTGACACCCGACTGGAGCACAAAGACCCTTTTGGGAAGTCTAAGGTCTTCTGCCAGCGTTCAGTAGGTGTTCTGTAGGAGTTGTTCCACATGTAGATATATTTCTGATGTATTTGTGGGGAGGAAGGTGATCTCCATGTCTTACTCCTCCAGCATCTTGAAGGTCTGCCCATGTATTTTAAAATTCCATTTTCATTTACTCTTTTTTTTAAGGTAAATTATTTGTTTGTTTATTTTAGGTTCCATTGATTCTTCGTTGCTGCACGTGGGCTTTCTCTGTTTGCAGCGAGTGGGGGCTACTTTTCGTTGCGGTGCTCAGGTTTCTCATTGTGTTGGCTTCTCTTATTGTGGAGCATGGGTTCTAGGTATGTGGGCTCAGTAGTTGTGGTTCACGGGCTCTAGAGCACAGGCTCAGTTGTTTTGGTGCATGGGCTTAGTTGCTTCATGGCATGTGGGATCTTCCTGAACCAGGGCTCGAACCCAGGTCCCCTGCATTGGGAGGCAGATTCTTAACCACTGTGCCACCAAGGAAGTCCCTTTTCTTTTACGCTTTACTCACTGTTGGGACACGTGGAGAACAGATGCTTTGAGCAGGGGAGACATTCAAAGGTTTCCCTCTTCTGGGGCAAAATATAAACAATATGCTGGTCATCAGTTTCCAGATTTTTCCAATTATTGCTTTCATTGCAGCTGCTGGCTCTCACTATGGGGATTGTTTCTGTCTCCTATCTGGGGCTCATCTTTAGCAGAGTGAGTGAGTGGATGAGTAGAGCTCTCTCTCCCTTTGAGAATTTTCTGATCCAAATATTGCTTTTCCTGGAGCTGAGTTCCCAAGTCCCATGGCCCAGCCCCTTGGCTTCTTGCCAGAATGTCCCAACAAATGGTGGAAGGGGTTTGCCTCTCTGAACTGCAGTGCTGACTTTTGTGGTTTAGCTCATTGTTCCTGAGTTTGCTTACCAGTCTCTCTCCCTGAGTTCCCTACCTCCTGGTTCCTAACTCTTAGTTCAGCCAAACAGCAGTGGGCACACATTGGCTGAAGAGAAGGGAACAGAGTGCATGTCCTTGTTCATGTAGCCCTCCTTCCTCTTAAGGTGGATGATATCTTCCCGAGGCTCTGGTGCTTGGCCTTTGGTTCACTTTAGAAGCACTGGTGGAGCCTAACGCCCAGGCTACCTTTAAGCCCAATTACATCAGAATCTTTAGAGTGGGACCCCAAGCATCAATATATTTTTTTTAAAGCTTCTCAAGTAATTCGTAACTGCAGCCATAGTTGAAAACCACTGTTTTAAATGTATTTGAGTGATTGTGACACTTCCTTGGTGTATCCTAGTGGGACGGTGTTGACTGGTTGTTTTTACTTCCTTAAATTAAATTAAATGTGGGAAAGACTGGGTCTGAAGCTACCACCTTAGATGTCTCTGAACCTTGAGAATCTGTTCTTGAAACTTCTGCCTTAGAAGAGCTTGAGGCTTTTAAAATGAGAAAACCAAAATGAGAAAGCCAACAGTTCTTCATCACTCAATTAACAACTTAAAGCTAAAGTCATTAAGTTATGGGGTGTAATGTGGTATTGCTTAGAAATTGCTTCAGAAAGGACCATTTATTAATTAATTTGCATATACACAATTACGTTGTTATGGGCATATTTTCATCACATTTTTACCCTGGGAATACTGAAACAAATTGTGATACTGAAACTGAAGGTAAAATATTTTCTTTATTTATGTACTTACCTATACATTCATTTATAGTCCTCCCATCCAAAAACAAAATAAACAAAGCAAAAATATTCAAAGCTATTTTAAGCTTAGAAGTTTGTTTACATTAGGTGACTTCAGATATACTTAGATGCAGCCATGTTGTTAATTATCATGTTTTTCTATTGTGATTATATTAATTTTTATGCCATTCAAACAGCCAAGTTCTGTATTATCATCCATAGGAGGCTTATAATAGATCTGGTTTATTAAGACAATCATAATGACTATTGAGCTCTCAATTCCAGAAGATTTGTTTGTACAATTTATTGGCCAAAGTGTCTGATAGGCACAGACCGGTTACCTTAACTGATAAGTATTACCGCTACAGCATGTGTGGGCATCGGCAAGGAAGCAAGAAGGAACAGCCCAAGTCACATCAAATAGTCCGTGAGTGGACTTGAGAACTCCATTATCAGTTTTCACTTCTCAGTACTAGAGGAAATCTCAGAATCTAAGAATTTTGGAAATGGAGCCTAAGACTTTTCTAATGCCAAGGGGCTAAAGAATCTCGTCCCTTGTGCCAGGGTTCAACTACTGGCAGTGGTTGTGTGAGCTGTTGTGTTGATGAAGAGAGTGAGACAACATTTGGGCTTAGCAGGAGGAACTCGCCTGTCGACAGCAGGGTCTGCAGTGGGTGGGTGGGAGGAGGGCAATGGCAGAAGGTGGGTCAGTGTTTGCTGTCCTGATCTAGTCCAACTCTTTCCCCATGTAACAGTGGCTTTCAACATGTTTGCATCCTGTGATCATTTAGGGGACATAAAAAAAATCCCAACAGCCAGGCCACATGCAGATCAATTAAATCAGAATATCTGGGTGTAGGGCTGTGGTGATACCCAACGCACCCAATGTTGAGAATCATTTCTTATGGAAAAGGAAACAAGGACCTTGAGAGATAATGTGAATCACCCAGTGCCCTATAGTTGTAGGGAGAGGATGTTTACCGGGTCTCATACTGGGTGTCATACCATGTTGGCTCACCATGATTCTTTATGGGAATACATGAATAATGGCACATTGATGACCTTGTCTGTTGACTTTTAGAACAACGTTTCCCAAACTATGACTCTTTGCACGAAATGAATTATAAGTCATGATACTTTAAAATTACTATTTTGAAAATGTGCATAACTTGCTTTGATGAGTAAGATACAAAGTTATTTAGAAGCATTGCTGAATTCAGAGTAGTTTTTGGCCTTTTGTGTTTTCTGAATGGGTGATACTCTCAGTTACTGCCATGTTGAAGTTGGGCGCCTCTGATTTACACCTAAGAGATACATGAAGCAGGGCGGCTGTGATGAGCCCAGACTTTCATCAGGACTAATGAAAAGGCTCAATATTGCCTGCGGACAAGCTTTGGCATTAGCGTTGCTGGCCTGTCTGCTGTTGTTTACATACACAGAAATGAGAAGATTCTTTTAGGACACATGAAGCTCAGTATAATCTGACTCCTTGTGTACCAGAAAGTGATAGCCTGATTCAGTGAGGATGCCAGAGGTGACTCAGCTTGGAGGTATTTTGAGACTCTTCCGAGTCAGCAGTAAGCCACCAACTAGCAGAATGTGGTGGAATTCGTGATTATGTGGTTTGCCATTGTGTTTCTTGTGTTTGTATAAATGTTCATTTAGACAATTCCATTTCATTGTAGTCGGAAAACCTTGTGTGAGTCACTTTTCTTCCCTATGATCCAATTTCCTAATCTCTAGAAGGGAGGGATTAATGTCCCTTCCAATTCTAAGAAACTGTCTCCGAGGGACCCATTGTTGGATGGTTATTATTTCATAGATGAGGACCCAGAGGCCCAGCGGTGTGTGAAGAAACTTTCCTAAGACCACAATTAGTTTTTTGAAAATACTGTACCAGAATTAGGTCTCTTGACTTAGAGATCTATGTTCTTTCTATTAACAAGGCTAAATAAAGACCCTTAGGTGGTACTGAAATTTTTAGGGTGAAAGTCTGTGCTCCCCTTAAGGCTCCCTACATCCTTCCTTAGATCTCCGTTCCAGGACTTCTTGTGGATGCTCTGAAGACTGCTAGCAGCCCAGAAGTGCATTCTTTCCATCGCCAGGGTGGATGTGAATTGGGCAAAGGGCCATCTGGAAGATGGAATGGTCTCTTCTCTCAGAGTCAGCCCTGGAGCAGGAGCTGAGGAATGGGACACTTAATTCTGAAGAACATATACTCACTGAACTCCTGCTTATTGTGTGCCAGGAACTTTGAAGACACAAACTGAGTTGGAAGGCGTTTCTACCTTTTTCTTGTTTGTGAAGGGGACAGACACACGCACAAAAAATTACTATAAGGCAGACTCATAATTTAGGTGATTGTAGCAGATGTGACTGGTTGGCCAGTTTAGTGCCCCTCTAGATGCCTTGCCACCCTCATAGAGGCTCAGAAAGCTAAATGTTTGCTTTCCAAGTATTTTGTGAAGGGAGGTAGTCATATGAATAGTCTTGTCAATGAGATGTAAGAGGGAGACAGTTTGAGAGTGGTTCTGGGAAAGTTTTATCTTTCTTTCTTGATAAAAAGAGAAGGTAATCACTAATGCTACTTCTTCCCATTCTTTTTTTAAAAAAATAATTTATTTTGTGGCTGCATCGGGTCTTTGTTGCTGCGCGCAGGCTTTCTCTAGTTGTGGTGAGCGGGGTCGTTGTGGCGTGTGGGCTTCTTATTGTGGTGGCTTCTCTTGTTGCGGAGCGTGGGCTCTAGGCACACGGGCTCAGTAGTTGTCGCTCTCAGGCTCTAGAGCTCAGTCTCAGTAGTTGTGGCACGCGAGCTCAGTAGTTGTGGCTCACGGGCTCTGGAGTGCAGGCTCAGTAGTTGTGGCGCAAGGGCTTCGTTGCTCTGTGGCATGTGGGATCTTCCTGGACCAGGGCTCGAACCCGAGTCCCCTGCATTGGCAGGTGGACTCTTAACCACTGAGCCACCAGGGAAGTCCCTTCCCATTCTTTTTGACTTGACTATGGCTGTGGTACCTAGTGATTCAACCACCATTTTGCAACGAGGAAGCAAAAAGCATGTGGGGAAGGTCAAGACGTTTGCAGAGATGGCCTAACATTATCCGTCCACTGAACCAACACCAATGGTGTTGGCTGCCTCCAGATGTTTTGTAATTTGACCAAATGAAATATTGATTTGTTTGAACCACTGTAAGCTGGAATTCCTATTACCTTCAGCTGCATGCATTTCCAACACACATATAAGTATATGCAAGTATTCTGGGAGTAATTTTCTATTTTCAGAAGGGGGCAGTGTAAGATGGTATTTAAGGGCATGGACTTGGGAGTCAAAGAAAGCTCTGCTGCTTAGGAGCTGTGTGACCTTGGGTAAGTCACTTAACCTCTCTGAGCTGCCTTTTCTGCATTTGTAAAATGGGGATAATATGAATCTCACAGAGTTAATGCAAGGACTATTTGAGTCTGGATAGTACCTGCTATAGTGCCTGGCATGTGAAAAATGCCCAACTAGTAGCTCTTATTATTAGCATCCTTCTTGAACCCTTCTATTGAAACTTTTGTAGAGGACCTAGACATTTTTTGACAAAGCTTAGTGCCTGCTATATAATAGTTGCTCAAGGAATTTTTGTTGGGTAAGTGACCTAGCGTCTAACGAACAAATCTCTAAACAGAAAGTCCAGCTTAGCGTCTAACGAACAAATCTCTAAACGGAAAGCAGGTCATGAATGGTCTTTGTTGTGGATGATGTTGAGTGCCACCCAGACCCCCCTTCCTCTTCCAAGACTGAGGCTCTTATTCCCCCAGCTGCTTGGGAGTGTTGGCAGCTGATACCTCTCAGCTGAGTCCATCTCTGAGCGTTGTCCTCAGTTGAAGAGCGACACCTTGCCCAAGGTCATCCCCCCTTCCCAAGTGCAGCCTATATCCAGCCTACATCCAATGACACAGGCTTCCAAGGCCAGGCAGGCCCCCGCCTTCGTTTGAGATATCTCTGAAGGGCCATTCCAGTTCCATCCCTCTCTGTAGGTTCCAGTGAGGCCTTCGTTATGACTGTACTGCAGTTCAACTTCTCTCTCTGCCTGGCCCTGCTTCTTTACTTTCCAGGGGTGTTGATCCTGAGAGCACTCCACAATCATCTTCCCACAGGAGAATCCCCATCTCCGAGGCCATTTCCAAGGGAAAGACTGCAACAGTCTGTCTGGTCCCCCTTGTGCACAAAGAAGCATGGTGAGTAGTAGCAGCATCCCTGAGGATGAAGGACAACCTGTACCCTAGTAGTTCTCTTTGTGGGGTCCATAGTTGTGAGTGGGTGTGTACGTGTGTTGTGACTTCTCCCCAAGATGTATTTGTTCATTCATTCATTCATTCCATTCCACAAATATTTCTCAAATGCGGACTATGTGTCAGGCACGGTGCCAGACTGTGCCCTCATGAAGCTTATGGACTAGTATATGAAGATAGATGTTAACCGAGCAATCACACACACCCTGTAAGACTACAGCGATGACAAGTCTTAGGTAGAAGAGGCGCACGAGAGACTGGGCTTGGGGTGAGGGTGAGGGAGGCAGGAAGGCCTTGCCGGAGGACGTGATGCTCCAGCTGAGAGCTGAGGGATCAGAAGGAGAGCAGGAGTTATCTGGGCCACGGGGGGAGGGGAGAACATTTCCGCAGAGGAACAGTACATTCAAAGGGCCTGTGGTGAGAGGGAGGCAGCGTGAAGGAGTGGGGGAGGAAGGCAGCGTGAAGGGGGATGCGTTTCCCTCTCCTGATGTTTTCTCCCACGCGGAGGGAGCTGTATTAGTTGTAGCCCTCCTGGCCTCTTTCGAGCCCTCACTCGCCCCCCACTTCCCTGGGGTGGAGTAGGAATGACCTCTGTTGGTGGCAGGTACAGCCCAGAGTCTTTCTTACCTCGGAGGGAGGGAGCTGCCTGCAGGGAGTGTGAGATTCCTCTGACCCGCCAGGGAGAGGCTCTGCCCCTGGGGTGGCCTGTCCCCAGCAGCACTGCTTCCCTGGGGCGAGGAAGGCTGCCTGATTCTGGGGCTCAGAGCATGGAAGCACAGCAGTGCAGAGATTCCAACTACATCCTCCAAGGTGTCATTATCATGAATAAAGATGCTGTTGTGGTCTCCATCTCCTTGCTCCTATGTTCTCTCTCCCCACTGTCCAGAACTTGGGTGGGAAAAATGGATGTTATTTATGGGGCCCACAAAGACCCCAAGAGGTATAGGCTGTGACCATAGAGATGATCAGGGTTCAAACCATTCAGAGCCTCGCAGTCTTTGTTAAGAGGTTTGCATTTCATCCGATGAGCAATGGAAGTCTTTGAAGGAAAGGGACCTGATCAGACTTGCATTTTGAGAAGTTCCTTCTGGCTGCTCCACAGTGAAGAGAATGGGGGATTCTTAATCCTGGATGGACCTCTTTCTCTGTCCTCTGACTTCAAATAAATTGTCCTACGTCTTGGTTTTGGGAGATCTCAAAGCAGGCAGAACTGCAGTGCGTGGGCCTGGGCCTCGAGAGGGGAGAGGGTCAGAAGCAGCTCTTTCTCCCTCGGCCTCAGCTGCGGCTCCCAGCGCCCACCCTCCCAGGCTCCTTTAGTAGACTAAAATATACTCAGAAACAGGGCTTACTTTGAACAGCGATGACCTGATGTTTTCAGTTGTTGATGCTGAAAAAAAGAAAATTAAAAATGCAGTTTCAGGTTAAAAACGCGCAGTTTGGGTGATGGAAGACTGGCAATGATTCTTTTCATTTCTAGATGGTATCTGTCTCTGGATTTGTTGGTGAGAGACGAGAAGTATCTGTGGAAGATGGGGCAGGCAGGGGGAGGAAGGCTGCAGCTTGGCTGTATGCTCGTCAGGCAATGTGGTCAGCTGTGATCGGGGCTGGAAGGAAACAAACAGGGGACTGAGAAAGTTGAACAGGGAGGACCTCCTCTAGGTAAGGGGCCAGGGAAGCTTCCAAAGGAGCGATTTGTAAGCAGGAACCTGAAGGAAAAGAAGATGCGAGCCAGGGAGGAGGAGGTAAGGGATTAGGTGAGGTCGAGCCAGAGGAAGGAGCCGGGCTGGTGCAGGATGAGCTGGAGACACAGCGGGGCCAATTATACAAACTGCAAAGTAACAGGGGAATGTGCTGAAGGAAGAGCTCACTTAGCCGGAGGAAGAGGGGCTGACCTAGGACGGCTTTGAAGGGGAGATGACATTTGACCTGGATCCTTAAGCCCGTGTAGGAATTCTTCAGGCAGAGAAGGAAAAGAAGCACATTTCAGGGGCAAAATAGCATTGCTTAAAGGCAGAGAGGTGTGAAAAGACCTGATCTGGGACGCCCACAACCTTCAGGAAAAAAAAAAAAAGATAATTAATGCCATGGTCTCTGGCTCCAGTTATATTTTTCCCCACTTCATGTTTTCTTTCCCATGTTGTTTGTCTACCACAGACAGGCGTCTGAATGTTTTCTCTGAAAATAACGCTCAGATAATTTTACTTACTGCTCATGCTATAAAAAGCCCTTAGTGTTGGGTCAGTTTAGGCAGAAGGCAACCAGAACTGTCCCCGAAATATTTATTTCCACAGCCTGTTTATTCTAGGTGGATTGAAAGAGATGCATTTCACTGATGCAGCCATGAGCTCAAGTTTGAAATTTGGTCCACAGAGCAGAATGCTCGGAGGCTCACACGGGCTTAACCAGGCCAGGAAGTTGGGATCCTGTTGGCAAAGAGAAATTGAGAAGAAGGAAACCTCTTGAATAATTCAGATCAGAAGTGAAACACTTTGGCTTCAACTTGGCTTCTGGAGAGATCCTGGCATCCTTTCCCTCAACACTCTCCGACTCCGCGTCCAGGGGCCAGTCCCTAAAGAGGCAGCATTGATAAATAATCATTCATTAGGACTCCTTTCCCCAGCATGGCCTGTCTACCTCGGAAGCCACGAGAAGCCCAGCACTCTAGCCCATTCCCTGCCACCCTCCCTCTTGCTGCCCTGCTCTGACTTGTGCTTGAACCCTCCCCCCATCCCTCCAAGCCCTCCCACTGTGCCTCCTGGACTCGTGTTCTCTCAGCAGCAAAATCTCCTGGAGCCTCAAGTTATTCTCTGAACGTTTTCTTCATCTTCTTGCAGCTCTGACTGAAATCCCCTACACCTCCCTCAAGGCGTGTTTCTTCACTGCTTTTTTTCCTCTCTTACCTTCTTTGCATCCCGGGCTTGGAGGTGGGCCAGATGACCTCCTTGTTTCTCACTGCTACTTCCAGGGCTTTGTTCCTCCCACGCCCTACAGTCTTCCAGGGCACCGGAAACATGGGCCATGGGGCTCTCCCACATCCCACTCCTTCCTTTGTGTCACCCGCCTTCCTCTCCCTCATGCCTCCTCATTTTTTGATAATTTTAGCCTGGATTTCAGTCTTTCTTCCACTGCCTTTGTCATTGCTTTTAGTATTCTGAATATCCACATGGGTGATGCATCCAACCCTGGGCCTCTCAGTTGCAAAGATCTCATGTTCTGACCACGTCAGCCCTTTATTCCCGTGGCCAGCCATCCCCCAGACTCTGTAGTACTCTCTCCTTCACCACCTCAAAGTCTCAACTTCACTTCAAGTGCTTTCTGGCCACCATCTCCTTCTATTCTAGCCCATGCCCTCCACTAAGCCAACCCCGGGAATTATTTGACCCTTCTCAGACTTCCCATCCATCTTATTTCTTTCCATTGCCAACTCTTCCCTCTTTATCCGGCTGAGATTTCACAGACTGTCTTGCATACATTTTTTTTTCCTGCCACTCAACTCCTTTGTTCGTCTCTCCCTTCATTGTACTTGTTGGCAAAACTCCAACCCTGGTGAAATCCACCCCTCTCACCATCCACATCTGTGCCAAGCAGCTGAATGTGGCTTGCAAAGAGCACACAACCTTGTGCCTGGCCATGCTTTTCAATTCATGGACCTTAGGTAGACTCTCAGCCCAGGCTGGTAGAGCAACATTATTTACCTTGTCAATTCATTCTCCACCCTTTGGGGAACTATTTCACTTTTTTCTCTTTCCTAAGACCACCAATGCTCTCCCCCCACTATCCATAGACTTGCTTCTTACTTCACCAAGAAAATGAAAACAATGGAAAGAGAACGCTGGTAGGCTTCACCAGCCAGATCTATGATCCTGCCTGTACCTGGACCTTGTGCTGTCCCTCCTTCTGTAATCGGAGCGAGAAGTTACAGAGGCTCTACCCAAGGCTGGCTCTCCACCTGTGCACGGGATCCCATCCCCTGTCCCCTGCTCAAGGGCTCTGCCCTACCACTGTCTGGTCTCTTCTGCATCACCCATCTCTTCCTCTACCACATTATTCTGTTGAGCATTTAAACTCCACTACTCCACTACCTCCTATTTCCATCCTGCCTCACGCTCAGCCTCCAGCCCCATTTTGTGCTCCTTTTTATAACAAATGATCCGAATCTTGGAAATACCATGGACAAAATACATGAAACGTTTAACAACAACTAAAAGAACTAAAGACCAAACAAACAACGATGAACAACACAATAAATGAAATGAAAAATTCTCTAGAAGGGATCAGTAGCAGAATAACTGAGGCAGAAGAATGGATAAGTGACCTGGAAGGCACAGTATTGGAAATAACTACTGCAGAGCAGAATAAAGAAAAAAGAATGAAAAGAATTGAGGACAGTCTCAGAGACCTCTGGGACAACATTAAACACACCAACATTCGAATTATAGGGGTCCCAGAAGAAGAAGAGAAAAAGAAAGGGACTGAGAAAATATTTGAAAAGATTACAGTTGAAAACTTCCTTAAGTGGGAAAGGAAATAGTTAATCAAGTCCAGGATGGGCAGAGAGTCCCATACAGGATAAAACCAAGGAGAAACATGCCAAGACACAGGTTAATCAAACTATCAAAAATTAAATACAAAGAAAAAATATTAAAAGCAGCAAGGGAAAAACAACAAATAACATACAAGGGAATCCCCATAAGGTTAACAGCTGATCTTTCAACAGAAACTCTGCAAGCCAGAAGGGAGTGGCAGGACATGTTTAAAGTGATGAAAGGGAAAAACCTACAACCAAGATTACTCTGCCCAGCAAGGATCACATTCAGAGTCAATGGAGAAATTAAAACCTTTACAGACAAGCAAAAGTTATTGAATGAGAATTCAGCACAACCAAACCAGCTCTACAACAAATGCTAAAGGAACTTCTCCAGGCAGGAAACTCAAGAGAAGGAAAAGACCTACAATAAGAAAATGGTAATAGGAACATACATATCAATAATTACCTTAAATGTAAATGGAATAAATGCTCCAACCAAAAGACACAGACTGGCTGAATGGATACAAAAACAAGACCTGTATATATGCTATTTACAGGAGACCCACTTCAGACCTAGGGACACATACAGACTGAAAGTGAGAGGATGGAAAAAGATATTCCATGCAAATGGAAATCAAAAGAGAGCTGGAGTAGCAATTCTTATATCAGACAAAATAGACTTTAAAATAAAGACTATCACAAGACACAAAGAAGGACACTACATAATTATCAAGGGATCAATCCAAGAAGAAGATATAACAATTGTAAACATTTATGCACCCAACAGAGGAGCACCTCAATACATAAGGCAAATACTAACAGCCATAAAATGGGAAATCGACAGTAACACAATCATAGTAGGGGACTTTAATACCCCATTTCACCAATGGACAGGTCACCCAAAATGAAAATAAATAAGGAAACACAAGCTTTAAATGATACATTAAACAAGATTAACTTAATTGATATTTATAGGACATTCCATCCAAAAGCAACAGAATACACTTTCTTCTCAAGTGCTCATGGAACATTCTCCAGGATAGATTATATCTTGGTTCACAAATCAAGCCTTGGTAAATTTAGGAAACTTGAAATCCTATGAAGTATCTTTTCTGTCCACAACGTTATGAGACTGGATATCAATTACAGGAAAAAATCTGTAAAAAATACAAACACCTGGAGGCTAAACAATACACTACTTAATAACCAAGAGTTCACTGAAGAAATCAAAGAGGAAATCAAAAAATACCTGGAAACAAATGACAATGAAACACGAGACCCAAAACCTATGGGATGCAGAAAAAGCAGTTCTAAGAGGGAAGTTTATAGCAATACAGTTCTACTTCAGGAAACAAGAAACATCTCAAATAAACAACCTAACTTTACACCTAAAGCAATCAGAGAAAGAAGAGCAGAAAAAACCCAAAGTTAGCAGAAGGAAAGAAATCATAATGATCAGATCAGAAATAAATGAGAAATAAATGAAGGAAACAATAGCAAAGATCAATAAAACTAAAAGCTGGTTCTTTGAGAAGATAAACAAAATTGATAAACCATTAGCCAGACTCATCACGAAAAAAGGAGAAGACTCAAATCAATAGAATTAGAAATGAAAAAGGAGAAGTAACAACTGACACTGCAGAAATACAAAGGATCATGAGAGATTACTACAAGAAACTATATGCCAATAAAATGGACAACCTGCAAGAAATGGACAAATTCTTAGAAATGGACAGAAGAAGAAATGGACAAATTCTTAGAAAAGCACAAATGGAAGAAATGGACAAATTCTTAGAAAAAAAAGGGACAAATTCTTAGAAAACACAACCTTCTGAGACTGAACCAGGAAGAAATAGAAAATATAAACAGACCAATCACAAACACTGAAGTTGAAACTGTGATTAAAAATCTTCCAACAAACAAAAGCCCAGGACCACATGGCTTCTCAGGCAAATTCTATCAAACATTTAGACAAGAGCTAATACCTATCCTTCTCAAACTCTTCCAAAATATAGTGGAGGGAGGAACACTCCCAAACTCCTTCTACAAGGCCACTGTCACCCTGATACCAAAAGCAGACAAAGATGTCACAAAGAAAGAAGACTACAGGCCAATATCACTGATGAACATACATTCAAAAATCCTCAACAAAATATTAGCAAACAGAATCCAACAGCACATTAAAACGATCATACACCATGATCAAGTGTTGTTTATCCTAGGAATGCAAGGATTCTTCAATATATGTAAATCAATTAATGTGATACACCATATTCACAAATTGGAGAATAAAACCATATGATCATCTCAATAGATTCAGAAAAAGCTTTTGACAAATTCCACACCCATTTATGACAAAAACTCTCCAGAAAGTAGGCATAGAGGGAACTTTCCTCGACATAATAAAGGCCATATATGACAAATCCACAGCCAACATTGTCTTCAACGGTGAAAAACTGAAATCATTTCCACTAACATCAGGAACATGACATGGTTGCCCACTCTCACCACTATTATTCAACATAGTTTTGGAAGTTTAAGCCACAGCAATCAGAGAAGAAAAAGAAATAAAAGGAATCCAAATCAGAAAAGAAGAAGTTAAGCTGTCACTGTTTGCAGATGACATGATACTATCCATAGAGAATCCTAAAGATGCTACCAGAAAACTACTAGAGCTAATCAATGAATTTGGTAAAGTAGCAGGATACAAAATTAATTGCACAGAAATCTCTTGCATTCCTATATGCTAATGATGGAAAATATGAAAGAGAAATTAAGGAAACACTCCCATTTACCATTGCAACAAAAAGAATAAAATACCTAGGGATAAACCTACCTAAGGAGTCAAAAGACCTGTATGCAGAAAACTATAAGACACTGATGAAAGAAATTACAGATGATACAAACAGATGGAGAGATATACCATGTTCTTGGACCGGAAGACTCAACATTGTGAAAATGACTGTACTACCCAAAGCAATCTACAGATTCAATGCAATCCCTTTCAAACTACCAATGGCATTTTTCACAGAACTAGAACAAAAAATTTCACAATTTGTATGGAAACACAAAAGACCCCGAATAGCCAAAGCAATTTTTTTTCACGCACACACACACACACACACACACACAGTATTTTATTTTTTACAAGAGATAAATAAACTGACACCAAGCATTGTAAACGGATGACCACAACAAAAGCAACAATGTTTGCAATTACCAAACACGAAACACACTCATACTATGTCATAATATTGACATCCAGTCCAGTAATCCTCCACTGTAACAGCTCCTTTACTTTGCAGTGAAAATTGATTTGTATATGTTTTGCCTCTGAGTCCTCGTGGGTTTTTTTTTTTTTTTTTACTCAAACAGAAAGTCACAAAAATTATAATAATCCTCATCAGTTCACTCAGTCCCATGTAATTAATTTTTTTATCTTGATCTTTTGTTAGCACTTTTATGAATTCATCAGTTTTCCATTAGAGTTCTGAAAATGCTTGTTCATTCAGTTCGGCAGTATAGTCCATTACCAGAAACCTGTACTTGTCAGAGTCTTTTCCATGAATTCCTTGAAGATGAAACCCTTTTATAGGAACATTTTTGTAAAAGCATCAGAGTACACCCAGAACTGTCTGTAAATGACAAAAGACTTAAAAATGACCATGGTTAAAGATTTGATGAAAGTTCATAATAATGCAATTGACAAGGAAATTTAGTTATTTCTGAGGTATACATTTTAGAGTAATAACTAGAATTATGACATAACGTTATACCAGTACATATAGGATTTTTAGAAATTTCATGTAATGTCTGAAACATTTATGTTAACATATTTCCATACAAATAACCCAAAGAAATTTTAGTATTAGTTGTTTGTTTGTTTATACTGCAGTTTATTAGTTATCAGTTTTATACACATCAGTGTATACATGTCAATCACAATCGCCCAATTCAGCACACCATCATCCCCACCCCACCATGGTTTTCCCCCCTTCGTGTTCATACGTTTGTTCTCTACATCTGTGTCTCAACTTCTGCCCTGCAAACTGGTTCATCTGTACCATTTTTCTAGGTTCCACATACATGCGTTAATATATGATATTTATTTTTCTCTTTCTGACTTACTTCATTCTGTATGACAGTCTCTAGATCCATCCACGTCTCAACAAATGACTCAATTGCGTTCCTTTTTATGGCTGAGTAATATTCCATTGTATATATGTACCACATCTTCTTTATCCATTCATCTGTCGATGGGCATTTAGGTTGCATCCATGACCTGGGTATTGTAAATAGTGCCACAATGAACATTGGGGTGCATGTGTCTTTTTGAATTATGGTTTTCTCTGGGTATATGCCCAGCAGTGGGATTGCTGGATCATATGGTAATTCTATTTTTAGTGTTTTGAGGAACCTCCATACTGTTCTCCATAGTGGCTGTATCAATTTACATTCCCACCAACAGTGCAAGAGGGTTCCCTTTTCTCCACACCCTCTCCAGCTTTGTTGTTTGTAGATTTTTCAATGGTGGCCGTTCTGACTGGTGCGAGATGATATCTCATTGTAGTTTTGATTTGCATTTCTCTAATGATTAATGATATTGAACATTCTTTCATGTGTTTGTTGGCAATCTGTATGCCTTCTTTGGAGAAATGTCTATTTAGGTCTTCTGCCCATTTTTGGATTGGGTTGTTTGTTTTTTTGATATGGAGCTGCATGAGCTGCTAGTAAATTTTGGAGATTAATCCATGTCAGTTGTTTTATTTGCAAATACTTTCTCCATTCTGAGGGTTGTCTATTCATCTTGTTTACGGTTTCTTTTGCTGTGCAAAAGCTTTTAAGTTTCATTAGGTCCCATTTGTTTATTTTTTTTTTTATATCCATTTCTCTAGGAGGTGGGTGAAAAAGGATCTTGAGGTGATTTATGTCATAGAGTGTTGTGCCTATGTATTCCTCTAAGAGTTTGATAGTGTTGGGCCTTACATTTATGTTTTTAATCCATTTTGAGTTTATTTTTGTGTATGGTGTTAGGGAGTGTTCTAACTTCATTCTTTTACATGTAGCTGTCCAGTTTCCTCAGCACCACTTATTGAAGAGGCTGTCTTTTCTCCACTGTATATTCTTGCCTCTTTTATCAAAGATAAGGTGACCATATGTGCATGGGTTTCTCTGGGCTTTCTATCCTGTTCCATTGATCTGTATTTCTGCTTTTGTGTCAGTACCATACCGTCTTGACTACTGTAGCTTTGTAGTTTAGTCTGAAGTCAGGGAGCCTGATTCCTCCAGCTCTGTTTTTCTTTCTCAAGATTACTTTGGCTATTTGGGGTCTTTTGTGTTTCCAAACAAATTGTGAAATTTTTTGTTGTAGTTCTGTGAAAAATGCCATTGGTAGTTTGATAGGGATTGCATTGAATCTGTAGATTGCTTTGGGTAGTAGACTCATTTTCACAATGTTGATTCTTCCAGTCCAAGAACATGGTATATCTCTCCATCTATTTGTGTCATCTGTAATTTCTTTCATCAGTGTCTTATAGTTTTCTTCATACAGGTCTTTTGTCTCCTTAGGTAGGTTTATTCCTAGATATTTTATTCTTTTTGTTGCAGTGGTAAATGGCAGTGTTTTCTTAATATCAGTTTCAGATTTTTCATCATTAGTGTATAGGAATCCTAGAGATTTCTGTGCATTAATTTTGTATCCTGCTACTTTACCAAATTCACTGATTAGCTCTAGTAGTTTTCTGGTAGCATCTTTAGGATTCTCTATGGATAGTATCATGTTATCTGCAAACAGTGACAGCTTTACTTCTTCTTTTCTGATTTGGATTCCTTTTATTTCTTTTTCTTCTCTGATTGCTGTGGCTAAAACTTCCAAAACTATGTTGAATAATAGTGGTGAGAATGGGCAACCTTGTCTTGTTTCTGATGTTAGTGGAAATGATTTCAGTTTTTCACCATTGAGGATGATGTTGGCTGTGGGTTTGTCATATATGGTCTTTATTATGTTGAGGAAAGTTCCCTCTATGCCTACTTTCTGGAAGGTTTTTATCCTAAATGGGTGTTGAATTTTGTCAAAAGCTTTCTCTGCACCTATTGAGATGATCATATGGTTTTTCTCCTTCAATTTGTGAATATGGTGTATCACATTGATTGATTTGCATATATTGAAGAATCCTTGCATTCCTAGGATAAACAGCACTTGATCATGGTGTGTGATCCTTTTAGTGTGCTGTTGGATTCTGTTTCCTAGTATTTTGTTGAGGATTTTTGCATCTATGTTCATCAGTGATATTAGCTTGTAGTTTTCTTTCTTTGTTACATCTTTGTCTGGTTTTGGTATCAGGGTGATGGTGGCCTCGTAGAATGAGTTTGGGAGGGTTCCTCCCTCTGCTATATTTTGGAAGAGTTTGAGAAGGATAGGTGTTAGCTCTTCTCTAAATGTTTGATAGAATTCGCCTGTGAAGCCATCTGGTCCTGGGCTTTTGTTTGTTGAAGATTTTTAGTCACAGTTTCAATTTCAGTGCTTGTAATTGGTCTGTTCATATTTTCTATTTCTTCCTGGTTCAATCTTGGAAGGTTGTGCATTTCTATGAATTTTTCCATTTCTTCCAGGTTTTCCATTTTATTGGCATACGGTTGCTTGTCGTAATCTCTCATGATCTTTGTATTTCTGCAGTGTCAGTTGTTACTTCTCCTTTTTCATTTCTAATTCTATTGATTTGAGTCTTTGCCCTTTTTTTCTTGATGAGTCTGGCTAATAGCTTATCAATTTTGTTTATCTTCTCAAAGAATAAGGTTTCAGTTTTATTGATCTTTTTTATCATTTCCTTCCTATCTTTTTCATTTATTTCTGATCTGATCTTTATGATTTCTTTCCTTCTGCTAACTTTGGGTTTTTTTTGTTCTTTCTCTGATTGCTTTAGGTGTAAGGTTAGGCTGTTTATTTGAGATGTTTCTTAAGGTAGGATTGTATTGCTATAAAGTTCCCTCTTAGAACTGGTTTTCCTGCACCCCATAGGTTTTGGGTCGTCGTGTTTTCGTTGTCATTTGTTTCTAGGTATATTTTGATTTCCTCTTTGATTTCTTCAGTGATCTCTTGGTTATTAAGTAGTGTATTTTTTAGCCTCCATGTGTTTGTATTTTTTATATATTTTTCCCTGTAAATGATATCTACTCTCATAGTGTTGTGGTCCGAAAAGATACTCGATATGATTTCAATTTTCTTAAATTTACCAAGGCTTGATTTGTGACCCAAGATATGATCTATCCTGGAGAATGTTACATGAGCACTTGAGAAGAAAGTGTATTCTGTTGTTTTTGCATGGAATGTCCTATAAATATCAATTAAGTCCATCTTGTTTAATGTATCAGTTAAAGCTTGTGTTTCCTTATTTATTTTCATTTTGGATGATCTGTCCGTTGGTGTAAGTGGGGTGTTAAAGTTCCCTACTATGATTGTGTTACTGTCGATTTCCCATTTTATGGCTGTTAGTATTTGCCTTATGTATTGAGGTGCTCCTCTGTTGGATGCATAAATTTTTACAATTGTTATATCTTCTTCTTGGATTGATCCTTTGATCATTATATAGTGCCCTTCTTTGTCTCTTGTAATAGTCTTTGTTTTAAAGTGTATTTTGTCTGATACGAGAATTGCTAAACCAGCTTTCTTTTGATTTCCATTTTCATGGAATATCTTTTTCCATCCCCTCATTTTCAGTCTGTATCGGTCCCTAGATCTGAAATGGGTCTCTTGTAGAGAGCATACATATGGGTCTTGTTTTTGTTTCCATTCAGCCAGTCTGTGTCTTTTGGTTGGAGCATTTAATCCATTTACACTTAAGGTAATTATCGATATGTATGTTCCTATTACCGTTTCTTAATTGTTTTGGGTTTGTTATTGTAGGTCTTTTCCTTCTCCTTGTTTCCTGCCTGTGCTGAATTCTCTTAGCTTTTGCTTGTCTGTAAAGGTTTTAATTTCTCCATCAAATCTGAATGAGGTACTTGCTGAGTAGCGTAATCTTGGTTGTAGGTTTTTCTCCTTCATCACTTTAAATATGTTCTGCTACTCCCTTCTGGCTTTCAGAGTTTCTGCTGAAAGATCAGCTGTTAACCTTATGGGGATTCCCTTGTGTGTTATTTGTTGTTTTTCCCTTGCTGCTTTTAATATTTTTTCTTTGTAATTAAATTTTGACAGTTTGATTAATATGTGTCTTGGTGTGTTTCTCCATGGATTTATCCTGTATGGGACTCTCTGTGCTTCCTGGACTTGATTAACTATTTCCTTCCCCATATTAGGGAAGTTTTCAACTTTAGTCTCTTCCAATATTTTCTCAGTCCCTTCCTTTTTCTTTTCTTCTTCTGAGACCCCTATAATTTGAATGTTGGTGCATTTAATGTTGTCCCAGGTGTCTCTGAGACTGTCCTCTATTCTCTTCATTCTTTTTTATTTATTCTGCTCTGCAGTAGTTATTTCCACTATTGTATCTTCCAGGTCACTTACCTGTTTTCTACCTCAGTTATTGTGCTATTGATCCCTTCTAGAGAATTTTTAATTTTATTTATTGTGTTGTTCATCACTGTTTGATTGCTCTTTAGTTCTTCTAGGTCCTTGTTAAACGTTTCTTGTATTTTCTACGTTCTATTTCCAAGATTTTGGATTATCTTTACTATCATTACTCTGAATTCTTTGTCAGGTAGACTGCCTATTTCCTCTTCATTTGTTTGGTCTGGTGGGTTTTTGCCTTGTTCCTTCATCTGCTGTTTGTTTCTCTGTCTTCTCGTTTTCCTTAAGTTACTGTGTTTGGGGTCTCCTTTTCTCAGGGTGCAGGTTCGTATTTCCCATTGTTTTTGGGGTCTGTCCTCAGTGGCTAAGGTTGGTTCAGTGGGTTGTGTATGCTTCTTGGTGGAGGGGACTAGTGCCTGTGTTCTGGTGGATGAGGCTGGATCTTGTCTTTCTCCTGGGCAGGTCCATGTCTGGTGGTGTGTTTTGGGGTGTCTGTGGCCTTAGTATGATTTTAGGCAGCCTCTCTGCTAATGTATAGGGTTGTGTTCCTGTCTTGCTAGTCGTTTGGCATAGGGTGTCCAGCACTGTAGCTTTCTGGTCGTTGAGTGGAGCTGGGTCTTGGTGTTGAGACGGAGATCTCTGGGAGATTCTCACCATTTGATATTACATGAAGGTGGGAGGTCTCTTGTGGACCAGTGTCCTGAACTTGGCTCACCCACCTCAGTGGCACAGCACTGACCCCTGGCTGGAGCACCAAGAGCCTGTCATCCACATGGCTCAGAATAAAAGGGAGAAAAAAAGGAAAGAAAGAAAGAAGGTAAAATAAAGTAAAATAATACAGTTATTAAAATAAAAAATAATTATTAAAATTTTTTTAAAAAGGTAAAAAAGAAAAAGAAAGAAAGAATGAAGGGAGCTACCAAACCAAAAACAAATCCACCAATTATAACAGGTGCTAAAAACTATACTAAAAAGAACAACAACAACAACAAAACCAGACAGACAGAACCCTAGGACAAATGGTAAAAGCAAAGCTATACAGACAAAATCACACACAGAAGCATACACATACACACTCACAAAAAGAGAAAAAGGGACTAAAAAATATATATCCTTGCTCCCAAAGTCCACCTCCTCAATTTGGGATGATTCGTTGTCTATTCAGGTATTCCACAGATGCAGGGTACATCACGTTGATTGTGCAGATTTAATCCACTGCTCCTGAGGCTGCTGGGAGAGATTTCCCTTTCTCTTCTTTGTTCGCACAGCTCCTGGGGTTCAGCTTTGGATTTCGACCAGCCTCTGTGCGTAGGTCGCCTGAGGGCGTCTGTTCTTCGCTCAGACAGGACGGGGTTAAAGGATCAGCTGATTCGGCGGCTCTGGTTCATTCAAGTCGCGGGGATGGAAGGGGTACAGATGCGGGGCGAGCCTGCGGAGGCAGAGGCCGGCGTGACGTTGCACCAGCCTGAGGCGCGCCGTGCGTTCTCCCGGGGAAGTTGTCCCTGGACCCCGGGACCCTGGCAGTGGCGGGCTTCACAGGCTCCCTGGAAGGGAGGTGTGGATAGTGACCTGTGCTCGCACACAGGCATCTTGGTGGCGGCAGCAGGAGCCTTAGCATCTCATGCCCGTCTCTGGGGTCCATGCTTTTAGCCGCGGCTCGCGCGCGTCTCTGGAGCTCCTTTAAGTGGTGTTCTGAATCCCCTCTCCTCGCACAAAGGGAAGCAAAGAGGCAAGAAAAAGTCTCTTGTCTCTTTGGCAACTTCAGACCTTTTCCCGGACTCCCTCCGGGCTAGCCGTGGTGCGCTAGCCCCCTTCAGGCTGTGTTCACGCCGCCAACCCCAGTCCTCTCACTAAATCCGACCGAAGCCCGAGCCTCAGCTCCCAGCCCTGCCTGCCCTGGCGGGGGAGCAGGCACGCCTCTCGGGCTGGTGAGTGCCGGTCGGCACCGATCCCCTCTGCGGGAATCTCTCCGCTTTGCCCTCCGCACCCCTGTTGCTGTGCTCTCCTCCGTGGCCCCGAAGCTTCCCCACTCCGCCACCTGCAGTCTCCACCCGCGAAGGGGCTTCCTAGTGTGTGGAACCCTTTCCTCCTTCACGGCTCCCACTGGTGCAGGTCCCGTCCCTATTCTTTTGCCTCTGTTTTTTTTTTTTTTTTTTGCCCTACCCAGGTACGTGGGGAGTTTCTTGCCATTTGGGAGGTTTGAGGTCTTCTGCCAGCGTTCAGTAGGTGTTCTGTAGGAGTTTTTCCACGTGTAGATAGATGTGTTTCTGATGTATTTGTGGGGAGGAAGGTGATCTCCGCGTCTTACTCTTCCGCCATCTTGAAGCTCCTCTCTGATATTTTGTAATTAATTAAAAAAAACCCTGCTGGTTGTGATCATTGATTTTATGATCCACCAATGGATGGGGACTACAGTTTGAAAAACACTCAGTCAGTGAAAGGGGTTGAGTTTTCCCATTGGGTCAATGACAGTGTGGAGATAGATTAGTATCCATGAGATGTAGCATCAAGAATAGGAATTATGTCAAGTTTAGTGGAGTCACCCAGTTAGTTCCAGAGTGACCATGAGAGCGTTGACCTCTTGAGAAGTTTCAGAACTTGGGAAGGGCATTGCAGTTTCCCCAAAATAGGGACGGAAATTTGAGCTGATCTTATCTTAAGGGACCTGGTGGCCCCAGATGCCATTGGCTTGACAATAGCAGCAGTAGAGTGAAGGGCTGAAGTGCATGAGCTTTGGGGCATGGCCTCTGAATCTTGGTTCTGCCACTTACCAGCTGTGTGCAGGTTGCCTAACCTTTCTGTGGTTCAGTTTTCTCATTTGTAAAACGGGGATAATAGTATTGAGCTCAGAGGATTATTATGAGGGCTAATTGAGTTGCTATATACTGTACATGTAAAATACTTAGTGTTTAAAATGTGATACGCATTCACTGAAAATAAGATTTAAAAAAATTATCAAGGGAAGTTGTGCTCAGGCAGACTATAGGAGTTGAAGGAGCTTCTCAGGATTGCTGCAAACCTCCATCTGAAGATTGCCTTTCTTCAGTCTTGGTGAAGAATGGTGCTTCCCAACGTCAGGAGGGTTGGAAACACTGTAATTCCCCATCAGACCCACCCGGGAGTCTGTCCACTGTTGCATGAATCTATGTTCGGAGACTACCCATCTGTGTCCAAGAGCTGGGGTCGTAGCACGTCATCAAAAGGCCTGGGTCAGACCTAGGAATGTCAGTTGACACTCCTCCACGAGCTGCATGATGGAGGTTAAGGTGTTTGCAGTAGAGGAAAAACGTTCACATTTTAAGTGATAGCGTTTAAGATGTAAGCGGAGGCGCGGCTATGGGTTGAGCCAGGGTGTGCTCACGGGACGGGTTTGTGGAAATGGAGCAGGTGGAGGTAATTCAGAAAAGTGAGGCATGGGACGCAGGAAGCTGAGATCCCAGGAAAGGTGGAGAGGCTGTGGGCGGGGTGTGAAGACGATAAATCAGATGTCAGAGTTAGAGACTCTGGGGGCTGAAGGAGAGTGACAGGTGTAATGACGGTGGAGGGGGGGCATAGAGCTTCCAGGGAGAAGGTTTTCTGTGGAGAGAGAGGGGAGTCAAAGAGGTTTAGAAACATCACCGGGATACTGATGCTGCCTCCACTGGGGCAAAGGGAGAAGAACAGCCTGATGTGAGAGGAGGAAGAGGGAAATGCCCTGTGGAGAGCCGGCATGGCTGAGGACACTCTGCAGGGTGGATCTGTTAGTGGTGGACAGCAGGTCTAAAGGAGGGGAAGCGGAGGTGCAGGGAAGCAGTAGAGAGCCATGGGATGGCAAGGTGAGAGCCTCCGTGATGATAGAGGTGCCAAGAATGACAGAAACTGAGGACAGGAGCTGATGTGACCCAAGGGAACCAACTTGGGCAGGACATGCCTAGCACAGCCTCTACCACTCTGTGGGCTTTCAACAAACCTGCTTCCCTCCTTCCTTCTTTCCTCTCAGTGAGCCTCAGTCTCCTACCCTGTAAACTGAGGAAAGCAACTGATGTTTCTGCATTGCCCATAAACACAGAAATGGGCAATTGACTCCATTCTTTTCCTCAGTACCCACGCCCTTCAAGGTCCCTCCTTTGTGACCTTCCCTGGAGATGGAGCCCAAACGATCTCTAATTCCAGTCACTGGATCCTGTGAATTGTGTGTACCAGGGGGTGAGGTGGGGTTCACACCCTCCCGCCCTGTGCCACCGAAACCCGGGGCTGGAGCTTTGCCTACCTATCACCATGGCTCCCCGGGGCTAAGGCCCCACTTGCTGTTCTAGGGACATTAGGACATTTAGGGCAGTTGACAGGGGAGGAGCCACATGGGGCCGTTCTGGTTGGGGCTCAGCAATCCTGGCAACACAGGCTGCCAGATGAGCCGGGGGATGTGCAGGCTGCTTCGACGGAAGTGACTGGTGGACATGACCTCTGCACTGGAGCTGCTCCCTTGAAGGGCTGGAGTGATCTCCAGGCACTCGATGGGCTCATGAGGGGCTCAGATGCCTCTCAACACAGACTTCCCTCCCTGAGAGTCATTCCTGTACCTCACGCCAGCTCTAGTCCTCTTGTCTCTGAGTATAGAGCCCCCCAAGGTCAAGGTCCCACCATGCTAGTCCCCTCCTCCAGTCCTGGTGACGCTCACCTTGTCTCCCAAGGAGGGGAGAGGGCCTCTCGGCTGCCTCTTCCTCCTCCATGTCTTTTTAGTCTTTATTACAGAATTAACTCTGTGTTCTCTTCCACTCAGGGCTTTCTCATGACTCCCAAGAGTCTGGAAGTAAAGGAGTCTGAATATTAGCTCTTGCCTTTCTTCTGTATCCCTGCAGCTCAAGGACTTGAGCTTCCCCGGGGCCCGCTGAGGGGGAGTGGCCGTCCCTAATCTTTGTTATGGCGCATACTAGAAGTTCTGCTCCACTCAGGGCCTTCTCTTCCCTTCAAGGTCAGCAAGTGAGGGAAGAAAGAAAAAGCCTCAAGTTTCCTATTTCAGGATCTTACCTCAGTACACGTGCTACTGTTCAGGGGCTGACAGGCTCTCCGGTCACAGACCCTCCGTGGAAGAGACCTGCCCGGCCAGCCGCTATCTCTATCAGGATTCTTTTGGTTACAGGTGTCACAAGCTCCCTGGGGAATATTTTGTAAAAGGAGGTGAGGGTGTCTCCCTGTAGCTGGGGTCGAGGAGCAGCCGGCCTCAGCTGGCGCCTGGCACACAGACCTGGGAGGCTCTGGTGCATACCCTCGCCTCCTTCGCTTATACAGACTGATCTTCGTGCTTCTCTGGCCACTCGGCAGAACACGGCTGCCCTAAAACTCTCAGGCGTACATGATACAGGGTCAGCCACTTGCATGTGGCCCACTGCTGTCCGTTCCTAAGCCCAGATCCCCAGGATGGGGCATCTGATGGCCGCACTCGGACTGGGCACCCGCCTCCGTTCCCGTCATCTGTGGCTGGGCCAGGGGCGGGGGCTGAGAGAGGGCCCAGTGGTTCTAGATGGGCCGTGTCTGAGAGTGACAGGTGTGGGCAGGCCGTCCTCAAAGATCAGAGAATCATCACATACAGGCAGGCTTCTGTGCCTTGTCTAGCTGCAAGTCCGCTGCTTGGGCCCCCGAGACCACACTCTACCACGCAGTGGTCCAGCCTGCGAGAGTCTCTCCAGTGAAGGCCAATCCTGTCCCTCCCGCTTCCCCCAGAGCTGACAGACTGCTGAGCTGAAGGCTTTCTCCCTGTAACGTCCCCCCTCTGGTGTTAGTTCCAACCCCTGAGGCCACTGAAAATTAATTCAGTCCCTTTTCCACTGACAAGCCCTTTCGGTATTTGAAGAATTTGAAGAAGCGGCTTCTTCAGGGAACTCTGGCCAACTCCTTTAGCTTTTCCTGGTGGGATGTAGTTCTGGCTCCTTTGCCGTCCTGACCACTTACTTCTGATGAGCTCCTCGCTAGATCGTCTTTACTTTGAAGCATGGCCTCCTGGACTGGATGCAGTAATACTCTGTGTCTGGCCTGGCGTGGCATGTGCCAGCATCGACACACTCCCCTCATTCTAAAAACTACAGTGCACGCAGTGTACGATTGCACCGGATTATTTAATGAACTTCTGTAAAGATGGGAGGGTGCTAGAGCAGAATTTAACCAGGCTGCCTGGATCCTAATCCTGGCGTGGCCACTTGCTAGTGAGGGGATTATGGGAAATCACTTCAAGAGCATTCAGAGCTTCAGTTTCCTCTTCTGTGGGAATGCTAGTGGCCCTAACCTCCTAAATTTATATGTTTGTTTTAAATGGGGATGAAATTAGTCCCCATGGTACTGGAATCTAGGACATGCTCAAAAAAAGTTAGCTGTTAGCACCGTCATTATTAGTATTGCTTCAAGCCCCAGTGTGGGCTTGGGTGTTTCTTACATGATGTGCGTATAGGCATCCGGATGTACCCACGTGGTGTTTAGGGGTCCAGTGTGGGACTCTGTCCTTGTGAAACTTCATCATGTTAGATTCTGCCCATTATTCTAACCCCATCCCGCTAAGTTTGGTCTCTGGCTCACTGAGGCCATCTATTCCATGCCTTGCCCAAATTTGCACCTTGGCCAAAGTTGAAGGAATCTCAATACCAATAGGAGGGGAGCTTTTGTTTTCCCTTGGCCTCTCTGGAAGGTTAGTGGATGGAGAATATACATGGAGAAACGGGAAGCTCAAGCAACCATCTCAGAAGTACAGAGTGGCCGTTACAAGCTCTAGGAGGGGAGTCAGCAGCCGGGGGCTCCAGCCTCTACTGGCTTGTGGTGCAACGCAGCGTAAATGAATGGAGTGCTCCAAGCTCCAGCTTCGTCATCTGTAACACGTGCAGTCTATGGAATCTACCTCCTAGGCTTGTGGTGTGGACTCCATGAGCAAAACCATGTCTGGCTCACACACAGTAGGTGCTCAGTAAATATGAACTACTCTATTTACATTGCTGCGGTGGTTGTTCTCTGTGGTCCTGGGAACCATCACGGAGCCCTGGTCCTAAGAACAGCAGGAGTCTGGAAGAGGCACTGGTGTCGGGGTACCGCCAAAGCAATCCTTGGGAGAAGAAAGAATGGGATGGAGTGAGAGCTGGAGGATCTGATGGCCAGGGCAGCCAGCTAACAGAAACAGCAGCAAAGAGGTCCAGCTCACACAAGCGACCCTTTGTTCAGCCCTCTGCTGGCATGTTCTCCTCCAACACTGAGGCTGTTGTAACAGAGGCCTCCTGAGCAGCACACGGATCCCCAGCTGCCAAGGTTAGGCGTGCGCAGCCAACCATCCCCAGCTGTGGTCTGGCCCTCTCCCAGCGCATCTGTGGGTTGGGTGCTCAACAGAGTGGGGAGCCCAGAGGGCCAGGGTGGAGGGGACTATGGAGGCTGGATCTTGTGTGGCAGCCACAGAAATGTGGAAAAGGTCCTTATTTTTTAAAAGCTTCCACCTTAAAGCTTGGAGTTGGGTGTCCCCAGAGATGGTGGTAATAAAATGATGGTGATAAATTGTAAAGATAGGGGCCATTTGGGCTTCCGGAAAGTATTTTGGCTTGATGGAAATGAACAGCTTCTGTGCATATTGAAAATTAATCAAGTGATTCATATCTTTGCATAATTAAAGTCCTTTATAGGGATCAACGAAGCCTCTGCTGGAGGCTCTCAGCATATGTGTTCCAGAGATCTTGGAGATAGCTAATGAGGCTTATTTTGTCCAGACTTAACAACAGTGAAACTGAAGAAAAATCAGGGAGCATCAGACCGAGTTGTTCGTATCTGTCTGGTCCCAGATTACCCCAGTGTGGCCAGGTGTTGCCAGAGATGACAGACTTCCCCTCAGAGAACTTTCCTCTGCCCTCCCACTTGCTCTCATGTGGCTCAGGAGAAAGGGGTGCTGCACCCCCAAATCCAGCCATGCCCCAGGCCCCTTCCTCTGCTGCAAGACTTGCACAGGTGCTCTCTTCAGAAAGCAGAAGCCCGCCAGAACAACCGAGGCCCCAGGGGTAGACCCTGTCCCAGGGCCATAGCACCAGAGGCCCTCTGTTTAGAAAGGAAAAAATTAAAAGTAGGTCACACTTGGCTTCTGCTCTTGGGCTCTGGGGCTACTTTGCAACTTCCCTAAGATTTCACTTTACTCTGTGGTGACATCTTTTCCGCCTGTTCCAGAAACCAGGTTTCCTGATGGCTGTTGGGTACCTGGCAATGCCTCTTGCTCCTGGGTGGCCAGACTGCATCTGGAGAGGACTCTCTCCTCCCCTGCTTCAAAGTGGCTTGCTTGAGCCTGAAACGGTTCTCTTTTCCCTGCATCTCACATGATGCCCTGAGATCTGCCCTCGCCATGACTTTCCTTTACCTTTAACTGTGACAACGCTGCAGACCCCTCGAGTCTTTTTTTTTTTTTTAACATCTTTATTGGAGTATAATTGCTTTACAATGGTGTGTTAGTTTCTGCTTTATAACAAAGTGAATCAGTTATACATATACATATGTCCCCATATCTCTTCCCTCTTGCATCTCCCTCCCTCCCACCCTCCCTATCCGACCCCTCTACGGGGTCACAAAGCACCGAGCTGATCTCCCTGTGCTATGCAGCTGCTTCCCACTAGCTATCTACCTTACGTTTGGTAGTGTACGTATGTCCATGCTACTCTCTCACTTTGTCCCAGCTTACCCTTCCCCCTCCCCGTATCCTCAAGTCAATTCTCTAGTAGGTCTGTGTCTTTATTCCTGTCTTGCCCCTAGGTTCTTCATGACCGTATTTTTTTTACATTCCATATATATGTGTTAGCATACGGTATTTGTTTTTCTCTTTCTGACTTACTTCACTCTGTATGACAGACTCTACATCCATCCACCTCACTACAAATAACTCAACTTCGTTTCTTTTTATGGCTGAGTAATATTCCATTGTGTATATATATACATGTATATATATATATATATATATATATATATATTCATCTGTTGATGGACAGTTAGGTTGCTTCCATGTCCTGGCTATTGTAAATAGAGCTGCAATGAACATTGTGGTGCATGTTTCTTTGAATTATGGTTTTCTCAGGGTATATGCCCAGTAGTGGGATTGCTGGGTCATAGGGTAGTTCTATTTGTAGTTTTTTAAGGAACCTCCATACTGTTCTCCATAGTGGCTGTACCAATTCACATTCCCACCAACAGTGCAAGAGTGTTCCCTTTTCTCTACACCCTCTCCATCATTTATTGTTTCTAGATTTTTTGATGATGGCCATTCTGACTGGTGTGAGATGATATCTCATTGTAGTTTTGATTTGCATTTCTCTAATGATTAATGATGTTGAGCATTCTTTCATGTGTTTGTTGGCAATCTGTATATCTTCTTTGGAGAAATGACCCCTCGAGTCTTACGTGGATCATCATTACAGAATTCCTCACTGGATGCCCTCTCTTCTTTCTCCAGTCCATCCTTCACACCAAAGTTGTTTTTCTAGAGCACAGATCTGATCATGTCAAAAATCCGCCATGGCTGCCCACTGTCTACAGAATAATATTAAATTCCTGAACCCAACCCCTATGTTACGTTTGTTCTGGTTAAATTTATTGAAATATAATTTTCTGTCTGTTAAAAAAATAAAAAAAGAAGAAGAACGTCAGACAAATTCCAGTAGAGTAACATCTGACACCGTATCTGACCAGACCCCACAACACTGGCAAGGTTATCAAAAACCAGGAAATCAGGAAACTTGCACTGCTGAGAGGGGACCAAGAGGATGACTAAATGTGATGTAATATCCTGGATGAGATCCTGGAACAGGAAACGGACATCAGATCAAAAGTAATAAAATCTGAAAAAAGGCAATCTGAAAAAGTTGTAGTGCAGCTAAAACAAAAGGATCTAAGCTCATTTTCTCTGAAAAGGGAGCAACTGAGAAAAGCTGAGCATATGATTGTCTCTTACAATGATTGAAGTCTTTAGATAAGGGCTGGGATTCCAACCATGACTGACTGGTGCTAATGAGGATGATACCAACAATAACAATGATAACAATGATAACTAACAAGGAAAATGTAGACCTGCTAAGGCAGGTGTTTATTGGCCTGGACTTTGCCCTCCTTCCTGGCATACCTCTTAAGAGGTGTATCACGGCAGACTGCCCATCAGAAGATCTTATTGCGAGCTTACCCAGTGTGGGACATGGTTCCTGACCCCTGGAGGTCACGGCTGCGGGGGAGACTGGTGAGGAAACAGGCCTCGGCACAGGGTGTGTTGAGTGTCAGGAATGGGTGCACAGACCTGCCTGGAGTGATGGGCGAGGGAGCCTCCCAGACCCGGGAACACTAAGCTGAGCTCCGAGCATGCGCACAGGCCTCCTTGGTGTGGTTATGGCACTGGGAACCCGCTCAGAGGCTTCTCTGCAGACTCGGTCACACCACCTGGACCAGAGCACAGCCCCTCAAAGCAGCTGGGTAACAACATTTTTTTAAAAGTTAGAGCAATGATTACAGTTTGGCCCAGATTTCCAGTGCTGAGAGAGCAGTGAGACATTTGCATGAATGCCTTGGAGGGTCTGGAGCTCTCTGCTGTCATTCACGGCTTTCCTTTTAATTGCTGTTTATTTTTAAATATCTGTCTAATGTATAATACAAGCTTAGGCTCTTGAGGCCATCGCCTCCCCTTTCAGCTCTGTTTCTGAAATCCCATTTAGGGAGGACAAATACCTTTTGGGTACAAGAGTCTTTGCCTCTTCAAAGAAGCAGTTAGCAGGCTGTTCTCTCCTGCCTGTGTCTGTCTGTGGCTGGGGGCAATAAAGTGAGATTATTTTAATTCCAAAAAAAAATTCCTGAACCCAGCATTCATCACCTCCTTTAATCTGACTACGATCTTCTTTTGTCACTTCCTCTCTCTCTTTTATTTTCTTCCAACTGTGTCATGCAACTCAGAGTTCTACAAACCTGGAATGTGTTTTCCCACCTTATGCTTTTGTGTCTACTATTCTCTCTGCCCTTCTTTCTCCATCACAGTTTTACTCATCTTTCTGATCATCTGAAATGCCTTCTCTTGTGTGAAGTCTGCTCAGACTCCCTGTGGAACTAACTGACCGTTCTTTTTGTTCCCATAGAATTTTGATTCTACCTCTATTTGAGCTTTTGTTTTCTTTCTGCTTTGTGTTAAAGTTTGTTTGCCGCATGCCCTCCCCTCCCCTACACTGTAATGCCCTCTGAGGTTAGACCTTGTCCTACACATCTGAGTATCTACCAAAAATAGTGGTTTGGTTGCATATAGTCAGTGCTTATAATATCTGGGTTGTTGAACTGAACTGAATCGAAGACAATCTGCTTCTTTTTCAGTACAACTAACTTTGGTTTTCTATGTTTTGAAATCATGCTATGGGCAAGGACTCTCCAAGTTAATACATAAATACATTCTCACTGTTGGAGTTTTGAAGTGGCCAATTATTCATGTCATTTCTTGTCCAGGTGTTGAGCATATTGAGAAAAAAGACACAGATGTCAAATTGGGATCAAAATATGAATTTTATCTCTGACAAAACAGGATTAGAAAATGCTACTTTGACCCAAGGGCAAAATAGACCACATGCTTCTTCCCCATTTGAGTTGAGCTTGTCAATCGATGTAAGGATGGAGCAGTAGGGCACTGGCAGGCCCAGGGCCCTGTGTCTGGTGTGAGGCAGAGTCTGGCCTGGTGTTTGTTACCTGGAGGAGGGAAGGACACGAGTGTCCTGCAGTCAGCCTGGTCCAAACCCTAGAGCACGACAGAGCCAGGTGGAGCCACACGTATTCCTGCCTCATTTCCCTGTTTCAATAGTCAGAGAAATCATTCCCCCTCCAAAGTAATCATTATTTACTATTTAATGGCTCCTTCCAAGCCTTTTCCTTAAATATATTTATATAATATAGAAACACATGCAAACATAGTCTATATTTTGTATACATTGAATTATACTGTATTTTCTGCAACGTGATTTTCCCCCATGGTGATATACAGTACAGAATTTTTTCTTTTCAGCACATATAGCTATACCACATTCTTTTTACATGCTGCACGTAATACATATTATGGATGTATTATAAACACTTTTTTCTGGGTGTAACATTCTGGGTTGACAGTGATTTTCTCTGATTTTGTTGAAGATTGACTTCTGGCTTTCATTGTGGCTGTCAGCATTTCAGCTTTCAGCCCAACCGATAGGAGGTAATCTGTCTTTTTTCTCTTTTTTTTACCATAGATAGCCTCTTTGTGTTCATGGTTACATATGTATATGTATATATATATGAATTTATTTTTTCTGTTTCACAATCTTTGTGTGTCTTGAGTCTACAGATTGGTGTCTTGTAAGACTATTGGAAAATTCTTGGCCATTATCTTTTCAAATATTTCCTCTGCTGTCCCTTCTCTTCTCTCCTTCTGAAACTCCCATTAGATATATGTTAAATCTATCCTCTGTGTCTCTTATTAACTTGCTCATCTTTTCTGTATATTTCTCTTTACTTCTTCATTCTGGATACTTTTTAAAATCTTTCTTCCAGTTTATTGTCTCTTCTGTTGAATCTATTCTGCTGTTAAATCTACCTATAGAGCTTTAAATACTAATTATGATTTTTTTCATGCCTAGTTATATCTGTTTGGTTTTATAAAAATCTTCTTGGTCTTTTTTTAAAAAAAATATTTATTTATTTATTTGGCTGCATCGGGTCTTAGTTGTGGGATGCGGGATCTTCGTTGCGGCACGTGGCATCTTTTGTGGAGGCGAGTGGGCTCTTTGTTGCATCGCCAGGGCTTTTCTCTAGTTGTGGCTCTCGGGCTCTAGAGTGCAGGCTCAGTAATTGTGGCACGTGGGCTTAGTTGCTCCACGGCATGTGGGATCTTAGTTCCCTGACCAGGGATAGAACTCGTGTCCCCTGCATTGGAAGGCAGATTCTTAACCTCTGGACCAACAGGGAAGTCCCTTCTTGGTCTTTTTCTTAATACTTTCTTATTTATTGCACATATTTTTCAAGCTTCTGTTTTCTTTTTTTGGTCGGAGTAAGCAGATCTATTTTACATGTTTTTGACTCATAATTCACATATCTAAATTCCTTTGGGGTCTGTTTTTGCTGTCTGTTGTTTCAGCTGCTTCTCAAACTTGGTGACAGGACTTCTTGTGAAAAGCTCAAATACTTTCATTGTGTATGTGTGTGTGTGTTTGCGCATGAAAATTCTTGAGGCAGGAATGAAGGTGAATTCTTCCAGTGAGTATTTGCCTTTGCCAGGCATCTGAGAGCATTACAAGTTCAAGTTCAGAAAAACTTAAACTAAATACTCATTTTGAGAATTTTTTTAAACCACGTCAGACACTATGAATTTGGGCAATAAATTGGAGTGAGGAATGGCTTGTGGGTATAACTTATAGGATTCTGTTTGTTTGTTTTTCTCCTCCTGAGAATACAGCTTTAGGGGATGAGAATTTTCTATTAGTCCTCCCACTTTTGGTGGGTCTTGGCCTTCCTCAGACTATAAAAATGAAATACAAGTACACTAGGCTTGGCAAATACACTCAGGTGAAAGTGAACCTCTGTGCTCTGCTTATCTTTTGAGGTTGCCATCCTCAGTTATGATCTGATGTTAGTAATTCTTAATTATTTTTCAGCTCTCTTTGCCTTTAAGATATTCCTAGTATTTTCCCCAGCCTTTAGTTGTTTTTAGTGAAAGAGTTGGTCTAAAAACCTAGCTACTTATATTACCCTTCCACAAATCATTCAGCCATCTCCTTTTTATTGAAAATTCATTTTTTCCCACAAGATTTTCTCTTACAAATCATGCTGCAATGAGCATGTGTCTCTGTGCACATATGTGGGCATGTCTCTCAGGTAGATACCTATAATTGGAAATTCTGGGTTGAAGAGTAGGTGTAGTTTAATTTTGATACAAAAAGCATTACTAATTTACCATCTCATAAAAAGTGGATGAGAGTGCTCTTTTTCATAACCTCTCCTAGTATTGGATTTTCATACTTAAGAATTAGTGCAAATATAATGGATAAAAATATATCTCATAGTTGTTTTAATTTGGGATTTCTTGTTCATTAGTGAGTTTTGTCATCTTTTAATCTCTTAATTGGCCATTTGTATCTTTTCTTCTGTGAAATGTCTATTTCTATCCCTTGATCTATTTTTTAAAAAATAAACTGTTGTTGTCTTACTGACTTGTAGAATCTCTTTGCACTGTCTGGATATTAATCCTAATAAATAGTCTTCATATTTATTGCAAATATTTTTTCATATTTTTCATATTAGCTTTTAATCTTTTATGACATCTTTTACCACATAGCAATTTAAAAATTTTATGTGCTCAATATTTCAATGTTTTCCTTTATGGAGTTTGAGGTTTCCACTATTTCTATCTAAAAATTTTTTTTTTTTTTTTTGCGGTACGCGGGCCTCTCACTGTTGTGGCCTCTCCCGTTGCGGAGCACAGGCTCCGGACGCGCAGGCTCAGTGGCCATGGCTCACGGGCCTAGCCGCTCCGCGGCATGTGGGATCTTCCTGGACCGGGGCACGAACCCGTGTCCCCTGCATCGGCAGGCGGACTCTCAACCACTGCGCCACCAGGGAAGCCCTATCTAAAAATATTATGGTTTTGTTTCTTATGTTTAATTCTTCAATATATCTAGATTTAGTTTTTGTAAATCATGTTATACAGGGATATAAGTTTGTTTTTGAATGGGTAGTTACATACCATTTTTATTTCACCAAAGATTTGGAAAAACAACAATCACCCTTTATTATATACTAAATTTCCATGTGTACATTAGACTGTGTCCGTACTCTGTATTTTCTCTGATCTATTTATCTATTCTTCCTCCAAGATCCTACTTTAAATTATATTATCTTTATAACGTGATTTGAAAGCTCGTAGAGCACATTCCTCTTCATTGTTCTTTTTCAAAATTTACTTGGGTATTCTAATGTGCTCTTTATTCCAGATGAAATTTTAGAATCAACTTGTTAGATAGCTTAAAAGTCCTTTTGGAATTTTGATCGTAATTATATTGATTTATATTTTATTTGGAGGGAATTAGAGTCCTTATAATAATAAACATTTCAATTCAGGAACATGGATAGCTATTTAGTCTGGTCTTTTAAAAAATATCCTTCAATGTATTTTCTCCAAAGTTTTCTCCATATTTTTTTCTGAGTATTGTCTATAACTTCGCCCCTAGATATTTTTATCCTGTGATAGTGAATGGGGTCCCCCTTCCTATGAAATTTTCTAATTGATTAATTTTGGAAAATGATTGGTTTTGTTGATCATGTATTCAGCTCCTTTGATGAATCCATTACTAGTTTTCATTAATAAAGTTATCTTGGTATTTCTTAAAAGATATCATTATCCAATACACATAATGACATTTGTTTCTATGGGTGTGTATGTGTGTATGATAGATTTCCTCCAAAACCTCACATTTGAATGATATAGAGAAACAAAAGAAGGGAGGGAAAGGCTAAGACTCTAACATACTAATTTACCTGACCTAGGAGCTACTGCCTTGAGCTTATCTAGCATCCTCAAAAGAGCATTGCCCCACATTCTGTGTCTTGACCTGGTTTTGGCTCTTTGTCCCATCTTCTCCCTCTTCCTTTGTAAGCTTTCCATAGATCAGGTGTTGAATGCAGCTCTTTTGGTACTTTCGAATCTTGCAAATAATACCTCTTGTTTCTTTTTCTTGTCTTATTGGATTGGCTAGATCTCCTACAGAATGATGATAGTAGACTTCTTTGTCTTATACCTGATTTTAATTGGAATGCTTTTAATATAGGTTTGTTAGCGATTTCAGATAATTTTATTGTATTAAGTAAGCTTGCTTCTAGTCTTAGCTTGCTAAGGTGTTTTTCCCTCCTAAAACAGGATAAGGTTTTTTTTTTTTTAATCCAGTGTTCTTTTAGAATATGTTGGATTTTATTGTTTTTCATCTGTAACTTGATAATGTGTTGAATTAAATTAATAGGTATATTATTACTGAGACATTCTTGCATAATTATGATAAACTCAACTTGACCATGCTGTATATTCTAAAAAGTTACTACTGTATTCCATTTGCTGCTTTTTTATTTGTGACTTTTATGCTTTTTTCCTAAGAAAGATTAGCCTATAGTTTCCTAGATTTACTTTATCTTTTCCATCTTGGTTTCAGGGTTATGCCAGCCTCATATGCCTCTCATGCTCTGTATTATTTTACATAACACAGGGTTTGTGTGCTTGCTAGGATTTGCCATTAAAATCCTCTGAGCTTACTCTCATTTTCAGGATATATCTTTGACAATTAAAAAAATTTATTAACTGGTTATCATTCCACGGTTTTCCTGTTTCTTCTGGAGTCATAGATATTCATAGAAAAACATGCAATTTGTGTAAACATTCAAATTTATTGGTATAAAGATGTATAGAATATTTTTCATGTTTAAAATAGTCTTTTCTGTATCTATGGTTCTATTATCTTTTGAATTTCTAACATTGATTTTTGTCTCCTCTCTTCTTTCTTAACAAGACTTGCCAAAGTTTATTTTATTGATCTTTCTAAAGAACCAACTTTTAGTTTTAGTGTTTGTCTGCTATTTTTAATTTTGTATTCTAATGCATTAATGTCTGCCTTTTGGTTATTAATTACTTCTTTTTATTTGGGTTTATTCTTTTGTTTTTTTATTTAGCTTCTAGAATTGAACGCTAAATTTACTTTTAATTATTCTGTTTTCTAATAAATGCCTATGAGGTTATACATTTTTCCTTTTGCTACCACTGTGGCCAAATATCTTAGCCTTCAATATGTAGTACACTCATTCCTTTCTAATATATGGGCATATTTATAATTTATAATTATATTTATAATTACTCTTCTAATTAAATAGTTATTTTGAATGCCTTTCAATTTCCAGGTTAAAAAATTTTTTTTTTGGTGGGAGATGGTATTAGTTTCTTATTGATGTTGTAATAAATTACCACAAATTTAGTGACTTAACACAAAATTTTTCTCCTCCAGTTCTGGAGGTCAGAGTATGGAATCAGTTTCACTAGGCTTATGTCAAGGTGTTGGCATGGCTGGTTCCTTCTGGAGGCCTGAGGGGAGAATCAGTTTGCTTCCCTTTTCCATCTTCTGGTTGCTGCCTGTGTTCCTTGGTTGTGGCTCTTCCTTCTTCTTCAAAACTCATCACTCCAATCTCCACCTTTGTCATCACATTGCCTTCTCTTCTGTAGTAGTATCTCCCTCTGCTTCCTTCTTACAAGAATACTTGTGATTACATCATTGGGCCCACCTGGATAATCCAGGCTAATCCCCTCATCTCAAGATCATTAATTTAATCACTTCTGCAAAGTGCTCTTAGCCATACAAAGTAACATATTTACAGGTTCTGGAGATTAAGATGTGGATAATTTAGGAGGGTATTATCCACCCTACCGCAGAGAGTCTTTTCTTTAATTGTGAATTTCTAATATGTTTTGTTAATGTCTTAGTGATTTTGTTAATTGTTTTATGGAAAAAATTAATATTTTTAAAGTTTTGAAGAATATTATAATTTAAACCCCTGGTAACAATATATAGGATATATATATATATATATGACAATATATATGAGAGTATTAAAATTGGTAAAATGTGTTGTATACAAAAGATAGGAGAAAAGCTGGCATTTTAGAGAAAAAATGAATCAGGAAACGCTTATATAAAATCAGATGAGAAAAGACTTAATAAAATTAGAGTTAAATTGAAACATCAGCATGAGTTCATAACTTTAAAAAAGCTTCTAGTGTGTCACTAAGGTAGTCTAGGCAGTCTTTGGTATAACCTTGCCTACAGCTAATAATAAAACAAAACCCTGCAATAGACAGAAGATGCTAATTGTGGCCACTGTTTTTCAGCAGTATGGGCCAAAGGCTCACTGCCCCTATCTTGCAGTATCCGCAAAAAGGGAGAAAAAATATTTGCTTGAAGCTTTTTATTTAGGATTCTTGATTGCTTACTCTTTTGTTTGTGTCAGAAGAAAGTTGTAAGGGATTTTGTCATGGCCAGAGTGCATAATGGATTTCCCCATGGGCGGTGGTTTTAAGTAAATTTCACCATAGCTCTATAATCTGCTTGCTGGAATTATAACCTGAAAATTCCCTGGAGGGCTTGGCATTAGACTCCTGGCATTTCTTGCATACTCCACCCTTAAGCACTGTGCAAGCAACCCAGATCTGGGTCCTGGGACTGTTTGCAAAATTGGTATTTTCATTGTTTGAGCAGAGGGCTGAAATCAATGTGGGCAGTATCTAAATATCATTTAAGCATTACATACAACAGTGGATAAAGGGCTGTGAAATCAGCCTGTCTCTTGACGTTCTGAAATTTATCTCATGATTCAAAGAATCGAAGTATAATCTATCCCAGAGACAGCGAAATTCTAAAATTTGGTTAACTGTAAAACATGCACCAACTTATTTAGATTTAACTACAAGTTCTCCTGGTTTCTTTGTTTACCAGTTGTGGTAGGATGAATTTTGTTTTGCTTAGATCAGATCTGTCAGAGGCAACTTGACTTTTTGATTTGCAGGAGGCCAGTTGAGATACTTGCTCAGTGTACATCACAGACAGTTCATTTAGAGAGTTGGAACTCTTTACGTGTATCTGAAAAAATCTTTATTTTGCCTTCTCATATGAAGTTAGTTTGGCTGAGAATATGATTCTACATTTAAAATAATTTTCCAGGGAACTTCCCAAGTGGCACAGTGGTTAAGAATCCACCTGTCAATGCACAGGACACGGGTTCGATCCCTGGTCTGGGAAGCTCCCACGTGTCACGGAGCAACTAAGCCCATGTGCCACAACTACTGAGCCCGTGCTCTAGAACCCGCGAGCCACAGCTACTGAGCCCACGTGCCACAACTACTGAGCCCGCGCGCCTAGAGCCTGTGCTCCACAACAAGAGAAGCCACTGCCATGAGAAGGGTGCGCACCACAATGAAGAATAGCCCCTGCTTGCCGCAACTGGAGAAAGCCCACGTGCAGCAACAAAGACGCAACACAGCCAAAAATAAATAAATAAAATTTAAAAATATTTAAAAAATAAAATAATTTTCCATTAGAAAGTTTTATACATTTCTCCTTTGTCTTTAGGCATCCAGTCTCAGCAATGAAAAATTTTATTAGGATATGCTTGGGCAGAGAGGTCTTTTTCATTAATACTCTTGGGCACTTGGAAATTGCTTTCTAGAACTTTGGGATATCCCATTCTCACCTTTTAGTTTTTATTTTTAAAACTTGATTGAAGTATAACTGATATATAAAAATTGCACGTATTTGATGTTTATATTTTTATGTATTTGGATATATGCATATACCCATGATACCATCACCACAACCAAGGTACTGAACATACCCATCACCTCCAAAATTTCTTTTGGGTTTTTTTGGGCTTCTTGGTGATAAGGACACTTAACATCTTATCTGTCCTCTTAACATTTTAAAGTTTATAATACTATGTAGTTAACTAAAGGCACTATGTTGTATAGCATATATCTATAATTATTCATCTTGTATAACTGAAAGTTTATACCTATTGAGCAACAATTCTCCATTTCCACCCCACCCCCCACCCCAGCTCCTGGCAGCCACTATTTTACTCTCTGCTGCTGTGAGCCTGTCTATTTTAGAGTCCACAAAATAGAATCATGCAGTATTTGTCCTTCTGTGACTGTCATTTTACTTAGCATAATGTCGTCTTGGTTCATCCATGTTGTTGCAGATGGTAGGATTTCCTTCTTTTTAAGGCTGGACAGTATTCCTTGTATGTATAGTACATACCACATTGGCTTTATCCGTTCATCTGTTGACGGACACTCCCTCTTTTCATAGTTGATATTGGGCCTCATAATGTGGTTCTCCATGTCTCTTATTTTTTCCCCCTTATTTGTCTACTTATCTTTTTGCCCTAGTTATGGATGATACCCTTGACCTCATCCTTCAGAGTGGTAACTGGTCTCCAGTCATATCCACTTTGTTATATTCTCCTCACAGATAGAGATTTTATCTTAGGAATGATCTTTTGGCTGCAGCTAGGAGAATGGACTACTACTCCTAATGGACTACCAAGTCAGGAGTTTTTGCAGTAGCATGGATGAGAGATAACAGTGACTTGTACTGGGAAATGGAGAGAGGTAGCTGGGTTAGAGAAGATTGGGAGCTGGAACAGACAGGATTTGGGGCTTGGGGACTGAGGAAGAGGGAGGAGATGAGGATGAGAATCAGGTTTAGACTGTGGCAGCCGTAAGACTATGACACCGTTTCTCACAGAGATCTCAGAGGTAGGAGCAGCTTTAGGGGAAGAAAATGATTTCGTATTTGGCCATGTTGAGTTTCAGATGACACAGGAATGGAGATATTGAACAGACAGCTGGATCTACGGGTTTGGAACTCTGCAAAGACATCTGATGTAGAGTCATGGCTTAGGGATTTAGTAGAATATAGATGGAAATTGAAGCCATGACACTAAGAATACTACTCAGGGAGAATGAGTAGAATGGGAATCAGTGTTTAAGGAACAAGGAGAGTAAGAAAGGCCCACAAAGGGGCAGACGAAGAGCTGTTGGAAAGTGTATTCCTTTTCTACGACTGCTGTACAAATTACCACAAATTTATCATCTTAAAACAACACCCATGTTCGATCTCACAGTTTCTGTAGGTCAGGAGTCTGGGCTCAGCACGGCTGAGCTGGCCCTTTGCTCAGAGTCACACAAGTGTGAAGTCAAGTCGCCTTGCTGGAAGCTCTAGGAGAGAATCCATTTCCAGGCTCATTCAGGTTGTGGACAGACTCCTTGCCAGCTGGGAGTTATTCTTACACTGTAGAGGCTACTCACATTCCTTGGTTCATGGGCCCTTTCAAAGCCAGCAGTGGTGGCCTAAGTCCTTCTCACACTCTGGAGCTCTCTGACTTCCCCTTCTGCCCCGTCTCTCCTGCGGTATCTCTCTGACTCTTCTCCTTTTAAGGGCAGAAGTGACTACACTGAGTCCACCTAGGTAATCCAGGATACTCTCCCTATTTGAAGGTCAGTTGATTACTACCCTTAATTCTATCTGCAGAGTACCTTCACAGCAGTACCTACATCCATGTTTAATTGAATTCTTGGGATATGGGAATTTGTTTTTAATGAAGTATAGTTGATGTATATTATATTAGTTTCAGCTTTACAAAATAGTGATCCAATATTTTTACAGATTACACACATACGAAGTCATTATAGAATATTGGCTCTGTTCTCTGTGCTGTATATTACATTGCTGCGCCTTATTTATTTTATAACTTAATCCTCTTCACCTATTTCACCCCTCCCCCACCCCCTCCCTTCTGGTAACCACTAGCTTGTCCTCTGTATCTGTGCATCTCTTTCTGTTTTGTTATTTTTGTTCATTTTTTAGATTCCATGGGTAAATGGAAAACATACAGTGTTTGTCTTTCTCTGACTTACTTCACTAAGCATAATACCCTCCAGGTCCACCCATGTTGTTGCAAATGGAAAAATTTTGTTCTTTTTTATGGCTGAGTAATATTCCATTGTGTGTGTGTGTGTGTGTGTGTGTGTGTGTGTGTAATTTTCAGGGCAGCTTCATATCTATCTATCTATCTAGATATGTGTAAGGAAACTATAAAGATATTATATAAAGATATATATCTCTCCATATGTCTATATAGATATATATCAGTATACTATCTGTCTATACAGCTATATATATAGGGCCATATTCAGGGCCCACCTGGATAATCCAGGATACTCTTAACCACCTTAAGATCTTTAATGTAGTCCCATCTGCAAAGAGTTTACCATATAAAATAACATTCACAGGTTGCAGGGATTAGAATCTGATATCTTTGGGGAGCCACTATTCAGCCCCCTACACTGGGGCTTTGAGATACTTGCAAAATAGACTGAATTACACCATGTCTCTCCTTAGCCATGTGTGTTGTCCCCTAAAATCCCACCAAAGATAGGAGTGTGGGAGAGCACAGGAGTGTTATGGACCATCCCCTGGACACTGTAATATCAGTAACTTTTCTCCTTGGCCCCAGGCATGTCTTGCTGTCTGGATGGCTACCTGAACCTCTTGCATCTTACAGGAGATGTTCCAGCACTCTGCTCACAGCTGACAGAAAAAGGTCTCTTATCAGTTTCCAAGGACAACCATGGTTTAAGTATGATCTTTTAGGGGATAGCAAGAGGTGGTACTCTCTTCCACCTTTTCCAATTTCCTTTTCATATTCTTTGAATCCTGTGTTGACAGCCAATAGGTGCAGAGGCTCTGGAGATGGGGCAGTACAGTGACTTGAGATTTCTTTGCAGTTATTCTGCCTGTAGGGTTTCATTTAATATTTACAATCATACTTTCTATGTGTAGGTCTTGGCCACCAGAGAGTTGAGTAAAACACATCTTCTGTCCTGTGAACAGTGAAGGAAAGGAATACTGAAATTGATATTTAACCTGAGGCAAAATAACTGAAAGATAAAGTGAGGTGGAGGTAACAAGTAGTGGGAAGAATGGATGTACCTGCAAGGCAAAGCAGAAAGATTGATCTGGGTTGAAACCATTACTGCTGTTTGCTAGCTGTGTGACCTTAAGCAAATCACTTTACCTCTCTGAGGCTCTGTTTTCTTAGCTCCAATCTAGGGATGATGGCATGTCCTCGCAGGGCTAATTGAAGATGCAACAAGGGAATATATGTAAAATATACTTTCTGTCATGGGATGCCAGGGCATGAAGGAGAGAGAAAGCTTTGTAATTCAAATGCTGCTCCTGTCGGTCACTAGGGATGTGATCTTGGGTGGATTATGCAACCTCCATAAATCTCAATTTCCCCATCTGCAAAACAGATAATAATATTTTACAGCAATATTAGGGAGAATAGAAAGGATAATTGTGGGAATTATTATTATGGAAGAAAGTGATTCCTATTTGAGAAGGGATCTAGGTAAATTACAGGGTGGAGATGGAACCTGAGCTTGATCTTGAAAGTGTGATAACTGGAGAAAGAGGGAAAGGCATTTGGACTGAAGGGATGACATGATCCTGCCCAAAAAATGCAGAGTGCATTGTGCATGTAGGAAACGCTGTGGGTGCCCATGTGGAGAATTGAGTGTGGGTAGAGAGCCCTAATAGGGATGCAGCTTGGGAGATGGGCCAGGGATGGACCATGGAAACCTTGCCTGAGGTGCCAACAATCAGTCCAGCAAAGGCCTAGCTCCTTACTCTTAGATGGTGGCCCCTAAAGAGGAGTGTGTGAGACTATATAATGGGGGATGGGGAGAAAATATTAGAACTTCTGGAGAACTTTTGTCTCTACTCATTTTGTATCTCATTCCTCCCGAACGTCTCTGTTTCTTAAAAAATTTTTTTTGAAATATAGTTGATTTATAATGTGTTTGTTTCATGTGTACAGCGAAGTGATTTCGTTGTACATACATATGTATTCTTTATTAGATTCTTTTCCATTTGATGTTACTACAAGATATTGAGTAGAGTTCCCTGTGCTATACAGTAGGTCCTTGTTGGTTATCTACTCCATATATAGTAGTGTATATATTTTAATCCCAAACTCCTAATTTATCCCTCCCTCTCTCCCCCCTTTCCCCTTTGGTAACCATAAGTTTGTTTTCTATGTCTGTGAGTCTATTTCTGTTCATTTGCATCATTTTTCTTCAGATTCCATATGTGTGATATGTTATTTGTCTTTGTCTGACTTACTTCACTTAGTATGACAATCTCTAGGTCCATCCATGTTGCTGCAAATGGCATTGTTTCATTCTTTTTTATGGCTGAGTAGTATTCCACTGTGGATATATACCACATATTTATCCATTCATCTGTTGATGGACACTTAGGTTGCTTCCGTGTCTTGGCTATTGTGAATAGTGCTGCTGTGAACATTGGGGTACATGTATCCTTTCGAATTAGAGTTTTTTCTGGATATATGCCCAGGAGTGGGATTGCCTAATGTCTCTTTTAATGAATGTTTTCTATTGCTTGTAGAACATTAGTATGGTAATTGATACATATAACCTACAGTAATTGTTACATATAATCTAGTACCATATACCTACACACACACGTATGTACTATATATAAATAAAATATAAAATACTTTACTGATTGGGTATAGGACCAAAGAGTTCTGAGGCCACTCAGTACTTTAAAACCCAATAGCACAGCCTGCCCCCTACTCCCACTGCGGGTGTAGGTAGAGGCCTGCTTGTGCCCAGGAATGAGACTGTCCTGTTCAGGTGGTAAAATTGGCTCTAGGATGCCACTCCTGGATCATGGCAGCTGCTTTCAAAGCAGGTGGGAAAGAAATTATTCAAGATACTGGGATTGAGTCCCACTGACCATATCTTAAATATCTTCCAGCATCTAACTAACTTGTCCTGACAGCCCTCTACAACAAGTCAGTGTATTTAGTTACTGGTTTATCTTGGAGAGTTTGCCAGGAAGTGACACTGCTTAAACTTAGATGTTCAAGATCTGCTTTAATCAGTGTATTTATTGTTCTTTTAAAAATGACTGTGCCTAGAGTTTAACAGCTGATTGAATTTTTTCTTCTAGGCTGAAATGTTCACAGCTACACTCTATGGAGTAAGGTTTTGGGGGCTCAGTCACCCATGTTATTACCCTGATGTACCCGAAATCATTTTCAGAGAGACGTACTGTGGGGGTTCTCCTGTGTCTGGCTCTGCACAGGGGTGGGATGGGATGCATGTACCAGGTGTCCATCCTCAAAACGCTTCTTGTTCTCCATAGAGGCGTGCCAATACATACACACCCAATGGAAGGACATGGGCTTGCCTTTAGCTGATGCTGTGACATGCCTGCACCCTTGGCGTTAGAGAATGTGTTTATGGAGTCCTGCCTCCTGGGAGCCGGGCCGTTGGAAAGCTGTAAAATCTGGACTTGGCTCTTTTCACCTGGGCTTTGAGGTTAAGCTGTTTCACTGCACTGAGATGTATTATAAACGGATCTGTGAACCGGCCTCACAGAACCGTTGCCTGGAGGCTGTGGCAGGCGACAGTCTGTCTATCATTATATCACACGGTCCTTTTCAAGAGACTCAAGTGAGAAATTTTCTATAAGTCTCAGTAGCAAGATAGAGACTTTTTCCCCCCCAAGCACCTAGTTTATTTTTCATTTTATGAATACTGTGAAGTATGTAAATGAATACACGTCCCTCTTTGACTGAGAAATGTAGAGCCCAATTTGCTGCTTTCTTCTCCAAAGTACACAGGACTCTATGGGTGTACATTTTATATGCTAATTCCAACTTCATCTTATTTGTTTCTACCTTAAGTTTCCTCTTTATCTCTTTACTTCACTGATTTGTTATCTCACGTACTGAATGTGTTACTCTAAGTAGTCTAAGTCACCTCAGATATTTCTGAAATAAAGGAAATTGAGGAGGGTGCACTGATTAAAAATGTGAGCTCTTGGATCAGGATGATCTGAAGTTGAATTGCTGCCCTGCCAATTAGGACTTTTGTGACTCTGGGTAACTTATGTGACCTTGTTCAGCCTCAGCATTCTCATATGTAAAATGGGATAGCAAGAGCACCAATTTTTTTTTTTTTTTTGCTGTACGCGGGCCTCTCACCGCTGTGGCCTCTCCCGTTGCGGAGCACAGGCTCCGGACGCGCAGGCTCAGCGGTCATGGCTCACGGGCCCAGCCGCTCCGCGGCACGTGGGATCTTCCTGGACCGGGGCACGAACCCATGTCCCCTGCATCGGCAGGCGGACTCTCAACCACTGCGCCACCAGGGAAGCCCCCTATATTACTTTTTAACAGTAAAATTATTAACTCCTAAAATTATCACCATCTCAAAAACAATTCCAAACAATAACGTTGCAGCTGGTGTGTATGCTGTCATCAGTTCAGAGGGGGTATTGCTAGCTACAGGCCACATACTCCAAAACTTAAGCAGTAAAACAAAATGGAACAGTAGAAGATGATGCTATTTTAGTACAGGCTGGTAATGTTACAGTGACTAAAGACCAGATGTATTTGAGAAAGAATAGTAATACCAAGGTAGTGTCTTTATTAAGGTACTTTATAAACATGAGCCTATTATTTCCCTGAGGAACTGTTTGAAATAGCATAAGCTCCAGACACCAGACTAAGAACTCACTTTGGTCTGAATTTTTATGTGCTTAACTCATCTTTGAGTCTATTCCAGCGCCCAGAACATACCTGGCACAAATGTTTGTTGATGGAACAAATGAATGAATAGGTTGCCTCAAGTTGTGGGAGGTCCCCACCAATAACTGGACAATCTCCTTGAAGGCATCAGGACCGAATGAACCTTGGTGACCTGTGGGGTGATGAGTAAGCAGCTGGAGACCTTTAATCCTGGGAACATGGGAGCAGGGGGCACATTCATTCACTCATTCTTTCAAAAAATTTTTAAGTCATTACTATGGGTTCTGATGCTATGCTGGCCGTGGTGGATATAAAAGACAAGACAGATCCAGGCTCTGTCCTCCTGGCACGGACACAATAACGACACAATTGGCAGGCACAAGGCATACCTTGAGATAACAAAGGAAGGATACCAAATTCAGACTTGGAAGCAGTCAGGGAAAGCTTCGTGAAGAATGGCTGTATGAGGGATGAGTTGGAAGTCTTGACTAGGTAAAGGGTGGAAGAGGATGGGGGCAGGAACGGTCAGAAAATGAGAGAGTGCACGGTACGCAGGAGACACTGGCCACACCACGTCAGTGTGGCTGGAGCAGAAATGATGATGGGAGGCTGGCGAGGAAAGGAGAGGATTCTGATAAGCAGGGCCTTCCCTTCTAGGATAAGGAATATCACTTGATGTTGAGAGTGATGGGAATGAATTGAAATTTTCAAGCAGAAGAGTTTCCATATCAGATCTGAGTTCAGAAAGCTTACTTTGGATGCCATGGAGAATGAACTTAGGGCTGGAAACTAGGGCAAGGAAACCACTTAGTAAGGAGGCTGTTATGTTAACCAAGTGACAGAGTGTGGGTTTGAAACACAATGGGGGGGGGGTTCTTAGTGGTTGATTGTGATTGAGGACCAGAGAGGAAGAAGGGCCAAAGCTATCTGCATAAGAATGAACATAAGATTGATGCTTGCTTTGAGTATTGGGTAGACACCTTTCCGCTTCTAACTGTTTTCAAAAGCCACCTTGTGACCCATGGGTGGGGCAGTGAGATGTGCCTCCAACACAGGGACCATCCTAAAGTTCTGGGAGCTTCTCTTCTCGCCTCATCCCCAATCTTACCGTCATGGTGGCCTTGGTGCTGCAGTCACACTGGGAAACTGGGGGATGGGGGCTGAGGACCCCTCTGATGGGATTTAGGAGGCTTTAAGATCTTCTGACAATGCCTCCCACAGATAAGTGGGGATAAGGAGCTGCAACTGAGGACTTCGTAGAAATTGAAATAGAAACAGGTGGAAGTCAGTCAAAAGGATAATCACAGCATTGGGTATCTTGGGATTTGCAGGGAGAAAACCAGAATCCAGGCTCCATCTGGGGTGAGCTTGGGAAGATTATTTAAGCTCCAACACTAGAATGCCATCAAATGTTGACACTAAAAATTATAACGACTTACACAAATCCATGAGTCATTTATGCTCTATGAATTTCAGTTTTCTCCTTCATGGAATGAAAATTAAAATATCCGCCTGTGTGTATCTTGAATGAAACAAATCACATGTGTACTAATGCTTTGAAAACTGTAATATGATTAACTATGTACGTGTTGGAAACCTGTGAGGCTGTACCAGGCGGTGCATTGAGCGTGAATTGTAGGTCAGACAGACATGGATTTGGGCTCTGGATATACAAGAAATTAGCTGTTGGTAAGAATGGTAAGCTCGTTCTGAAATGACGCCCGCCTCCTGGATGTCCTCCCTTGTGCAACTCCCTTCTTTTCTGTGTGGGTGGCCCGGACCTGGTGACCCGAATGAATAGAATCTGGCAAAAGTGACGTCGCTTTGGAGATTAGCTTGTAAAAGACAGACTTCTGTTGTGCTGGCCCCCTCGTTAGCTCTGACTCTGATGAAGCCTGCTGCCGTGTCACGAGCTGCTTTATGGAGAGGCTCATGTGACAGGGGGCTGGGGGTGGCCTCCAGCCAACTGATGTGGAACGGGGCCCTCAGTCCAACAGCCCACCAGGAACTGAAGCCCCAAGCAACCCTGTGAGTGAGTTGTGAGATTCTTCCCTCGTGGAGCTCTGCCATGACTGGGGCTTCAGCTGATACCTTGATTGCAGCCTTGTGGGGACCCTGAGCCAGAGGACCCCGGGGACATGCTGAGAGTCCTGACTCAGAAGCTGTGAGATAATACATGTGGTTGTTTTCAGCCACCAAGTTTGGGGGGAATTTTTTATGCAGCAATCCAGAACAAATATCAATACATCAAGTTACTTTCCTGGAGTTCCGGTGTCATCCTCTATAAAATGGAATCCCAATACCTACTTGCAGGAGTTACAGCAAGAATTCAATGAGAGAATGTATCTAGGCCAAATGCAGTGCCTGGCACATAGTAGGCACTTCGTAAATGGTTGTTGTTATTATTTTCTGAAAGACAGCAAAGCCCAGAGACGGCTGAATGCTACACACAATGGGGCAGTGAGTTTAAGGCAGTGAGTTCCTGGCTGCCCTGTCATAGCGTCACTATACTCTATTATTAAGGTTTGTTTAGTCGTGTGTCTTCTGCAGTTGACTCTGAACTGGGTGAGGCTGGGGCTGTATTGTGTCACCACTTTATCTCCTGTGCCCAGCAACACTCAGTGAGGGTTTGTTAAATGAATGAATAAATAACTGAATTAATGAGACGGTTGAGAGATCCCTTGTCCCCTTGGTATGGCTGGTACTATAAGTAGCTGGCACTTGTCCCAGGAAATAGTGTAGCGGAATGGAAAGGATGCTGAGCTAGAGAGTTAGGGCCGCTCTGAGGCTCATGGGCCATGCTTGCTGTGCTCAGACCTTGGTTTTCTCACGCAACAAGTGAAAGTAAAATAGTTGTCTGTATTTTCTTATAGGCTCGCTGTGAGGATTAAGCAAGGTCATAGATATAAAAGTGCTTGGAAAACTGCAAACACAATGCAAACATTACTCTTAGGAACACTGATGGAATCCAGCCCATGATGGTCATTCTTCTTAAGTGGCCTATTACTCAACCAGGCATGTTTTGACACAACTCAGATTTAGAAAATATGCTTGGATTGTCAATAAAATTCATGAACTAATTTCATATAAAAAGCAATATTCTGAACATTTTTACTTTTTATTATCTGGGACACATATTCTGTCAAAGGGGTAGAATGCCTTGTTTTTCCCCTGAACTGTTTTTGTTCACATTTGTGATCTGCTTGTTTGGATTTTCAGATGGGAAACATGTCCTTTACAGATGAATTCTTTAGCATAGGACATGGTAGTTTTGCCTTTGCAATTCGTTGTTAGTAAATTTTGGCTTTAAACATTTGTTTTGGGCCCATTGACATGTGGGTAAACACACTTACTGGCTAAAGAAAACAAAGGGTCTTGAGAGGGGCCCTCCAGCTGCAGCCAGGCTGGGTTAAACCCCTGAGGAACCAATTCTGCCTCATGTGAATCACGCCAGCAGGCCCCAACCGGACAACTATTTCTGCCTCAGAAAAACCCAGTGTAGCCAAGAAGGCTAAGCCAGTTTCCTTGGAGCAGGGAATTTCCAGGCCCCTTCCCATCACACCCCAGCCTCCCTTTCCAAACACAGCTTCCTCTGCACAATAGATGTCTTTCCCCAGCATTTTACAAATTGAGTGCAGGGAGAGGTTCAGCAGTTTGCCTTAAATGAAGGCACCGTATGACATGAACATGAGTTGCGGGGACATAGCATAGTGTAACTCCCTCTTGGAAAATCACAGTGCCCCTGTTAGGCAACTAACTTTAACACGATTTATGTCAAAACAAGCATCATTAAGTCAGAGTTAACCGCTTCCTTCTTTCTTTCTTGTAGCTCTTTAATGACAGTGATAACCTTCTTTCTTGTCTTTTAGTTATTTGTCCACTTGTATATCTCTCTGGTTGCTCTAACATCTTTGAAAGTACAGGCTAGCTTTTTTACCTCTACATTTCTGCTGAGTCCCATGCAGTGCTATGAATGGAATAAGTGCTCAATAAATGTTTTTGGAGTAAACTGATAGAATAATGAATATCTAATAGTCTAGGGTGGGCCACCCTAGACTTCCAAGCAGAACTTGGAAGAAGAGGCTACAGAGAGGCAAAACAAGACATGTTTTTAATGGGCCAGAATCAGTTACAGGGTAAAAATCCCACTTTATTCAGCTGTTTCAGGCAGTCTGACATCAGATGACTAGTCATCACTCCAAATAGATTTGGTCCTTTCTGACCGTTTATTCAGCGTCATATAAGCATGATCTGTTTTTACTTTCCTGCCCAGGGACATTTCTTCATCCACACAAATCTTTAATTTTTTTTTCTAGAGATGTGTTTGTTTACTGCAGGAAAATAATTTAGAAACTGCTCATCTTGATTTGGAGTTCGTGAAACCAAATACACTGCCAGTGTTAAATGACCAGTAAGATGATCATCTCCCAATAACATTGACAGTCTTTGGCCAGATGCCAATCTAGGACTCGCTCTTAACATCGGTGTCACCAACCACCTCCTCTCATGCTGTGGGTAGAAGGCTTTGAATAGACTCTCAGGTTCTTCATTACTCATCAGGTTTCCCTTTGCTTTATGGACAAACAGAAACACATGGAAGAAAGGACTCGGACTGGCTCAAGAGTCAGAGTAAAGTGTGTTGGTGTCAGGCGCTAACTCTCCTCTGTAAATTTTACCCTTGGAGATTCTCTATCTTTCACTTAGCTCATGCATCTCTCAGTGTAGCTACATGTATCTGGGGGTCTGAGTGTGAGAGAAGGAAATGACTTTTCAGATAGTAATGCTGGCTCCCATAACATGGCAATTGCCAAATGAAGGGGAAGCAGGACAGAATCGTGTTGTTTCATGGTAGCTGTGAACTCAAGTTGAAGGTCTGCGTTCTGCAGCGATAACCCCGACAATGTGTGGAAGCAGTGGGGAACCCTTCAGTTTGGCCATGCCGTGTGAAGCTTCAGGACACACCTGGGTCTGTTTCCTAAGACCCAAGTGTCATTCGTGGCTAAGGTGAAGAAGCCCTGCAGATATGACAAAAGGAATGGCACCTTCTCACGTGTACTTATCAAGGGCCATCCAGAGAACCCAGCTGGGGGAAAGAGAATTGGCAAAGATGACCTTTAGGAAAAGTGACGCCTGTTAAATTGCTAGCTATTGACAGGGATTCATGAAGCATGCGAAGACAGAAGAATTAGACTTTCTTTTTAATTTAATTTAATTTATTTTTAATTGAAGTATAGATGATTTAGAATGTTGTATTAGTTTCTGGTATACAGAAAAGTGATTCAGTAATATATATATATTCTTTTTCATATTCTTTTCCATTATGGTTTACCACAAGATATTGAATATTGTTCCCTGTGCTACACAGTAGGTCCTTGTTGTCTATCTATTTTATATGTAGTGGTTTTTAAAATTGAAGTATAGTTAATTTACAATGTTGCATTAGTTTCAGGTGTACAGCAAAGTGAGATACACACACACACACACACATATATTCCTTTTCATATTCTTTTCCATTATAGGTTATTACAAGATATTGAGTATAGTTCCCTGTGCTATACAGTAGATCCTGGTTGGTTATCTGTTTTATTTATAGTAGTTTGTACGTGCTAATCCCAAACTCCTAATTTATCCCTCCCTCATCCCTTTTCCCCTTCGGTAACCATAAGTTTGTTTACTATGTCTGTGAGCCTGTTTCTGTTTTGTAGATAAGTTCATTTGTGTCATATTTTAGATTCCACATAGAAGTAATATCATATGATACTGGCCTTTCTCTTTCTGATTTACTTCACTTAGTATGATAATCTCTAGGTCATTCCATATTGCTGCAAGTGGCATTAATTCATTCTTTTTTATGGCTGAGTAATATTCCATTGTACATATGTACCACATCTTTTTTATCCATTCATCTGTCGATGGACATTTAGGTTGCTTCTATGTCTTGGCTATTGGGAATAATGCTGCTATGAACATTGGGGTGCATGTATCTTTTAAAATTAGAGTTTTCTCTGGATATATGCCCACGAGTGGATTGCTGGATCATATAGCAATTCTATTTTTAGTTCTTTGAGGAACCTCCATACTGTTTTCCATAGGGGTTGCACCAATTTACATTCCCACCAACAGTGTAGGAGGGTTCCCTTTTCTCCACACCCTCTCCAGCATTTTTTATTTGTAGACTTTTTAATGATGGCCATTCTGACCGGAATGAGGTGGTGCCTCATTGTAGTTTTGATGTGCATTTCTCTGATAATTAGCGATGTTGAACATCTTCTCATGTGCCTGTTGGTCACCTGTATGTTTTCTTTGGAGACATTAGACTTTCTTTTTATTAGTCCAGTCTTATTTGACCCCAGTAGGTGGGGATGACATATGGAGCAGGAACATGGGCAGTGCTGGAGGCCAGAGCAGAAGGCTCAGAAACACTACATGGAAGCCACCTAAATGTCCATCATGAGAGGAATGGATAAAGAAGATGTGGTACACATGTACAATGGAATATTACTCAGCCATAAAAAAGAATGAAGTAACGCCACTTGTAGCAACATGGATGGACCTAGAGATTATCATACTGAGTGAACTAAGTCAGACAGAGAAAGACAAATATCATATGATATCACTTATATGTGGACTCTAAAAAAGGGTACAAATGAACCTATCTATAAAATAGAAATAGAGTTACAGAAGTAGAAACAAACTTATGGTTACCAGGGGTAAGGGAGAGAGAGGGATAAATTGGGAGATTGGGATTGACATATACACACTACTATATATAAAATTGACAACAAACAAGGACCTACTGTATAGCACAGGGAACTGTACTCAATACTCTGTAATGACCTATATGGGAAAAGAATCTAAAAAAGAGTGGATGTATGTATATGTATAACTGGTTCACTTTGCTGTATACCTGAAACTAACACAACATTGTAAATCAACTACACTCCAATAAAAACTTTTTTAAAATTAAGAAAAAAAAGTGGGAATAAAAAAACAACTTGTCAGGGAAGAAGAGAGGGAAATGAGGTAAGGACAAGGGGAGGTCCCAGTGAGCCACATAGATAAGCAGGCAGGGAGTTCCTTAGGCAAACAAGTGAAGCACTGACTCATTGATTGCTGAAATTCTGGTGGGAGTTACTGAAAGGAATCTAGGAGGCCAGGCAGAAAATCATTAGCAGAAAGCAATCATCTACCGCTTTCAACACTGAAAATTATACTGACCTGCACAAACCAGAAAGACCACAGAAGAAGCCAGAAGTTCTGCTCTGGGGCCTGAGGGCTCCTGAAGGTGGGGGGCTGCTGTCCCGGCAGACAGAGAGCTGCTACAGGGGTGGGGAAAGGTCTGCGATGCTCCGGAGGAAATAATAGTACCCCAGGGCTTTGTGTAGTTGAGAGAGGGGAGGTTCCTGTAGACAGAGGAGAAGAGAAGGTCAGTACGGATGGGGGTCCAGCACCCTTCCTCCTTTTCATATCATCTCAACTAATTAAGTCTATTCCAAATAAGGTTACATTCTGAGGTACTAGGGGTCAGCATGTGAACATATTTTTTTGGCGGGAGGTTGCAATTCAACCCATAATAGGTACTTTGGACAAGTGAGAGGTCAGCTAGCAGCCAAACGGCTGTTCTCTTGGAGAACATGTTTCCCAAATTATGAGCAGAGCTAAGTAATTTGTTGTTTTCTATTCCAGTTTTAGCTTTTACTTTGGTTTTCAGTTCAAGAACTGAAAGCATTCAACATTCTAGTGAGACATTTATTTACAACTTTAATTGGAAATGTTTCATGGCTCGCCTTTAGATGTATTTACACTGGTAAGGCTAGGGGAAAAAAAACAGTCCATGTTGTTGCCTGTTACAGCTTGTGTTGTATAATAAACTGAGCAATCAGATGAGAATATGGGCCCTCCCCTTATTCTCCCCCCACCACTTCTGTTACACACACACACACACACACACATACACACACACTCACACTCAGTCACAAAGCTCAGAGAGTTCTACAAGCAATCAGGGCCAACCACAGAGCTTTCACTCTAGTGGGGGCTGGGTAGGAACAGCGTGGCAATCTAAGCAGGAGGACAGCAGGACAGGTAGGTCCTGGAAGAGTCTGGGAGAGAGAGCCAGGTGGACACCATGCATTCAGTCGCTCACATGTTCATTCAACACCCCTGCGTTAAACAGCCATAGGAGCAGTGCCGTGACCATTAACTGAGTGCTATGCTGTGTGCCTGCATCCATCAGACGATAACCAGTAGTTCTCAGTAAGGGGTTCTTGGCAACGAGGAACGTTAAGGGAGGTGGAAGGTGAAGTAGAGAATGATCTAGATTATTAGGTAAACTAGAATCAACCAGGACAGTGAGTGTGAGCCTTGGAGGAGATGGTGGTGGGTGGATGGCAGGGATGGTGGTAACAGATGTATTTATTGTCACAACTGACAGTTACTTTAGGTGCTGGGATGAATCCATGCTGACGTCACAGTGTAGGTAGTCTTGGGTAATGGTTAAGCACTGCTTAATCACTGGGGCCCAATCTCTTGAGTTTGAACCCAGCTTGACCCCTTACCTGCTCTGTTAGTTTGCTAGGGCTGTCGTTACAAAATACCACATGCTTGGTGTCTTCAACAACAGAAATTAATTTTCTCCCAGTTCTGGAGGCTGGAAGTCCAAGGCAAAGGTGTCAGCAGGTTTGGTTTCTCCTGAGGCCTCTTTCTTTGGCTTGCAGATGGCCACCTTCTCTTGGTGTCCTCACCTGATCTTTTCTCTGTGTGCATGAATCCTTAGTGCCTCTTTTTTGTGTCCAGATTTCTTCTTCTTGTACAGACACCAGTCAGACTGCATTAGGATTCATCCTAATAGCCTCATTTTAACTTAGTCACGTCTTTAAAGGTCTTATCTCAACCTAGAGGGGTGGGATAGGGAGGGTGGGAGGGAGCCGCAAGAGGGAGGGGAGATGGGGATGTATGTATATGTATAGCTGATTCACTTTGTGATACAGCAGAAACTAACACAACATTGTAAAGCAGTTATACTCCAATAAAGATATATATATAAAAAATAAAGTTCTTATCTCCAGACAGTCACATTCTGAGGTACTGGGAGTTAGGACTCGACCTATGCATTTTGGCGGGTATTGGGGGCATGGGAGGACACAATTCGGCTTCTAACACCTGCTGTCCGGTATTGGCAGATTACTTTCTCTCTCCAAGCCTTACTTACCCTCTGTACAACCGGAAAGATGTTAACAACTAACACGTGTCAAACACTTCCTATGTTTTAAATATTTTACATTCATTATCTCATTTAATCCTCACGATAGCCATATAAAGTTGGTGTTATTATAATACCAAATAAAAATATGGGATGCCCAGTTAAATGTGAATATCAGATAAACGATAATTTTTTTTAGTGTCTGTCCTGCGCAATTTTTGAGACATACTTACACTAAAAGTTTCTCATTGTCTATCTGAAATTCAAATTTAGTCAATTGTCCTGTAATTTATCTGGCAGCATTATCCCTTGGAGCCAGAAGAGTAAGCAGGGTCAGGACTGATTCTCTCTCCTCTCCCATTTGAAGCTCTCTTCTCTACTGTGGCAGCAAAAGGAGGCCTCCTAGGAAGGCAGCCTAGACCAGCCTGGTTCCTGATTTTGAAAGGAATTTACTTTCTCCCTCTCTCTTTAGTTACTTCTCCTCTGACACTGGCTGGTGTGGCTTAAATAAGCTTTTCCCTGCACTGCAACCCTAATACCAGACTCAAATACGAGTCTGGGGGAAAATGGCCTGCTTTGGTTCAGTGTGACTGGGACCTACCTAGCACAGAAAAGAAGGGCTCCTCCATATGACCTAGCTTTGTTCATCTAAGCCCTTCGCTCAGTTCTGAGCTCAAATCTTCAGCCAAGAGTAAAGTGCTATTTGTCTTACTTTGCTTTTCTTCATCCAGAGGCTTAGATCTCCTTTGGGGACTTTGAGTCCCACTTTGAGTGGAGTGTTGAGAAAAGTTACTCAAACCTTGGAAAGCAAAAGGATTATTTCATGACCTTTTAATGTCATCTAAGGCCATGTTACTGAAAGTGTGGTTTGCTGACTAAGAGTGGCACCTGTGAACTTGTTAAAATGCAAATTCTCTGGCCCAGCCCAAGACCTGTTGAATCAGAATTTCTGGGGGCAGGATCCAGGAATCTGTATTTTCGTATAGTCTGAGAAGCATTGGTCTAGAGAAGCTTGCCTGGGGTCCTCTCACTCTTTTGGGGAATGCAACATAGTTTATACCGCTGATTTGGCCTCGGACCTTTTACAGTACTGTTGAGATGAGGATGATTTTATCTTCTGTCCAATAGAGAAGATAACCCTAAATATTACAGTTTTGCTGCTCTCTTGGATATTAACCAGTTTTGTATCTGGATTTACAATCTTACCTCAGCCCTCTTTTCACCCCCCACTTACTGCACAAGTCCTGTTTTCTCATATCCTCCTTTGATACAGCATTGCCATCCTGCTGGTTCCCTCATTAATGAATTGAATAAAACTATGATATGGGCTTACTTATCTATCTATATGAAAATTAGGTTTTTAATATTCTGAGAATGATACTCTAACACAAGAATAACCAAGAGAAGACAGGATTCATCTCTTCTTCAGACTCCTGGCTAAATACTGTCATAACACTCTCTATCTCAATCAGGGTCTATTTGTTACAAACAACAGAAGCCAACCTGAATAATCGAAATGAAGAAGGGACTTATTGGAAGCCTATAGGAGTCTCATGAGACTCATTTCCAGGAAGTATAGCAAAGCTTCCAAGGGAGTGGAAAACTGTCAGTTAGTCTCAGGTTCTCTCACTCCAAATGCTCTCTGGCCCCTGATTTTCTCCAGGAATGAACACTGCTTTCTGGCTTCTTTATATACTGGTTATATACTAGTTTCCCTGTTTACTTATCAGCATGAACGTGGCTTAAAATGGATCTGAATGATCTTCCAGCTCCAGGAACTGATTTGTCCCTGACAGACCAGTAAATCAGCTGGGTTTCAGTCACATGCCCGCCTGCTGGGGGAGGGGGAAGGATTAAGACTTCAGCTCACACATCCACAAGAAGCTGAGATTAGAGCAGATATATTCTAAAAAAAGCTCCAGTGGGCAAGGATGGTGAACTTACCTCTGATACGCTAGCCTTTAAAAAGACTGTATTAGTGATCAAGGAAAGAGAGATGATGAAAGAGGTGTTCTTTCCAGGGTTTCCTCCCTTGGACATGAGAATGGTCTTGGGATCAATTTGGCTTAACACACCTCTGAGGCCTAACAAATAGAGAAGCACCTTGGCCTCTGAAATGGGCAGAGTGAAAGCTGAATAAAGAGAGACTGATTTCTAATTAAAACTTTTTGATATGGAACCTAATAAAAATCTTATTTTTAGGGGTTGTACACTTACTTAATTAGCCTCTGAGAAAATCGTATCATATTGGCATGCGTTTCCAGCCCAAACGTTTAACGTAGGATAACGCCAGCTACTGCGACAAATACATCCCTAAATTTCATTGGCTTAGCACAGTAGAAGTTTATTTTCTACCCTCAGCAGTGTAAATATAAAGCAGGTATTCCTGGTCAGTGGGTAGGAATCCTTTAGTTTATTGAAGTCTTTTAAAATTTTTGTCAGTAATGGTTTGTACATCTTTTGCTAAATTTATAGATATTGGGGGATTTTGATACTGTCGTAGAGTCCTCTTTAAAAAATTCCATTTTCTAATACTTTGTTGCCAGTGTATTTGGAAATATAATTTTTAAAATATTGACATTGATATATATATATAATATATTTAATAATTTCTAAGTACTTTCTTTTGTGTTTTCTATGTATACAATTATATAGTGAAAATAATGTTATTTCTTCCTTTCTAATTGTTATGCCTTTTACTTCTTTTTCTTTTCCTACTGCACTGGCTAGGTCCTCCGGTATGATGTTTTATAGATGAGATGTCAGCAGATGTCCTTGTTAATTACAAGTCTCTGGGAGAGGCTTCCACTACTTTACCATTAGGTATTATATCAGTCAGGGTCAGTTAGAATACAGAAACCATATTAGTTATTTTAAAAAAGATAATTTAATTTAAAGAATTATCATCCATGTTTTGGAGAAGAGAAAAGGCAAAGAGATGACATTGAGTATCACAGAGATTGTAACCACAGGAAGCAGCTACTACCCTGGTGCTAGGGAAACAAAGGAAAGGGGTTGACATTAGTAAAACTTAAAAGCTTAGATGAGAGGCTCCATGGATTTGGGTTGCAGTCTTCTGGGGACAGGACATTGCCTGATCAGTGCCTGAGGACCTCGGAGCTGAAGGTGCTCCTGAAGAGGGCCCCTTGGAGCTGGTTTCAGAGCTGTGAGGAGGGGGCAACAAGGGCTGGCATTGTTATCTCTGACGGGGCATGATGCGACAGAGTCTTAAGTATGAAAAATCTGCAAACTGGAAACAACTGCTGCTCTTGGAAACAACTGTCACTTCCAGGATGAAGAACTTTGGATGCATTAACACAAACAAGTGCAAAGAAAACAGGAAAGTCCCTTCTTCCTCCTCCAGCTTTGCAGCCTCTGTCTCATACTCCCTAAAGCCTAACAGGAAGCTTGCTGCCAAAGCAAAAATGTGAACTGGAGAGTGCCAGCTCCCAAAACACAAAATGAAGTAAAAAAAGGGTGGGTTTGAAGCTTAATAATTATCAAATAGCTTAATAATCTAAAAATAATTGTGGCACTTGCTGTAAGTTTTTTGCATATACCTTTATCAGGTAAATCCACTTTACAGGAAATTTACATCTATGCCTAGTTATGAAGAGTATTTATAGTGAATGAGTGTTGACTTTTATTAAATGCTTTCTCTGTACCTATTGAAATAAATGTATATTTTCCCCTGTATTCTATTTGTTTAGTGAACTACAGAGATTGATTTGGAATGTTAAATAAACCTTCCATTCCTGAAATAAGTCTCACTTGATTATGTTAGATTATACATTTTACATTTTGCTGGATTGGATTTGCTAATACTGTGTTAGTATCACAAGAGTGATTTTGCCTGAAATTGTTCTCTGTCAGCTTTGGTATCAAGGTTATGCTGCGCTCATGACACAAGTTGTGATGTATACACTATATATTTTTTTATTATCTGGACGAGTATGTATAAAATTAGTGTTATTTTTAAATGTTTGGAAATATTTATTGGTGGAGCTATCTGGGCCTAGTGTTGTGTGTATGTGTGTGTGTGTATGTGTGTGTTTTAGTGGGAAGGTTATTATTATGGACTCAGTTTCTTTAATAAATACAGGAATATTCATATTTCTATTCGTGTATTTCTACAAGAATACAATACGCTACAATACAATACAATACAATTCTTGTATTGGGGGTCAGTTCCCAGTTAAAAGTTTCAAAGACTTTGTCCATTCTATCCAAATTTTCACTTGTATTGGCATAAAGTTGTTCATAATTTGCTCTCATTATCTTTTAAATATCTGCAAGATCTGTAGTGATGTCTCTCTTTTCATTCTTGATATTGGTAATTTGTGTTTTCTCTTTTTTTTCTCTCTCAATACTGCTAGGGGTTTATAGAGTTCGTAAACTTAAATTCGAAGAATTAACTTTTGTCTCTGTACATTTTCTCTATTGTGTATTTGTTTTCTATTTCATTAATTTCTGTTCTTGATGACTGAAAAATTTCTTGAGATAGATATTTAGATCATTAAATTTCAGCTTTCTTCTTTTCTAATACATGCATTTAAAAGTATATATTTTTCTTTAAATACAGCTTTAGCTGCATCTCACAAGTTTTGATATATTGTATTTTTATTATTAATCAGTTAGAAGTTATTTTCCAGTTTCCATTTTTATTTCTCCTTGATCCCATGGGTTATTTATATATTTTTAAAATTTGAAATATATTAAGATATTCTAATTATATTTTTGTTATTAATTTATAGCTTGCTTTGGCTGTAGTCAGAAAATGTACTTTGTATAATTCAGTTCTTCAAAATTGATTGAGACTTGCCTTTCAGCCCAGCTTATGGTCAATTTGGGTAAATGTTATGTATACTCTGCACTTTGGGGATGGAGTGTTCTAAATGTAACAATTTGGTCAGATTAGTTAATTGTGTTGTTTAAATCTTTCATATTTTTACTGATTCATTGGCTGTTTGTTCTATCAGTTACTAAAAGAGGTGTATTAAAGCACCTCAGTGTGATTGTGAATTTTAAAATTTATCCTTGAGGTTTTAAAATTTGCTTTCTATATTTTGAGGCTATGTTATTAGATGCATACAAATTTGGGATTGCTACATCTTTTTAGTGGATTGACATTTTTATCATTATAAAATGTCCCGATTTACCTCTAGTAATCTTTTTGCCTTAAAGTTTAACATTGTTTGACAAGAAAAGAACTACATTTGCTTTATTTGTTTATTTATAGTTTAGTGTTTGTGTAGTGTATCTTTTTCTGTGCTTTTACTCTCAAAATTTTTCCTCCACTTAATGTGTGTCTCATCATCAACATGTAATTGTTTCTTTTTACAATAGTCTGACAAGTTTTATTTTTTTAATAAAATATTTTGTATATTCATAATTAATGTAATTATTGATATATTTGTATTATTTGTCCTGTGTATCTTACTATTTGTTCTCTATATGTATTATCTATTTTTACTATTCTATTTACAATTACCCTATAGATGACAACATGTGATCTTGAGTTACAAGGGTGCATTCTAAAGGAGTACTTTTAGCACTTTTCAGAGAATGCAGGAATCTTAGTACACTTTAATTATTTTTAACCTTTTCTACTTTTGCTATATTTTGTCATGCATTTTAATTATACATATATTTAAAATGGAACAAAGCATCATTGTTATTATTTTTTACAGTTAATTTTTCTTCAGATTTATCCATATAGTTACCTTTCTCACTGATACTCATTCTTTCCTATATTTGCAGGTTTCAGCTAAGATAAATTTTTCTGCCTCAAGAACTCTCTTTAGTATTTCTTTTAGAGTGGTCTGCTGGTGACAAACTCTCTCTCTCTCATTCTCTCTCTCTCTCTCTCTCTTTGCCTGGAAATGTTTATATCTTGCTTTCATTTTTGAAGGAGATTTTCACTGGATATTGGCAGTTATTTTCATTCAACATTTTAAAGATGTCATTGCATTGCCTTCTGACTTCCATTATTTCTTTTGGGTAGTTAGTTGCCAGTATTACCTTTGAAAGTAATGTGTCTTTTTTCCCTGGGTGGTTTTAAGATATCCTATTTGCTTTTGGTTTTCATAGTTTTCCTATGATGTACTTAGGCATGGCTTTCTTTATATTTATGCTACTTGGAATTTGTAGAGCTTTAAAAATCTGTGGTTTGATGACTTGAATTTGTTTCAAATGGTGCTGTCATTATCTCTGTGAGTACTGCTTTGTCCTATCTTCTTCTGGGAGGTGCATTACAGTAAGTTGACCTTTTATCACATCCCATGTTTCTTAGCTTCTTTTAGTAATTTTTTACATGTTTTCCTAGTTGTACTTCAGTAATATATTTTCTACTGACCTATCATTCATTTACTGATCCTCTATTTTGCTATCTCTAGCCTGCTGTTATATCCACCATTGGGTTTTTATTTTCGGTTATTGTACTTTTTAGTTCTAAAATTATCATTTGACCCTTTTTTATGGATTTGAATTCTCTGGTCAAATTTTCCTTTTGTCGTCTATTTTCATGAAGTATTAAACATGGTTATTGTAAAGTCTATGTCTGATAATTCTAATACTTGTAGCGTTTGTTCCCCAGAATGGTGAGAATCCTAAAAGTTCTGCTTGGCTTTTTACCTCTTAGCTGTTGCTTTGTGTCTGATGTGTCTTGAGAATCAGAAAATTCCTCAATGAGAAAAGCCACACAGACAGAATATTGGGCCCACTTATCTGTAGTTTCCTTTTCTCCAGTATCTTAAGACTTCAGGTACTGACTTTGGGTCACCTAAAACTCCAGCTTTTATTTCTGCAGCCCTGTGGAACTACCAAAAGCTCTGAGAAGTTACTTTTTGCTTGGCCTCTTGACCCCACTTTATTTACAAATTGTCAGTGGAGAAGAGAAGGTCAGGCTCACTGAAGTGTCCTTCTCCTCTCTCTGGGGTCTTGGCCAATCAGGTTTTGCTTGCCTTGATTGATTGCTGATATCTTTAAGCAGCTGTTTTTCAATATTTTATTCAGCATTCATAATTGTTCGTAGCAGGAGGAATGGTCTGATAAAGGATACTCCATCATAGTTGGAAGTGGGAGTACGCTCTAGTCCATTTTTCAAAGATTAAGATTTTTTATTTATTTAACTGAAGGTTCAAATCAATGATGAAATTTTTGATGTATATCTCCAGACATGACAACTTCAGATGTAATAAAACAGTATGTGCCGCAGGATCCCCTTTGTTTTGTTGGGGATTTAATGACTGCACAGAGTTTTATGCTACTTAGAAAATGGCAGAGATGATTTTTTATCAGGAGACCATTTCCTAAATTGCTTTGGGGAGTATAAATGTTCTGCACAGTTTTAACAGGTGTTCTGTAGGAAAAGATTTTTTGGTTAAATTAATTTGGGAAGAGATAGTTAAAAAGAATTCTTACTTCACAATGTCTCTGAGCCTTGGTTATGCTATATGCCTTCCAAGTCTACGAAAGAGTTAACGGCATGCAGAATTTCCTAAACTTATTTGATCAGAGAACCCTTTGGGGGAGCAACTCATGGAGAAACTATGATTCCAGATATTATAGCTTGGAAGACACTGGTTTAAGAGGAAAGAAGGCTAAGGTAGAAGTTAGACTATCTCTGATTCTGATTCTGACATTTATTAGCTGTGTGATCTGCTATATGACATTGCATCTCTGATCATTAGTTTCCTCGTGTGTGAAATGAAAAGGCTTTATTTGAGATAACTAAAGTCTAAGCTTTTCTCTTCTATGACATTGCCAAGCATATTGCTGATATCACACAATATTATCCTTATCTCCAACTCTCATTAGTTCCTATTTCTTTATGCTTAATGATAAAGCCCTTGAAGTGGTGGTTTAATTATTGAACCGGCTGTACCATCTTTGAATTTGAGTCAAATCACTGAACTGAAGAGGCAATGCTAAACCATCTCTGACCTCCTCATGTATTCAATACAGGAACTGTAAAAGCACGAGGTGATGTGGTTTTACTTATTAAGAAAACAATAGGGCTTATGATGTTTTGTGTAGAGTTGCTGATCCTGGTGAACTTAATGTTTGTTTGTTTTTTTCATGGATTCACAGAAAAAGGAGACACCAGAAAACTCAGCGTATGTTCAAGGCAGAGAACTAAAGGGCCACCTGGTCTCTTCCTTTCTCTCACCCTAGACCGAAGAGGAAATTACTTGTCTCAAAACTTGGTGCTAATCAGGGGAAAAAGAAATCCTCTCAGAATTTTTAGCCATAAACTGGGCTTTGTGCTAATTTGAAGCCTGAATTCATATGGAACTGGCAACTCAAAAACATTGAACCAAGAATTTAATTTACAGTTAGGCTTAAAATATCAGAGCCTCCGGGAGCACAACAGACACCAATGTAAATCACCTCTGCAGGAACCCAACTTCATTCCAGATCCCCCAAGATTTTTGGAGATAAATTTCCAAGAAAAATGAGCAACTTATAGTAAAAATCATGAGTATATAAGGTACCAGAAGAAAAAAAAAAGGACTTCAGAAACAGACCTATAAATACTTTAGATATTCTTAACTATGGTTAATATATTTAAAGGAGTGAGACAACTTTGAAAATAGTAGCATTGGAGAGAATCTATAAAGAATAGGCAAGCAAATTTGAAACAAAATAAAATACAACTCAAAATGATAAATACAATAATTGAAATTAACATATGAATTATAGGTGTTTATTAATATATTAGATACAGCTGAACAGAATTAATGAACTGGAAGATGAGAGAGAGAAATTATCGGAGACAGACAAAGAGATGGAAAAGATAAAAGAGAGGTTAAGATTATGGAGGATGGAATTAAAATGGCTAGAAATAAATCCAAATATATCAGCAATTATAATACATGAGAAAAAGACAAATATCACACTGAACAGGAAATAACATCCAGTTTATCCTATTTACATATGACATATACATATAAAAGCCTAAGGACACAGAAAGATTGATAGCAAAAAGATGGTGTGATAGGTTGAATATTTGCTTCTCATTCTTCACCCTTCCCTCCACCTCCCTTTTCCTGGTCTTATTATGGGTACAGTATACTTCCTTACACTTTGACTTTGGGCTTGTAATGTGACTTTCATTGACCAGTGGTCTATGGAGAGAAGTGATAATGTGCCAATTCTAAGCTTAGGCTGTAAGGGGCTTTACTAGTGTCCATTTGTGCTCTTGTATCCCTGCCATTGCCATGAGAAGAACGGGCCCTGGCTAGCCCACTGGTCCAAGGTCAATGAGACGTGGAGCAGAACCACCATAGTCAGTCCAATCCATGCATCTGCATTGAGAAGCATATCTAATCCCAGACCAGGTCAGCTAAATTCCAGATCAGCAGACATATGAGCAATAATAAAGGATTACTGTTTTAAGCCACCAGGTTTTGGGGTAGTTTGTTATCCAGCAATACCGAAAAGATACATTAGTCAAATGCTAAGTAAAATAAAATTGGCCTAGCTATATTAATATCAAAATAAACCGCAGGCAAAGAGTATTTCTAGTGAAAGAATTTCTTTATTTTATGGAAGGTTCAATTCAACAGAAAGATAAAATAATCCCAAGATTATATGGACTTAATAATGTAGCCTCAAAATAGGTAAAGTAAAAATTTACAGAACTACAAGGGAAAGTAGGCAAATCCACTATCCTAAGGGGGTAATAAGACAAGCAGACTAAAAAATATCATTAAGGATGAATAAGATTTGCATAATACAATGAACATGGTTCACTTAATCATAGATCATTTCCATAAAACCACATCAATCAGCTATAAAAAACTCATTTTTTTTAGAGACAAAGAACATCAGTGAAGATCAACCACGTATTAGTCTACAGATCAAGGCTTAATTCTAAATGAATTTTATCATATAGGTCATATTCTCTAACCACAGCTTAATTAAGCTACAAATAAAAAACAAAAATATGATGAAAATTTTCCAATTATTTATAAATTAAAAAGCATACTTCTAAACATTTCAAGGCCAAAGGAGAAATAAAAAGGAGAATTAAAAGAATGTTAGAACGGAATTGTACTGAAGATATTACTTATCAAAAATTTTAGATTTCCACTAAGGCTATATTTAGAGGGAAATTTATAGTCTAAAGAACAGTCAGACAAGAATTATGGTAGAAAACTAATGAACTAAGTATCCTTAGAAAAGAGCAGTAAAATAAACACAAAAAAAGTAGAAGAAAATAACACAAGATTAAAGCAGAAAATGAACACATAATAAAGAAGACCTGCAAAACCAAAGTTTTTTTCAAAGGCTAATAAAATTGAAACCCTCTGCAAAATTAATGAAAAAGAGAGAGAGAGAAGAGGCACAAATTAACATTAGAAATATAAAAGATATGACTATAGATGCTGCATATTTTAAAAAGAAAATATGATCTTTTGAACAACCTAATGCCAATAAATTGGAAAATTTAGATAAAATTGACAAATCCTAGAAAAATATAACTGACCAAAACTGATTCAAGAGGAAATAAAAATATAATAATTAAAAATATTTTTTATAGTAAATAAAATTGTTTTATAATAAATAAAAATATTCAATCAGTAATATGAAATATTCCCACAAAATAATATTTTTTCACAGTTTACTGTGTTTTTAAAAACAATTTTACAGTTTTACTAAGTGCTATCAAACATTCAAGGAATAAATAATCTTGATTTTATAAAAGTGATTTCAGAATATATGAGTCTAGCATAATCATAATACCAAACTTGGTAAGAATAGTACAAGAAAAGCGAATTACAGTCTAGTGTCATTTATGAACATGGGTGCAAACATTCTACACAAAAATATTAGCAAACTGAATTCAGCGATGTAGGAATATAATATGTCAGTAAGTTGGATTCATCCCAAAGATGTAAAGTTAAACATTAGAAAATCAATTAATATGATTCACTGCATTAATAAATTAAAGGGGGATAGGAATTCCCTGACGGTCCAGTGGTTAGGACTCAGTGCTTTAACTGCGGTGGCCCCTGTTCAATCCCTGGTTGGGGACTAGGATCCTGCAAGCCACGTGGCACGGTCAAAAAGAAAGGGGAAAAGTATACAATTAATAGTTACAGAAAATGCATTGCTAAAATTCAACATGTGTTCATATATAAACTCTTAGCAACTAGAAAGAATGCTCAATAGGAAGAACCCTCATTAACTTCAAAAAAATCTACAACAGCAAATATCATAAAAAATGGAGAAGTATTGAAAATATTCCCTTTAATATCAGGAATAAGACTAGAGGGCTTACCATCTCCATTTCTATTTCATGCTGTAGTGGGAGTCCTAACTAGTTTAATAAAGAAATAAGATTGGAGTGCAAGGATCCTAAGAGTCATAGTAACAGAATTAAAAATTGCATAGAAAATCCAAAGGCATCTACAGGTAAATTATTAGACTTAATAAGAAAGTTTAGTAAAGTGGCTGGATAAACAACCAACAAAAACAGCAATGCAACTGAATTTTTATCTATCAGCAATACATTTAAAAAATAAAATAAAAAAATAGTAGCCTCTAAAAATGAGATACCTAGAAATAGATACAAAAAATATATACAAAGCTTTTATGGAAACTGTAATAAAAATGTATTGAAAATAGTTAAAAGACCTAAAAATGGATATGGATATGAATACACATACACAGGACACCAGCTTGGGTCTGGGTGTCATCCTGGCAATGACAGATATGATAGCATCCCCAAGCAAGGCCACTGAATACATTAAAGGTGTGCAAAATAAGGACCGCTGGGTTCTTGACTTTCTTCCAGGGAGAAACTTGGACAGCAGAGAGACTCTGTGACCTTTGAGGGGGAAGTTTTGAGAAGTTAAACAACTCATTTATATTGTTGTTTCAGCCTCTGAGCTATGCAAATCCTAAAGCCTTACAGAATATTAGGCAGCATCCTGGCTTTAAAGCTGACTGGAGAAAAGTGGCTCTCTCCTTTCTAAGAGAGAAAGAGATGATTGGTCTTGGACAAATAGAAAATGGTTTTGCAAGATATATTTTACGGTAATAACAGACCCCTTAGCTTTATGGTTTGCTGTATAACAAGGCTGAATTCCTTGTGACATGCTTCAAAACTTGAAGGCTTAGTCTTTATCTTCAATTACTGTCAGACGACTTCGGGTACTTTGCTTCAAGCCAAGCCATCCACTGGAAAAAAAATCATACTGCAGGAATGAAAAGGGGGCTAGCACAACTACTAATTTAGTGAAACGTGGCCATTGTCACAGGAGGACACAAGCCCGGTTAAGGCGGGCGTGAAAGTCCTCGTGCCCTTGCGTCCTTTCCCTATGTAGAATTTATCAGTGTGTTATTATTACCCATTGAAAATCAATGGGAAGAAAGCCAGGAGCCCAAAGCCCATTCAGACTAATCATCTCAGCACGTTTAATCACATGACTGTCAGCCTTGGTGTAATCACAGCCAGCACAGGTGGTAAATGGCATTTCAAAAATGCTGTCAGGTCCTGCCTTTCCCCAGCCTCTGTGGCTTGCTTCCTTCTACAGCTGAGATAATTTGACCCACACCAGCAGGTTCAGCCCCATAGTAGCTTCCAGGAAAAGGACTGCAAATATGCTTACCACTACTTCCTACTTCCCTTTCTGAGACAGACACCATTAATGGACCATCACCTTCATTTCTGCTAAGCCCAGACAGCTGCAGCCTTAGAATCCCACTTGACTCAGTGTTCCAGGCAGCTCTACCCAATGGCCGAGGATTGGCATGCAGGCAGGAACATATTTGGCTTCCCTACTCTTGGACCAGTTGGGTGTAGAAGACGGTAAAGAGAGCCAGCCTAGGACTCTAGCTCCACATGAAGTCACCCATGCTGCTTAGTCTGTCCTTGACTTTGTATTCCTATTCTTAGAGCTGGGCTCTGCTTCATCCATCTATCCATCTATCCACCCATCCATCTATCCAACAAATATTGCCTGAGGGCCTCCTGTAGATCAGATACTATTCTAAACCCAAAAGATACAGTGTTTATATCGTATTTTATGTTTATTGATAATATATATTTATATTATTTACAATAATATATATATTTATATACTTATTTTACATTACATTTATATAGTTATATATTTATATTATAATGGAGCCTTTATTTTAATGGTGGAGATATTATAAACAAACAACCAAACAAATCAGATAGTAATAAATGCCAAGAAGAAAATTAAAGCAGGAGGTGGGTATACACATCTGTCAAAGGAACTTGAGGTGGGGGAAGTAAATTTAGAAGAAAAATGGTGGTGGGTGGCCCGAAAATAGGATGAAATAGGATGGCCAAGGTGCACCCCTCCCAGGTAGCAGCCATGAGCGCACCTTTGTGGAGTGAGGAAATGGCACGGGAAGGTGGCTGGGAAGGAGGGTCCAGGTTGTGCAGGATGATAGGAAATCATTTAATTAATATCCCTCTTAGGTTTCAGATGAGTTTTAGAGAGGCTGCATAACTTGTCTAAGTTGTACTAGTTAAGGTAGAAATGTATTTCTTGCTCACCTGAAATCCAGGGCAGGTGTTCCTGACTGGCCAGGCCTTTCCTCCAAGTAGGGATTCAGAGGCCCCGTCCATCTTAGCGTATTGCCTCTCAATACCAAGGTCACTGCAAGGGGGTGGCAGAATGGAGGACTGGGTGTGGGAAATGTTAAGGTACCAATCCAAACGGCTTCCATTCACGGTGCATTGGCAAGAATGCAGTCCCATGGCCACAACTAACTGCAAAGGACGCGTGCTCAGAAAGAAGAGAGTCAGGTATGGAATCCGCCAGCAGTCCTCTCCAGTTACGTAGTGGCTGGACCAGGATTCAAACCCAGGCCTGTCTGCCAGAGTCAACCTTTCTTATCGCTGCCCTCTTCTGTCCCCCTGATGCGAGCTGTCCTTTCACTCCCATCTGAAGGCCTGCCTCTTGCCCCTGCAGAAAGCCTTCATTCAGCCCCACTGCCTGCCTGTTTTGGAGTGTTGTCTATTTTGAGATGCCTTTTTCCTGTGCTTTGGCCATGCATCAGCGTGCTGACTCCCCTGTTGTCTGGGTCTAGTCTTCCACGTGGCGAGGGTCTGCCTGCTACACTGGACCTGCACCCAGAGTCCCTGTGCCCCAGCATCTGCTGCACCCCAATGTGCAAGCTTCTCCAAATATTGTTTGGTTTTGTAGTAATTAAAGGGCTATTCTCAGTGCTAAATGCCGGCGCTATATTTGGAAAATCAATGGTTTCAGCATACACTGCCGGTTGACCATTATGGTTAAAAGAAAGGTATTTTAGGTACGTTTTGCGGAATAAAAGGAGACAACCCTAACATTTACATGAATTAGAAGTCATCAGAACCACTGTATGTGGAGACTCAAGCCTGGAGTATATGAGGGAACGGAGTCTCAGAACACAGTCACTGCACAGGATCACAGAGAGCCTGAGGCATGGAAGGGGTGTTTTCCGACACCCTATGCCGTACCCAGAAAGCAGCTCAAAGTATATACATCACTGATGGCAGGCTAGTGCTCTCATCTTTGCATATAAAAGAGAAGACACAGTAACGCCTAACACACATTTATAGAGGAGCATGAATGTTCTACTAAATTCACATTTTATGCTATTTTATAGTATGGTTTTATTTTCATAATCTTAGGATAGCACACAGAAGTTTCTTAATACACATTTGATAAATGAAGAATGATTTATAGATGCATGAAGGAATGAAAAGGCAGGATAAAAACGGAAGCTCCCCAGTTCTTAACATTTGTGAGCAGATGAATCTTTGAGCAACAAATATAAAGATTGAGGATTTGTGAAGATGATTGATTACCACAATTTCATAAACCTTATAATAGGGTTAATCTGATGCATGTTACATATGTATTGGGGTAGATAATTAGTAAGGTATACATGTTAAGCAGCTCCAAAGGTGGGGCCAGTAGGAGTCCCAGCCCACTCCCTGAGGTCCTCCCTACCTTATGGGATCTGGGGAGCCTGATTCTTCACACTCAGACTAGTGTCTGGGAAGATACTTCACCCAAGGTCTTTTAGAGAATGCCCCACAAAGGAATAGACCTGAGGAAAGAAAAGAGAAGAAAAGAAAAAAGGTAAAAAAGGAAAGGACAAGAAAAACAAAAAACCCAAGAAAAGCCAAAGAGAAAAGAAAAGCCTTGATTCTCTTAACTCTGGTTCACGTGTGCATGCGCACACACACACACACACACACACACACACACACACACACCACTGTTTCCAAGGCACTGGACTACTTCCTGCCCTCATCCTTCCTCCCTGGAATTTCCCCTTTTCCTTGCTGATCCCTGGAATGACCCGTTTAGTTCTATTATGGTGTGAGGACTCCAGGAGGAGAGGCCAGGGAGACAAAACCAAACCGCTCCTTCAAGGGAATGCTCAGGTGGTCTCGTGCATTTTCACCTCCTCAAGGTGTTCTGTCATAGGTGATCACTTGACTTCAGGTTGTAAGGACCATGAGAAATGAGCAAATAAGACTCAAAGAGGCAGTGGACTTCTTTCCTTTTTCTCTTGCTCCACACCTATATGGGAATCTAGTTCTAAGGATCCTTTGAGTCTGTCCTCTCCTCATTATGCTTCTTCCTGCCTTGGATCAGGCTCTGGTTGCCTCTTCCTTGGACCACAGCTGTGGTTTGAGCCTATGAACCAAGCATGCATTAGCCTGCTGCTGAGCTGTGAGGGTTCCTTCCCCTCTCTGGGCTCCAGTTCCTACAGCTTTCAAGTGTTGTTGAGGAGATTAAAGAAGATGTAAACCTGCATATCCCCAGAAGGGTCTCTGTCCTCTTCTGTCTCACCCAGCCTCCACACTGATGCCACAGCAATCTCTCTGAAATGCAAATCCAACCACTTTATTTTCCTTCCCACACTTCTCTTGTTTCCCTCTAAACAATAAAGACCAGACTCCTTATCATGGTTTATAAGGCTTTCATGCCAGCTCCCTCTACTTTTCTGACCTAATCTGTCAAGTACTGCTTTGCTTCCAATTTTGTGTACAAAATTACACAAAACTCTCCCTGGACATATGATTTCCCATTAACCCAAGCCTTTTCATGCACCATTACTCCTGCCTGGAATTTCTTCCCCTCTCTTGTCCATTTGGTGAATATCCATCCAGTCATTCTTAAAAACAAATAGACCGCATTCTGCAGAAACCGTCCAACCTTCGTGCTTGCGGGCTCTCTCCTCAGAGGGCTGATCTCACCAGGCATACGTGCCTGCAATAAAGCGACCATAAGCCTGTGGTGTGTTGTTAGTTCACGTGTCTCTCTCCCAGGCTGGGGGCTCAGTAAGAGAGGCTGCCTGATCGTTCCTTTCTGGGGATCCCTAGCACGTGCTCGGTGCTAACTGATGTTTGTTGAATCACAAGTTTGAGTTGCTTAGGACCACACAGCTGGTTAATGCATAGTGAGGAGAGTGCTGCTTCCTTTCTGTTCCGGGTTGATTGTGTCCCCCAAAGAAGATATGTCGAAGTCCTAATTCCCAGTGCCTCAGAACGGGACCTGATTTGGAAGTAAGGATGTTGCAGATGTAATTAGTTAAGATGATGTCACGTTGGATTAGGGTGGGCTCCTCAGCCAATATGACTGGTGTCTTTACGAGAAGAGGAGAAAGGACCCAGAGACACACACACAGACACACACAACGTTGCAGGCAGAGACTGAAGCATGCCAAGGGTTCCTAGGAACCACCAGAAGACGGAAGAGGCCATAAAGCTTCCACTTCAAGGGCCTTCACTTATAAGGCCCATTCCAAGGGCACAGGAGGGTCTCCAGATTTGTGTTCACATAATTATAAGTTTTTGTAAAATTTTCAAAATGGTATTTTCACCACAATCAATTAAGAGTACTATCTTTTTCCTCTCCGACTTTGCCTTGGGTCAGGTGACTTTATCATGGCCTGAACTTTTAGGGGTGTTGCTAAGACGATGTAAACTTGGAGATACACTTAGTTTGGTTTAGTGGCATATAATTCTGTGGTCTTCAGTCACTTGCATGTATAGTGAAGTGATTGCTAGATCTCCTAGTGTAGATGACTTTCTGAAATTCTCCCCCCCCCACCCAGCTCACTGTGCCAGAGGCTGCCCCATGACACACGTGTGTCCTTCAATGCCCAGTGTTGACACTAGGAGGAAGGTGAAAAGAAACAAGGTTTGAAGTGTATCCAGATGCTAGTCTGTGAAGAAGTCTTTGAATCACCAGATGTGTAAAATTGTAATTGGAGACTTCGCTGCCCATCAACTCTTTGTCAAAAAGGAAGTTCTCTTCTGTCAGAGCTATACTTCGATAATGTAGGGTGTACACCAATAAACACTCCTTACATTTTTTTTTTTTAAAGCTGTGGTTTTCTTTTTTTTTTTGAAGATGTTGGGGGTAGGAGTTTATTAATTAATTAATTAATTTTTGCTGTGTTGGATCTTCGTTTCTGTGCGAGGGCTTTCTCTAGTTGTGGCAAGCGGGGGCCACTCTTCATCGCGGTGCGCAGGCCTCTCACTATCACGGCCTCTCTTGTTGCGGAGCACAGGCTCCAGACGTGCAGGCTCAGTAGTTGTGGCTCACGGGCCTAGTTGCTCCGCGGCATGTGGGATCCTCCCAGACCAGGGCTCGAAGCCGTGTCCCCTGCATTAGCAGGCAGATTCTCAACCACTGCGCCACCAGGGAAGCCCACTCCTTACATTTTTAAATATTGTAATGGGAGTTTCATAAAGTAGAATTTCATCTGAATTCTTATGTTTGTGGGACCCAATCCTGTAGCAATGCTGTAAATGTTGAGTCCATTCTGAATGCAAAGTTGTGTTTTCTGCATGCATGTCAGATCATGTTTTTGTGAATCTAATATAAATTGTCCTGAGGAAGTCTGGCGATTCCAGACGAAACAGCATGCAAGAAACAGGCTGAAGAAACAAGTGTACCCCTTGAACAAAACTACACATATTCATGTTTGAATCATTGTGTAGCATATGACTAATTTATTGTACAATTATGTAGCTTATTGAAATATAGCAGCCATTTTTTTTGAAGTAGCGAGTTATTATTTATTTGTGTATTATACATATGTTTAAGTAAGTTTAATAAGTACCCTTTAAAATGATAATACATGTATTTCCCTCTGCCTTCAGATCACAGCAAGAGGAAGCATCGCTCAGTCAGGAACCCATGTGTTGTCCATTAAACAAGGAGAGAGTAAGTACTTTCAGGATTTCCTATTTTTTTCTCTCAAATTGTCAAATCCTAAACGTTTTAGCAAGATGAAGCTATTTCTTTTTTTTTTTTAATTGGAGTATAACTGCTTTACAATGGTGTGTTAGTTTCTGCTTTACAACAAAATGAATCAGTTTTATGTATATACATATGTTCCCATATCTCTTCCCGCTTGCATCTCCCTCCCTCCCACCCTCCCTATCCCACCTCTCCAGGCGGTCACAAACCACTGAGCTGATCTCCCTGTGCTATGCAGCTGCTTCCCACTAGCTATCTACCTTACATTTGGTAGTGTATATATGTCCATGCCTCTCTCTCGCTTTGTCACAGCTTACCCTTCCCCCTCCCCATATCCTCAAGTCCATTCTCTAGTAAGTCTGTGTCTTTATTCCTGTTTTACCCCTAGGATCTTCATGACATTTTTTTCCCTTAAATTCCATATATATGTGTTAGCATACGGTATTTGTCTCTCTCTTTCTGACTTACTGCACTCTGTATGACAGACTCTAGGTCTATCCACCTCATTACAAATAGCTCAGTTTCGTTTCGTTTTATGGCTGAGTAATATTCCATTGTATATATGTGCCACATCTTCTTTATCCATTCATCCGATGATGGACACTTAGGTTGTTTCCATCTCCGGGCTATTGTAAATAGAGCTGCAATGAACATTTTGGTACATGACTCTTTTTGTATTATGGTTTTCTCAGGGTATATGCCCAGTAGTGGGATTAGCAGCCATTTTAAAGTGCATTTTCTCTGATGAATGTGTCATGAATTCTAAAAGTATTTAAGATTAGCCAAGAAATGTCCTGAAATCCTGCAGCTCTTATGAAAGCAACTAGATTAGAGTTTTCCCAGGTTTGAAAACCTTAAAAATTAATGTCAAATCGCCAGTAAGAACTTGTGAAGCTCAAAGTAACTCTTCTAAACTGTTAACAATAAATAAATTTTTTTTTTCTGTTAGAAGAAAGAGTAAATTTTCTATTCTCTCTGTGGAGAAGATTACACAATTGTTATTATATGAAGAGTTAACCAGAGAGTATTGTGCCAGAAACTATTGGGCAAGAGAGTATTACAGAGACGTGCCAGGCAGTTCATTCATAAGAATAGTATCTTACATTTATGGATTTTGTAACACTTGTGTTGTTAACTTTGTTATGTTTGTAATTTGTTATACTTTCTTCTCTCAATCTGAAGAAATAGTCACCTTTGTACCAAATTTTATATTCCTCATTTTGTATTATTTTTCTTAAAGAAGTCCCTTCCTCCAAATTTTATGTGTTAAGCCCCATATAACCAGGATCTGCCCCTGCTAACACACAATCATGATTGACATGGCTTGTTCATCAAGTTTGGTTGAAAGCCAACTGCATGCAGGGCACTGTGCTAGGAGCTTTAGGGTGCAGAGTTAAAGTGGGAAGAGCCCTCAGTTGGAGTCAGGGATCCAGGAGTCCAGTTCTAACGCTCCCAGAGAAAGCCGTATGAGATCAGGCAAGTCATTTCCCCCTCTTTAAAACTCGATTTCTTAAGTGAGGAGTTTGGATTAAACAAGTTCTAAAGCTCATCTTTGGGGGACAGTTTTCTCTTTTTTAAAATTTATTTTATTGAAGTATAGTTGATTTACAGTGTTGTATTAATTTCTGCTGTACAGCAAAGTGATTCAGTTATACATATATATATATAAACACATTCTTTTTCATAGGCTTTTCCATTATGGTTTATCACAGGATATTGAAAATCGTTCCCTGTGCTATACAGTAGGACCTTGTTGTTAATCCAGTCTACGTATAATAGCTTGCATCTCACACAATTTTCTGAACATGTATTTCAGAGTCAGCCCAACCTTAATGTTATTTGTGAATGCTATTTGCCACCGTCTAGCTGTTTCCGCTCTCTAGGAGTTTATGACCTTGGTGAGCTAAGATTAGCCTTTGGTTTGTTGTGATAGGCAATGTTTGCTGGTAGTTGTTCCTTTGTTTCATAGGTTGGTTTACATCTTGTGCCAAATAAGCCCCATTTCCAGCCGCTGAATTGTTGAAGCTGTGCCAGCACACGTCCTCACGAGGATGCTGTTCCTGTTCCAGCGGGAGTTACCACACCTAGTGGCTAGACTGATGTCTGGGTCTCACTGAAACTCTGGCAAGTCCCGTTCACGGGACCTGTGTAAAGAAATACTCCTGCCTGGCAGCCTGGGGCATGAGTCCATGACTCTGTTTTCATGGACCCTAACTTCTAACAGAGCATTCTATTTGATATTTCGACTGTGCTGAGGGGATCCCCCAGTACGCTGGCTGTGATTCCCGCCACAGGGAAAATGCTTACCGTCACGTGGCATATTGACATGACATCGCTCTGTAGCTCTTTGGTTTGCTAAGGAGCCATCTTCCGTATAAATGCCAAAAACAAATTTTCCACCAACCAACTAATGTTTGTCCTATGTTAGAAGATTTCCAGGGCAGGCTTCAGTTGACACTTCTATTTTTATTTTCATGCCTGAGTTAATTAATGGCCATTTTATTCATTTATTGATTTGGTTCACATCCCTTCTTCTTCCAACTTAAGGATTTGAGTTGGATTTCTGAACTCAATAGGGAATTCTGGCCACATCAAAATGGCAGTGTTTGAACCTGGCAAGATCATAATTGTATTTGGGTTTGATTTTGGTTTCCAAAGATAACTTAAGAAGGTGTCAACATCCCTTAATAAGGTCGGTTACGTAAGGTGGTAATTAGTTTGCGAACAGAATGCCAACATTGATAAAAGGTGCTAATTTGGTTATTTTTAGAAGTTTCTACTGTGGCACATACCTTTTAAATAAGAACTGTTGTCTGCTATGGCTGTTTTTGAAGATTACATATAAGTCAGTTAAATGATTCATTCACCAGCTCCCTCAATAAATATTTGCTAAGGCACTGGATGAGACGCTGTTGGCCACTTTGCAGAGTTGATGCAGTACTACAGATGGAGGGTTAGTATGAAGAAGATGAAAGTTACAGGTCAGCTTGACCCAGAAAAAGAAACCCTGCCTTTGAAGTTCCACCCCAAAGATGGTAAGCTGACAGATGGTGTTGATTCCTGCTGGCTTGGCAGACACCAACAGAGTAATAGAAAAAAATGGCTCAGCCCCAGCATGGTCCTTTTGGGGGCCACGAGACACTGACTCTATTTAATGAAGAAAGTGGTCATTTGGTTGCTGCTGCAGAGGGAGCAGAAGGTAACCAACCATAGGGTTGAGCTACAAAAGCAATAAAGCAATAGAACTTGCATGGAGCAAACAGCACAAACTGTATGGTCATATGTCAGTCTGTTTGGTTTTTTTTTCTATCACTATATAGATGGGTCAAATTATTAGGATTAATGAAACCACATGGAAATTGTCCCGGACATCTTACTAATTAATTAATTAAATCACTCCATCATTCAAACATTCATTTTTATTGAGCACTGCACTAGGTCTTTGCTGGGTGTTGAGGAGTCAAATATGAATAAACTGTATGGAGGTCAGTATAAGGAGACAGATAACTAAGTCAACACTGCAAAACAGTTTGGAAAGCACAATGACAGAGTACTTGACAGGAACCTAATTCATTCTGTTGAGGGAGTGGTGAGCAAAGAACTTTAGGAGAGTAGGCGTGGCCAAAACTGTCAGTAACCTACCTAACCACCATTTCCTTCATTCATTCACCACCATTTCCTTCCTTCATTCTTGTCAGTAGAACCTGAACTTTGTTCTGTATGAGGCAGAAGGCACTCAGAGTAGAGGGGCTTCTCCACCAGTCACAGATAAACCATAGTAATCCTCCTCCCTTTGCCAATGATTGGTTTAGGGTGAGCTAGTGACCTGGACCTACTCAATGGGACCAGAAGAGAAGTCTGCTGGGAAAGATTTACTTCTCTGATAAAAAAAGAGAGATGTCCAAGGGGAAGCTCTTATTTTTTTCTGTCTTTGGGTGTGGTTTTGTGTGGATTTGATGTTTGGAGGCAAGGTATACATTTTGAGATCATATGGGGAAAGCCAAGACAAAGAAAAGGCAGCCTAGAGCTCAGCTGCTAAATTAACCAGCTCTGAAATTGCAGGGGAATAATAACCTCTAAATTATACTATAATAAATATCTAGTTTGATATTTTGTTAGTTGAAGCTGAAAACGTACAATCTGATGCAAAATTCTTCCAGAAGGAAGTTCTGAGCTGTGTCTTGAAGAGTGTGTAAGACTTAATCAGAGAAAGAAGTGGGTGAAGGATGTTCCTGGCAGATAGAGGTATAAAAGGCACTCTTTCGGGGACAGAGAGTAGCACGTGTGCGGAACCCAAAGTGCTTAAGCATGGCTATAGCAAGAGATGGGGCTGGAGAGAAATGCAAAACCTTATGTGCCATGAGAAGAAGCTTATAAATGTATCCTAAAATAACCTGGGGACCACTGAAGATTTGCTTAGATTTGCATAGTACAGAGATGACTGGTGGCCACAGAAAGGCAGGTCAGGGTGTTTGGGATGAAATGGAGAGCATGTAGGGTAATCCCTACAAGACCTGGAAAGGGTGGTGGTGGTGAAGGGGATGCAGAGGAGGGGTAGGTTTAGGAGATGTCAGGGAAGCAGACTCCATAGGACTTGAAACCTGATCGAATGTGGTGGGAAGACAGAGGGAGGTGAAAAGGCCAACCCTTGGCTTTCTGGTGAGTGTCTAGGGGGAAAGTGGTTCTTGCCATTGAGATAGGAAATTAACAATTTGGTTCCGAGACTGTGGGAAATAGCTGGTAAGCCTGTTATGGGTTGGGGGTAGCATGGGGATAATAAATTCAACTTGATTGTATTACATTACGAATTTTGAAGACAAACAAGTGGGGATTTCTAGTGAGCAGTTTCATATGTAGGACTGAAGCCAAGTGCTCCCAGAAGAGACCTCACCTGGAGAGATCTGAGGGTCCTCAGCAGAGAGGTGCTGTTGAAACCTTGTGAGTGGATGTACAATGTGTAGAATGGGATGGGAAGGCTGTTTCTAGAGACACTCAAGCTTTAGAAACAAAGAAGAGGAAAAAGTAAGAAAGAGTGGGACAAAGCAGGCAAAGAGACATAAACCAGAGAAACAGAAGAAAAGTAAGGAGAAAATGGTAAAATGAAAGCACAGGGAAGATTGCTTTTATTGCACCACTGCTCAAGGGCCAGTGAGCTGTCATTTGTGTGATGAATGGACTTATTTTCTTGTTTATGCCCGTCCCTCTGACTACACTGCAAGTACCATTGGGGCGGGGTCCTCATCTCTTTTGCTCACCATTGAATCTCCAGTGATAGACTTATTGCCTGGACTCTAGTAGGTGCTCATTAAATATCTGTTGAATGAATGGGTGGTTTTATTTATTTACCTTGGCGTGCTCAGCGGCGATCACTAGGGTGCTCAAAAATATGTCAAAAGAAGTAAGAAGACAGAAGCCTGCCACAAGCAGCATACCACATCCTCTTCTTGATTCCTCAATGCTTCAGACCCTAGAAACTGCAAATGAAGACCAGTGACCATTGTGTAGCCCAAACCCCGTTACTGCCTGTGAATTGACCTGGGCAACTCACTGGAGAAGGGAAGGAGAGTTGGAGTGGGAAGTAGCTGTTTGGGAGTGTGAATGATGCAAGGATAATTCCAAATAGTGTGAGCACAAAGGCACTTGCAAATGGGTCTTCCATTAAAAAAATATATTTATTTATTTATTTATTTGGTTGTGCCAGGTCTTAGTTGCGACAGGTGGGCTCCTTAGTTGCAGCTCACGGGCTCCTTAGTTGTGGCATATGAACTCTTAGTTGTGGCATGCATGTGGGATCTAGTTCCCTGACCAGGGATGGAACCCAGGCCCCCTGCAATGGGAGCACGGTGTCTTAACCACTGTGCCACCAGGGAAGTCCTGGGTCTTCCATTTTTTTATGTTAGCTGAACAGACTGGCTAGCTCATACAGTACAAGTAGCAGAAAGAAGCAGATTAGCAAAACCAGTGTCTCTGTTCCCCTTATTGGGCTAGCATATGTCTTCTTGGGGGTTGTTTGAACTTGTTGGTCTGTCTTCCCTTAATAGAAAGTAAGCTCCATGAGGGCAGGGAATTCTGTCTGTTTCATTCTCTGATGTATCCACAACCCCTAAGTCAGCATCTGGCCCACAATAAATATTTACTGAATGAATGAATGAATATTCACATTGTGCTTTGGCTGTTATTCTCAGCCACTGTGGGTTTCCTGCTCTCAACCCTGCAGCAATGTCTCTCCCACTCTAGAACTTAATCATCACCTGCTCTGTCATGATGCTGGCTAGGTACAACTTCTTGTGATTCTGGACTCCATAGGGAACAGATTTGGTCTAACTGCTTTCTTGAATTGCCCTTGGTATTATCACAGTCCTGAGCACATAAGAAAGAATGAATTAAATGTTGACTTTATTCATTCAAAAAAATATTGGCTGAGCAGGGCTCATTCCAGGTGCTGCGCCAGGCCCTACTGATAACACGTTAGACAAGATCCAGTTCCTCACCTCACGAGTTTACCAGAGAGGAGACAGACCTAGAGGCAAATAATAACCAAACCAGTGAGAAGTTCTACAGTGGGATCATGGGGCATTTCCCTCTGCCTGGGGGCCAGGGTGTGGGTGGTTGGAAGGTGCATCAGGGAAGGCTCCTCAGAGGAGGTTCTGCTTGAGTTGGGAGATGGGAGGACATGTGGGGTGGCAGGCATGTCTGAGTGAGGAAATGGGGGCGGATGGAAGCGGTGTGAGGAGAAGCGTACTGGGCAGAGAGCAGAGTGTAGACCATAAAAACAAGGAGACTTGAGAAAGCGGGGGTGTGTTCAGGGCTGGGAACGTCTGGCATGACATGGAAGATAAATCAATGATTGATTATAATCGGAACCTGGGGCTCAAACTTAACTATGGCACCTTAAGGTGGAGAGAGTAGAGTTCTTTCTGCTCCTGGATGGAGGGAACCCCGTCCCAGTGCACAGATCCTACTAAATAAGATCTCCACGCTGAAGCGTGGGCTCTGCTTTCTCTGTTCTTTGTAATTAATTACTGCGGTTGATAAGATCACATCTTTTTCCACTCTAAATCCTGCGTTTTGTGTCTGATACTGATCTATGTGATTACACTCTTCTCTTAATATTGACCTGGTTTTATGGCATAAGATATACTTTCAAATGATAAAACTTGTTTTCTTTGAGATAAAAAAGGGTTGGAAAAGAAATTGACTATAGTGTTGTAGAATGAGAAAGAAAATAAACATTTTGGGATAAACATGGACATTTTAAGCCCCAAACTGTGATCTATTAGGAACATTTATATCCAAAGGCAACCCTGTAGACAGCTGTGAGCAGCAAATGTTTGGCCTGCAAATACTAACTGCTTCAAGGAAAACATTCCTCTTTTAAAATAATCAAATTCAAAGGAAAGAGAATTGAAACTAAATCCCACCCCTAATTTGTGTTAAAATTCATGTAGTCAAAATGTATGATTTATAAATGAAATTATCCTTGGCCTCTTGAACTGACATGATTGGCTTCCTCCATGAAACGAAAAAAGAGAAGCAAGAATCATTTCCTCTCTGAGTGGGGCTCCTATTTAATTGGTTGTGGTCTGATTTTTCTGTGAGTAGGAATGGAGAAGAGGTTGCAGGGTAGACGAGTCAAGGCACAGCCCCCAGACTCCTCTGTCTTCAAACAGAAGAGACAAAGTAGAAAGTATTTTGACATTTTGTTTTTATTTTTCTGACTTGGCTCAAGTCACTTACCTTTCTTCAGGATGCTGTTTACACCAGAGAAACACAGAGTCTGTAATTCTTGTCAGGGACAAAAGGAAAAAAAAATTCTCCAACTGCTTGACTATGCAGTGGGCTGGAAGTATGCAGTCATATGTGGTATGAACTGAATGGCTCCATGAAACTTCCTCTATAACCATAATACAAGTAGTTTCCATTATTCTACCATGGTGGGTAGAATTCCTATTTGATTCATTCCTTTAGGGGAAGATATGTCAATATTTCAGGTTACTGTCATCAAATGGTGATACTCAACTAGACTGTTAGCTGTTGGATGGCTGTTGATTGAAGCTGTTGATGCTTCCTTAGTATGCCCGCTTGGTTCAAGTACAATCTATACACATGGTAGGTGTTCAGTAAATACATGTGAGAGCCCCAACGTATGACTATGCTAGGCCATAGTCAACCCTTAGCACCATATGGTGCATTTATAAAATAATTCTCCAACTAAGAACACTGAAATCTGTGCTTAGCCAGAAGAAGAAAAGTTAGATTGGTTTGGGTACTTTAGAAAACCAGGAGTAAGACAAGGTGCAGTGAGATTCTCAGGGCCCAGGGCACTAGACCTGTATTAGAAATATGTGAACCACATAAGTAATTAAAAAATTGCTAGGGCTTCCCTGGTGGCACAGTGGTTAAGAATCCCCTGCCAATGCAGGGGAAATGGGTTCGAGCCCTGGTCCGGGAAGATCCCACATGCCACGGAGCAACTAAGCCCGTGTGCCACAACTACTGAGCCTGAGCTCTAGAGCCCGTGAACCACAACTACTGAGCCCACGGGCCACAACTACTGAAGCTCGCGCGCCTAGAGACTGTGCTCCGCAACAAGAGAAGCCACTGCAATGAGAAGCCTGCGCACCACAACGCAGAGTAGCCCCTGCTCGCCGCAACTAGAGAAAGCCCATGTGCAGCAATGAAGACCCAACGCAGACAAAAATAAATTAAAAAGAAAATTTCTAGTAGCCACATTGAAAAAGGTAGAGGAAACAGATGAAATTAATTTGAATATATTATATCTAACCAATACATCAAAAATATTATTTCAATATATAATCAAAATAATTAGTGACATACTTTACATATTTTTGCATGCTGTCTTCAAAATCCAGCATGTATTTTAATCTTATCACAAATCTCAGTTCAGATGAGCTACACTTCAAGTGTCTGGTAGCCACATGTGGTTACCATATTGGACAGTACAGATCTGTGCCTGTTGTCACAGAGGGAGGCAAAGAGGAAGGGGGGGAAACAGGGAGGAGGTACTGCATTTGGGGGAGCCTTGGGGAACCAGGAGCCAGTAGAAAGTGGCCAGAAACAGGAGAATGGGGAGGAGAGTTGGAAAGTAGGAAAGCATAAGACAAAATCTGCTTTGAAAGTTTGCTGGGGCATCTTTGGTACAATGGCTGGAGCAGTTCTGTTCAGGTATGTTTGGCTCAGGCTGGGCCAAAAAGATTCTCAGAGGTTCTTGTAGGTGGGGTTCCTTCAAGTGAAAGATGTGTGATTCCTTTGGTGTCTTTGAAGTGAATTAATCCAACCCCAAGTCTCTCAGTTTAATAATTCTAAAGACTTCATAAGACACCTAAAATGATGAGTTACTTTCTTCTAGAGAAAATTACCATCTTCTAGAGGAACATAATCAAATGTCCATCTTCTAGCACAGGTATCCCTGCCTGGCCAAATTCTATCTCCATCACTCTATATTTAGCATCCTGAGGATCATAATAAAGGCTGTGAGAAAGAGGATAGACAGGATAACTCTCGGTTGCATCTTTTTCAGAATGCCATCCGGTTTATCCAGGGCACTTTCCCGTAATCTGTGAACTTAAACTATGAACCTATGAACTTAAACTCGGTTGGGAGACAACTTTCATAAAGAGGTTACTTATGGCACTCGTTTAACACACTTTGGGTGGGGTGGGCAGGTGGAAGGGAAATCCACATGAAACTGCCACTGCCTTCATTAGAGACTGGACGTTCCTTTCTTGCCAAGTTTAGAAATTTACAGCAGTGACAGCCCCAGTCACCAAGCCTAATTCAAGGTCTATTTCTCTCCCATGAAGCAAACTAAAATTTAGAAACTTTAGGATTGTTTTTCTATTTCTATTTCTAGATTTTTCTCTTGAGGGTACCTCATACTGAGAGCTAAGAAATCAAAGATTTCTGGATCTTTCCAGCATCCATTGCTCACAGAGAGGTTTTCCATCTTCATCTCATGAATGGGATAATCCAACCTAAGGGGTGTAGTTCCATTAAACCAATATGTAACCTGAGGTCTGCAGCTGATCTACTTTTGTCTTGCTTGCCTTCTTTTTAAAAGGTCTCATTTTTCACCGTGCTTTTCTTTGTGTGAATTCCATGGATTTCTTGGGCATTTCTTTCAGGTCATAGGTATTATCTGCATCTTCACTTATGATAACAGTTCCACCTTGAAACTAACCCAGTATTTCTTCTGAATATTTTAGATGGATCCTCCCTTCTCAAATCTAAGATTTCTGTAACCACTGCTGCCACAGTCCCCGGCGTGTGGTTTCTCTGATTGCTCTCATTATGGACTCTCTTCCTGTAGCTGTAAGGGCATGCCTCTCTCAACGGTTTCCTAAACTTGGGATCCCTTTGCAGGTGGGGATGGGGGAGGGGTCGTTCTGGCTGGCTTTGTTAGATTTCATCACTTTTCTTCCTAATCTCTTTATGAGCAGCTGGAGCTGGGTATGTTCCCTGATCTCCTTTATATCCATCTACCTTGTCTCTAAAAACCCAAACCTTCTAAGGAAATCTTTCTCTTCCTCCTGTTTAATCAGCCCATCTGCTTTTGTCTTTCATTCTCTCTCTGCTCCTATTGAGATAATAAGGCAGAAGTGCATTTTGACAGCCAATCCAGTTCCTCCCTGAGTTTCTGAGCAAACCTGCTTCCAGATACGCTGTTTCAGGCTCAGGCCTCCTAAATTGCCTTCATAGCTTTGGGGCTGATAATAATTTCACTGAGTTTTTGTAGGGGAGGGGTAGTTTTGTTTTCCCAAGAAGATGGGATATTCTTTATAAAAACAGTGGCTCCTGTTCCTTCTTTGATGTATTCATTAGTGAAATCTACCACCTTTGGGCAGTGTTAGTGCCCCTGGGATGTAAAGCTAGGGCCAGAATTTACATAATGAACAAATACAGGATAAACTTGAGGTCTGGTGGTTGGGGGTGACTTGAGTCTGTGGATCATCCCCCTACTTCCACACTTCTCTTCCTTGTCCCTGAATGCAGTTCCTAACAATGCAGAAAGGAACAGAACATTGAGTAGTTGATCTAGATTAAGGTCCGGCATGAAACTCACACTGGCGCTCTGCAGCCAGGAAGAACTTAGCTGCCTTTGTAGTTTAAACACCTGGCCTCTAGAAATGTTGAAGAGACATAATCCAAGTAGAAAAAAATTTCCCAAATCCAATGCATAAAAAGCACATATGCTACAGCCAATTTTAGGATTAGTTTTAACTAGGTCTAAAACGTTCTATTTTTCCTAGAATGAAATTTATGTCACAGCCATGCCTGCTCAGGCATGAAGGGCTCTTGCAAGGTCAGATCAAGTTCAGCCTCAAAGGCCATCACAGTCATTGTTTATGGGTAGGAAGAATGAGAAGATTCCGCACCCCCAGTTCCTGCCCCCTGGCAGAGTGCATCCTCTGTGGGAAGGAAGATCAGAATCAGAGATTCCAGCAGTGTCTGACCCCAAACACTCAACTCCTTCTCCTAGACTCACCAGTTAGACACAGATCCTCTCCAAAAGGTAGGGAAAATAATCAGGAGGGTCACTCAGCTGAAGTGCCTTCACCTGAAAACCCAAATGCAGGACAGCGGTTCTCAACTTGATCACCTGAAGGGCTTGCTGAAACACAGATCACTGGGTCACCCCCAGAATCTGAGGAGGTCTGGGGTTTTGCCTGAGAACCTGCATTTCTACCGAGTCCCTAGGTGACGTTGATGTTTCTGGTCCAGGAACCTCACTGAGAACCTCTGATCTATGAGGATGTAGGTCTCCTCCAAGAGGTAGAGCAGTCATTCTTTGCCTGGATGAGCAAACTGCTTGTGGATTGAGTGACGTGGAGATGGGGATGTGTGAGTGACAGAACGGGGGATGCAGTCCCAATGGCTTTGTTTTCACAACAAACCAGGGAGAGAAGAGGTGACTGACAAAAGGGATTTTTACCATTCTGACACTCAGTCCTTCTTTACAAGGGGCATTGGATTGATCTGTTAATATTATTGGGCTGGCCAAGAAGTTTGTTCGGGTTTTTCCATAACATCTTACAGAAAAGCCTGAAGAAACTTTTTGGTCAACCCAATATTATAGAACCATGGTGAGAAGTATTTTTTCATTTCATCAAAGTAAAAAACCCATTATTTCATGAAACTAAAAACATTCATTTGAAAAAAATTGATTTGGTGGTCCCTTAGAAACAGCCTGAAATTGGTGGAAAGCAAAACCTAAACTAAGACTGGTAAACCTTGGGTTGTTTTCCTTCACTCTCAAACAAAAACCCGGCATTTGGAAATCTTTGGGACACATTTTCAATAATTCAATTTCATTTTATTTTTCATTGTCATCGATCAACATCAGCATTGTCAGAAAGCACTTATTAAACATGATAATTATACTGCACCCAATGCTAGGAGCTGTACAGAGCAAGATACAGCTCTGTACACGGTGTGGGCGCTATCCTTTATCAAACTTGGACTATCAGAGGTTGGACTAAATGGTCTGGCTTCTTGGTACTCAAAGTACGGCCGTGGACCACCAGCCTGCCGATGCAGGGGACATGGGTTCGTGCCCCGGTCCGGGAGGATCCCACATGCCACGGAGTGGCTGGGCCCGTGAGCCATGGCCGCTGAGCCTGCGCGTCCGGAGCCTGTGCTCCGCAGCAGGAGAGGCCACAACAGTGAGAGGCCCGCGTACAAAAAAAAAAAAAAAATTGCATTTTCACAAGATCACCAGACACACTGAAACATTCCAGAAGCACTGAGCTAGTTATGGCCCCTCCTCCCCATCCTTTATGCGGCTCCCAGAACGCTCTTGGAAGATCTAAGTGCTCCCAGAATGCTCTTGGAAGATCTAAGTCTAAACACTCTTTGCTTAAAATTCTTCAATGATATCCATTCATCTAAAGAATTAAATTTAAATATCATAGCTTTTGGGGAGACAAGGGGTAAATAATAAACATGATTCCAATAGAGGAGTTGTAGGTAGGTAGGAAGGGTTAGTAGCTAGATAGTTTTATGGGTTGAATGGTGTTTTTCTGGCTTTCCATCATTCAGAGAGGCATCAGAGAAGCCCAGCTCAGCCTAACCTTTCACACCCACCCACCCCCAAAAGCAGTGCTTTGAAAAGGGCAAAACCTTGTGTGCCTATGACACTGCCCTTTTCCGTAATGGTGGGTTTATACGTCTGAGATCATTGTGGGACAGGAAGATGTAACCCCTGTGATTGGCAAATCTAGACATACCAACAAGGGGAGAAATTCTGTTTCTACGTGTTAGTAGTTAGGCAGTGGAAGGGGGAGTGTGTGTTGAATTTGAAGGGCTTCATGGAGCAGCAGAAAACCACCAAGGGGCTCCCGGATGAAAACCCTCATTTAGTGAGCGCTCCATGTGCCATACAATGTGCTAAGAGCTTTACTGATACTTCTTCATTTAATTTCCACAACAGCCATTGAAGTATTAATAATATCCACAGTTAACAGAGAAAAAAAGTAAGAATTGGAAAGGTTAAGCAACTAACCCATGTTACTTAGCTAATAGGAGGTGAAACTAGGATTAAAATTCAGATCTGATTCTAAAGTCAGTGCTGTCAGTGTGCGTACTACACGGTCTGCCCGTTACAAGGGCAGTCACTGTCCATCCCTGCCTTTTCATTTAAATCCATATTCCTCGGACATGAATCTCAGGAAATTGTTGACTGCCCTTTCCCACAATGCTTCCGGAAAGCGTTTCCTTGAAAGTGATGAAGTGGAAATGGCACCAATGAGTAAGAATGAATGGATGGATGGGGAGTTCCAGATGGAGGTGGCAAATGAAACGATGGGTCGTGTCCATAAATCAGCAGATGTGTCATGGTTCTTGGTGACAGACACCCATTTTCCCCACAGCCAAACTGTCTGCTTTGGCTTCTCTGAGCTGCAGTGGAAGCCGAATTGTCTACCACTGAATCAGTGACCCAACAAAAGGGGCTGAAATTATGAAAAAATGAAGCCAAATAAAATTCCACCCCCATGCATTGCTGCAGTGGAAGAAGAGATGTCGCATGTGTGCTTCTGAATATTTCAGAGATTATCGTTGCCTGGGAATGGAATTCCAGTGACTGGAAAGACAGAGGGGTGATTGCCTTAATGCATTGCCGGTAAAGTCTTTTCGTCTTCTTGCCTAGAAATTAATGAAGCTAGGTCAGAAGGAATTGTTGGATGACCTAATGTCTACCATTGAAGCTACAAATAAAGCAGAAGAGGAAGGTCCCCAAAGTCATAAAGGATAGTAGGTTAAGCTACAGAGGGAGATCTAAGGCAGGTTGTCGTAAACTTTGGTTTTCAACACTGTTACTGATGCAGATGGCCCTGTGGATCTTTTGAAATTTATTGCTTTTTCATGCAAGTTTGAACCAAGCAAATTTGAAATCATGTAATATGAAAATAATAATAAAGCCTCCCTTTAGGTACAACATTTGAGATAATATAAATCCCCTTGATTTGCCATGGTCCCGGCAGCAAATAGATGGCACACTTAAACTGGATTAAAGAGCTATTGACAAAGGCGTGGGCAGGGTGTAGGGAAACCGCAAGCAACAGTACAAATCTTCCCTCCTGACCTGAAGGCACGAGGCGAATAAGCAATTACTGAACCCCTTCCGGGGGTAGCTGGGTGGAGAGGGTCACCTGACAGGAGCTGGGGGCTTTGGTAAAGGGACACAGTTGATCTTCTGTGGCCTGGCAGAGGGTTCTGGGAGTAGATACCCTAACCTCCCTCCTCCATCACCCTGATTTCAGTGGGTGCTGCCCACTGGTGGGACCTGCCTGGAAGCCAGAGGGCAAGGAGACTCATGGCTGTAGTCCGTACAGATTGACTTCCTGGGGGGAACAGGATGGAGAAAAATCTGGAGGGCTGCCAAACTAAACCGAAAAATGAGCCAAGAATGATACAATTTCAAACCAGCAGCAGGACAAATTGTAAATAGTGTTTCTGCTGTTGCCACATGGCCATGCCATTTCAGCTGGTAAATAGCACTCACGCCCCCAAGTCCTCCAAACGATCTATCCCTGGTCAGGATTGCTTTTGAATTGTGTGGACTTTGAATTATGAGATGCTTTAGGAAACATGCCTTCCATCAACTCCCGAATTCGTCTCCTTCCCCAAAATAGTACTTTGGTTTAGAGTCTCTTGTAGGAGATTTTAAGCTGCAAATTAATTACCAGGCTATAGAAAGAATTCTGGCTTACCTCCCTTTATGCAGTTTCTGTTTCTTGGAATACCACAAAATTAAGATTTTTCTAAATACAATCCTATTTTTATTTTGAGGCATGGGATACTTCCAGTGCTGTGCAGACTTCTTTTCTCTTTAGAATTGACTGATGCGCTAAGAAGTTAATTTTAAATACAATGAACAGCTGTGTTTTCACAGTCACAGTGGTTGTAGGAACTCTGGCTGCCCGACTATAAGCTCCCTGAGAAGAGGGGCTGTGTCTCATTCAGCAACTTACCTCCAGCTTCCAGCATAATGCCTGGTTCTTAGAAAGTGCTCAGTAAATATTTCTTGGATGAATGAACAAAGGTTTTTAAATAATGCGTAGATCCATAACTGAATCATACCAACTTCCAACCATATTCCCTAAATATGTGTTATTATGAGCTTTCAGAATCACTATAAATGATATTGTGAAGGTTGACTGGTTTCCTCCCTTCACTGGAATGCTGGGAACCTACAAACTAAGAATTAGCTTCCAAGATTAGTCTTTCTGTTGTGGTTCAATCATTTTGAGAATTCTCCAAAGTGCAATCGTTGCCAATTAGAAACTTTGCCAACCAAGACCCAAAGAAAGTCATTTATCCTTTCGGATTCCCTGTGAATGCAGAAAACCTGGAATCTCAACCAAACCAAGTGTAAGAGTTGTCGTAGGGTCCATTTTGTTTAGTCATCTGCTTTCCTTAAAAGACGACAAGCTTGCATCTTATGGCCATCAATGTTCAGCACCAAGTAAGTTGGAAGGAGCCTCGGATCCTCTCTAGGATGGTGGGATTTACCTGCTATCGCCTGCTACAAGACAAGGATGAAGTGGGAGGGTCTGGAAGGATCTAGAAAAGCTTTGCCCTGCGATACTGTGCTTTGCTTAGAAAGCCTGCATTCTGGCACCTCTTGACGATGGCTTCATTTGGGGTATTTTTAATCTAGGAGATTAAATCAAGCCATCATTAAGAAGGTAATCCATGCATTTGATTTCCATTAAGAGAGGAATGGATTGTGTTCCTGTCTCTTCTTTGTGTCCTAATTTTCCCCATACTCAAACCTCCTCTCCTCTGCTTGGTGATACCATGGTAGCTTTTAGTCTCTGGTGGGGCTGTGGGTGTGCAGCTCCCTCTGCAGCCATCGCTGATTCATCTCGTTGACTCATCTGCTGGGGCCTCTGGGCTGGGAGACGGTGATGTCACTGTCCCTCCACCCCCACCCCAGCCTCCGCTTTAATCCTCTGTGCGTTCGCGACAGGCATGTTCAACTGAGGCTGCCCTGGAGTCTGGGAACTCATTGAGCTTCCCAAATGCCGATGACCTTGGGAAGGGAGCCCTGGGGTGCTCATCGATGCAGGTCTGAACTCCTTCACGCTGCTCACCACGAGGCCATTTATAGATGCAAATAGCTAGGAGGTGACCAAACCGACACATCCAAGGCAACCAGACATCCAGGAGTCAAGTTCCCCTGCTCGGTCTCTCTGCTTTGAGGTCAATGATTATAAACTATCATTTTGTAGGAATGCTCTTAATTCAGCTGTGTGTAAACCACAGGTCTGTTTCTCAGCAATTATAATTCAGAGCCTTCAGACAACGGTCATCGCTGGTTTGATCTCCCCCCCCCCCCCCCCGCCTTTCCATTTCTTTCTTCCTCTCTCTACTTCAACTGCTTCCCTACCTCGCTCCTAACTTAACGGTTTCCAGCTGTGTATCACTTGGCTCTGTTTCCACACCAGTTTTTTCTATCATATGCAGCTGGACCCCTTCCAGGTCCCAGATGTGCTATTTATTTCTGCCGAAGCATCTGGGCCTCGACACAGTCCTGTCACTGCAACGTGGCAAACTTGAGAAAACTCCAACTGGCAGCCAGCTCGCAGGCTGCAGCATCCCGACAAGTCAGGGTGGCGTTTCCATGGAGCGTGAGAAGGCCGGGGGAAGGGATGTGGGGGGCAGTGGGGACCCAGGGGGAGCCAGAAGCTCACACTCCCATGCCGTGGCTTTTAGAGGAACCCAGTAACACTACAAGAATAAGGTTTGGTTCCTTTTGAAGCAGGGGCTTTGCTGCAAAACCCAAATACTCATTCTCCTCCATCAGTGAATTGGAAGTGAGGTTACCCAGTTAAAGCAAATGGTCATCGCCCCTAAGTGACAGGGCTGTGAGCACCAAAGATGCGCACCCAGGATTTGAGGAATTTAGGGCTGCCTGGAAGCAACACTGAATTGGGAGCCAAAAATCCTGGTTCTGGTTCTGGCTTTCTACTGGATCTCTCTCTGATCTTGGACAAGCCTTTTCATCTGAGTTCCTATTTCCTTTCCCATGAAGTGAGAAGACTGAGTTAAATTGTGGGGTTTTTAAGCTTTTGTTTTAAAAATTCAAAGTAAATCTTAAGTGGAAGCCTTTTCTGTGTGTGCGCTCAATACTACCATGAGATGAAGTGGTCCTAACAGCGTTTTGCTAAGTGGCCTCACTGACAGCCATCCCTGGGCATGCTGGACCCCACGGAGTTCCGAGGGAGGTGGGGCATCGAGGTGCACCATCCAGCATGCGCACTTCTGTGCCTTGAGAGCCGTGGGCTCAGCCCCAGGGCCACCCTCCTCGGTGGCATGGGGAACCAACCTTCCCCTTTGACACTCCCTTCTTTGCTCCTCCCCTGGCCCTGTGTCCTTAATGTCCTCCACATGGGCAGCCGTGCAGTCCCAGCCTCTCTGAATGGGCCACACGGAGTAGGGGTGGGGCAGAACATTGATAACCTTGGGTGAAACAAATACTGGGCAGACGAATCTTCCAGACTACTAAGATGGAGCCTCGCTTCGCAGATTTTCTGTGAATTGTTTTATCAAAAGGAACTCTTCTCTCTCTCCATCCACCTCTAGCCTCATTATGAAAGCCACATTTTTTATCCTAGCCCTAGTCTGTGTGGCAAGCTCCAGGAATGAGGGCAAGGATGTGTCTGGGTGTGTGTCCCTCTGTCTGGCCATTTCTGAGACAATTTTATAGAACCTCAAGGGCTCCTTGGAGCACAGTTTGAGGGCCACTGCACAAGAAGCAACCATCACTCCTAATCCTTGGGTCCTAAGAACTGTCCTCAGAGAAGAGTATTCTTCTCCACCTGGATTAGAATCCTAGGAAGTCTTTGGACTAGAGAGGACCTTTGGAGACCCACACTCTTTCTCACCTGATACTTTGAGGGAGGCCTGCATCCATCTAGATTCCACCAGTTGGGAGAAAGTTCCCTTGGAGAACAGTTCATAACTCCTAGTACCACACAGCTATCCTCAGGTGGCACAATTCTCTCTCTAATGATGGAGCATTAGGCACTTTGGGCTCATGGATGAAGAAAAATTTCAGTATCTGAGAATTTCCCTCCATACAGGTGATTGCTCACATAGACCCAGCAGTCCAGCTGGCTGAGAGACCAGTGCTGTGCCACCAAGGGAGGTCCCACATCATCGTGACTGTGGATAAACTATTGCTTTTCCTCTCATCTTCAATGAGTGGGACAGTACCATACTTAAAGCTGTTATAGACTGTATAATTCTTTCCAAATATTTGCTGTGCTACTTGGCAATAGATTAAACCTCCTGGTTACATGGATGTTCGGCTGAGCCACTGATTTGCTTTAGCCAATGAAATGTGAGCAGAAGTGATTATGTCACCTCACGATAACACTCTAAAAGCCTATGGGAGGTTCTACCACCATCTCTCTCTTTCCTCTCTTCTGACCAAGGGCAATATCCGGGAAGGGCAATATCCCAGATCGGGCTGCTTTTGCATCTTCGGTCTCAGAATAATGAAGATGTGAATATGCAGCAGACCCAAGACAGACCTGTAATGGGTATGGAGCATGAGAAAGAAATACACCTTTCGGACTTCCCTGGTGGTGCAGTGGTTAAAAATCTGCCTGCCAGTGCAGGGGACACGGGTTCGAGCCCCGGTCGGGGAAGATCCCACAGGTCGTGGAGCAACTAAGCCCATGTGCCACAACTACTGAGCCCGCGTGCCACAACTACAAAAGCCTGCACACCTATAGCCCATGCTCCACAATAAGAGAAACCACTGCAATGCGAAGCCCGTGTACTGCAACAAAGAGTAACCCCTGCTCACCGTATCTAGAGAAAGCCCGCATGCAGCAACAGAGACCCAATGCAGCCATAAAATAAATAAATAAATAAATAAAGCTTACAGAAAAAAAAATACGCCTTTCTGTTACAAGCCTCAATCTAGTTGAGCTGTTTCTTATGGGTTAGGAGCCAGACAGACCTTGCCTTGAATTTCAGCTGTTTAATCTTAGACAAATTACTTAACCTCTCTAAGCCTCAATTTTATCATCCACGAAATGGGGATGATAATGGCACTTATCTCACTGGGTTGTTGTGAGCAGTAAATATGAAAATGAAAGTTCCTTAGCACAGTACCTGGTACTTAGAAAACAATAAATGTTACCTATTGTTATTATTATAATAAACTAGATTTAGGGCACAGAAATAAAATGATGGGTGTATATGAAAGAGATGAACAATTATAAAGCAGGACAACTGATCGTAAGCCTTCTAACACTTAACTTTTAAAAACAATACTCAATACTTATGGCCCTATGTTAGGAAGCATAATGGCCCCCAAATTCTAATCCTCAGAACCTGTCAATATGTTAGCGAACACGGCATAAGGGACTTTGCAAATACGATTAAGTTAAGGAGTTTGATATGGGAATTTATCCTGGGTAAGTCAGGTAGGGCTATTGTAACCAGGAGGGGCCTTATAAGTGAAAGAGGGAGGCTGGCGGGCTGGAGATGTGAGGACAGAGGCAGAGGTGGGAGTGATACAACTGCTGTCTGGAAGAGCCATGGAACACAGACAGCCTCTAGAAGATGGAGAAACATCGGAATGGATTCTCCTCTAGAACCTCTGTCAGGAACACAATCATGCCAACACCTGGATTTCAGTCCCGTTGTGGCCATTTTGAATTTTTGACCTCCAGCACTGGAAAATAATTCATGTTGCATTAAGCCACTAAATTTGTGGTAATTTGTTACAGAAGCAATAGGAAATGAATTCAGGCCTCTTTCTCTTATTTCAGCATTGCTGCTTCTTGCCAACAGGTAGCCTCATTTATCTGAGTTCAAAATCATAAAGATCTGGGTAGGATTTCTTTAGACCCTAACACATGCTGAGTCATAAGTGAGCTACTGCCTGTGGGTGCCCTTTCCTGCTAACTCCCTCCCCCATCCCACAAGATCCCATCCTATCCCATCCCATGTACACAATCTCAAAATCATAAAAGGAATTTTCTATTTTAATCTTTAAATGACATGTTTCTTTGTTAACTGTGTGCAGTTTTAGGGGGGGTGGTTTGGAATATTTTCCAGTCGTGACTGAATGATAAAATTTAGGCCAGAAGGCCAGGCCCTTAGATACACCTGACTTATGCCAGCATGATTCTTAACATGACTTTTTCCAGAGTTTTGTTCTAAGAAATAAATTCTTTCATTGTCAAGAGAATGTCATATAAACTTTCTTGATGAGGAAAGAAATCATTTACTAGAGTAACACATGAGGCATATGGTAGAAATTTTTTTTAACATCATTGGTTGCTGAAATCCTGTTTGATTAAAAACTGGGGGAATTGATTGCTGTTGTTGGCCTCTTTTTAGGTACTTTTGTTTTACTTTTTAATTGGTTTGAGTGATGGAAGACAAGAGGACAAGAGAAATATTTGTCATCTCCTTCCCAGAGGCACTTTCGTCTTGTTTCAGTAGTAGGTGGGCCGCCCAGGTACTTAAGGGGTCTCTCTTATGCTTGGAAACCTTCTGCAAGAAGTCTGTTGGTGCACAATGTCATTTCCAGGACTAACCCTGCTGCGGTGGTTCTTGCTTCCTCCACTGCTCCTGCTTGGGGGTTGGGGGCTGGAGTTAAGAGAACACATCACGTAGGGAAGCATAAATCTCCTGGCCAATAGGTCATATGTTTAGCCTATGTTTAGTAAATACATTTAGTAAATTTTCTCTTTCTGTTCTAAATAAAATAATAATTCTATGTTGAAACTGCTACTTGTTTTGCTTCCCATTGGCTCCCGATTCACAGATTCCATGATGCTGAGAATGGCTGACTTTCCAGAAATCTCAGCTATGACATGCTGTTTAGCTTGTTATTTTCTCTTATAAAAAGAGGGTTGCAGTGTGGGAGCGGTTCCCTCTATAAATCCTGATGCCAGAAAATAGACCTTTTATCTTTCCTTATACTTGGCCTTGCATTTCTAAGTCCTCCCCCACCTCTATCATTTTAGAGCTCATAGCTGTGAGAATCCCCCCCAGTCTCCTAACTCTTCCTCTCTGACACTCGGTCCTAGAGTAGGAGAGTCTACCTACTCTCCAGTGACTGGCAGCTCTCTCTCAGAGTGTGTGTAAAATCTTAGTCTACACTGTATACTCACTCTTCTTGAGTTAGAGTTTTACTATCACATTAGATTTTTACTATCACGTTTCAGTCTGGATTCTGCAGGGTGAAACTTACTGGCATACAATTCACTTGTAGGCAATATTTTTTCTAAATGTGGCTGTACTCCTTTTTAGCTAGATATTATATGAATTCGTACTGAATCATACCCAAGAGCAGATGGAGTTGGCTTTTTCTGAGGAAGACAAAGAGTTAGGTTTTCTTGTCTTAGTTATGAAGAATGCCAGCTTGAGCAATGACCTGGCTGGTGTCCTAATTGTCTTAATGTGGGAATCAGAGGGGCCATATGGCCTACCTGATCAATTATACGGGTATTGATTAAGAAGGGGAGGAAAAAAACAACAGAGAGGCAGCGTTAGTCACTCAAATCTACCACTTGTGTCAGAATTGCATTAGTTGTTCAGTAGAGCTGTCCAGATGTGGCTGCTGGGTGCAGAGAGCAGTATGGATGTGTCTATGAGTTGATCTTGCAAAGCCTTCATATTGTAGCGAGATGAAAATAGTTTTGGAGTCTAAGTTACACATGTTAAGAAATCAGAGGTAGCACAGAGTCTTAATGTATGAAAAAATAAAACCAGTTAAAAATAATGGTCATCATCTGTGCAGTTTAAAATGAAAAAGGATAAAAATCTTGACAAAAATATAATCCCTTACTTGGGCTCACCTTGAGTAAAGCTGTCTCCCAGTTGCTGTCAGTTCCTCACTTGCCCTAACAACGTAAGGTGGAGTCCAGCTTGATCATATTACCTTTCTTTACGTTCACAGGCTCTTCTCGAGGGACAACCACAAAAACTGCTCTTCTTTGGAGGAATTCAAATAATTTCCATACATTCCTTCATGATTTCACTTAAAAACTGAGTTGTTTTTTTTTTTTTTTTAAAAAAAACAAGGATGTAGAACAGGGGTAGCAAATTAGAGCCTACAAGCAGAATTGTCTTGTTTGGCTCTCACAGGACTTTTAAAGTGAGAAATTTCACATAAAAATAGATTTCTCCATGGCTACAATCAGCTGGAGTGGAGTGGCAGTTGCCAGCCTGAGATGGGGCATAACTCCCTCTTCAACTCCCTAAAGGCTTTCACTGGGCCTGCTTCACTCACCTATACCACGTGCCTGGTCCTGTACCTGAACCCTGACCCCAATCGACACCTCTGACAGTGTGGAGACACTGAGGTACAGAGCCACTCTGAGAGGGAAACATGGCTTAATTTCACAGGGACTCGGCTTAGTCTGCGTGTGGATGGGGGAGGGCCTGGAGCGGGAAAATAGTTTTTGAAGCAGCTGGAGTGGTTTCTCTAAACACATCAGTGTACGGGGGAAGGAAAGAAAAGAAAGTGAGGGGAGACAGAAAAAAAGATGAAGGAATGGGAGAGGAGGGCATGGCTCTCAGGAAAGGTCTGGACCCATTTGGTAGCAAGGAGCAGAATGAAATTCACCAGCCCGCTCTTCATGTGATGCCTACCAGGCCGTATCCAGGCTCCAGGCCGTATCCAGGCTCCAGGCACACCATCAGCCGAGGAGGCCATACTGCAGAGGCTGACTTCAAGACACACACCCAGCTTTCTCCTCAAAATTCTACAAACTGTCTCCTTGGATTAAGCCTTCTAGCTCTGGACCTGAACCGCCACGGAACTGCATTTACAACATGGCTCTTTGTCTGGCTGCTCACCAGCCTATAAGGCGGTGCTACAGGTACCACGGTGCTGGACTCAGTGTCAGGATATTACTGGGACTTTGAATCCTGATATTCCTCTCTGGATTCAGCATTGAGAATCAATGCATTTTCTCTGAGAACCTGTTTTTTTTTGTTGTTTGTTTTTTAATATTACAAACATTATGAACGTTACACCACATCTGATTTCTCTCTTTACACTGGTAGATAAAAGGTCAGAATCAAATCTGTGCCCAGCTTCTAGCAAGTGTAGGAGACACAACGGATTGGGATGCATTTGGGGACAGCTGACCCTTCATTATCTGCAGGTTCTGCATCTGTGGATTCAACCAACCTCAGAGGGAAAGTATTAAAAAAAATTCCAGAAAGTTTCAAAAGCAAACTTGAATTTGTTGCACACCAGCAACTATTTACATAGCATTTACTTGTATTAGATATTATAAGTAATCTGGAGATGATTTAAAGTATATGGGAGGACATGCCTAGGTTATATGCAAATACTACACCATTTTATATATGGGACTGACCCAAGCTTCTTTGGATTTTCTTGTTCAAGGTGACATCATGAAACCAATCCCCCATGATACTGAGGGGTGACTGTATTTCATTGTTTTTTTTTCTTAAGTTTCAAGTTCTTTATTTTCTTTTACTCTTTTTCTTGACTATTAATTTTGAGTGCTTTTTAAAGTATCTTATTGCCGTCAGATATTACACAAACACAGACTGAATAACCAAAGTAGGCATTCTAGAAGACAAGGAGTATCTTCAGTTAAATTAGTCCAGGTAAAAGGAAATGGAACAATGAAACCTCATGCTTATGGGTGCTAGTTGGTTGCAACATATATTTGAACATTTTAACTGCAGAGTGCTTGCCTATTAATTTAAAATTCAGTGTAACATTCTTTGTTCATTTTCCCCATGTCTTTGATGAAAATTCCTAGCTTCATGAAAACTGATGGCTTGTTTGATAAGGGGAGGGGGGGGTCTTCTCATCCCTATAGCTACCTGGCTGGTGTGTGAGATGTGCTGGGTGATATAAGAGGATTCACTTCCCCACCCCCATCCTAAGACCCCAACTCCCTGCAGGTACTGGTCATCCTCCATGAAGATCCTGGCCTTCCTCAATCTCAGGACCCTGTGTAACCCATGCGGGATCTTAGATTATATGAAATGAGGGTGATTCCAGTTTCTGTTTTCCATGTTGTCCTTTCTTAATGACTTTTTTTCCTGGGATATCCCAAGTTTCATATCCTAGTCCTGTTGAGATCTTTTCTTCCCAATTAATCTTCCAAGTGAAAATCTACCAACTTTACTTCTTTCTGTAGAATATTTCTGTACTATTAATGTGTTGTTGGGAAAAAAAGAGAAGGCACAAGGATGTTAAGAGTGTGTGTGTACATGTTGGTGGGAATGTAAATTGGTGCAACCACTATGGAGAAAAGTATGGAGATTCCTTAAAAAACTAAAAATAGAGCTGCCCACTCCTGGACAGCTATCCGGCAAAGATGAAAACTTTAATTTGAAAAGATACATGCACCCCAATGTTCACAGCAGCACTATTTATAATAGTCAAGACATGGAAACAACCTAAATGTCCATCGACAGATTAATGGATAAAGAAGATGTGATATATATATACAAGAGAATATTACTCAGCCATAAAAGAGAATGAAATAATGCCATTTGCAGCAACATGGACGGACCAAGAGATTATCATACTAAGTGACGTAAGTCAGACAGAGGAAGACAAATAGCCTATGATATCACTTATATGTGGAATCTAAAAAAATGAAACAAATGAGCTTATTTACAAAACAGAATGGTTACCAAAGGGATAGTGGGAGGGGGAGATAAATTAGGAGTTTGGGATTAACAGATACACACCACTATATATAAAATAGAGAAACAACAAGGACCTATTGTATAGCACTGGGAACTATATTCAATATCTCATAATAACCTATAATAGAAAAGAATCTGAAAAAGAACATACATATATACAAACATCAACACTGTAAATCAACTATACTTCAATAAAAAAGTGTGTGTGTAAATACAGGAAAGGGAACAGTAAAGATAATAAACTTATGGGTATAATATGAACAAAACATTCCTGAGTGGCATGAAAAGAGATGGTAGGGAAGAGAGAGACCTTGCACCTACTGTTCTTTGCACTAGATGACATGTAGAGGCGTTGACTGAGGACAGCTTATTTTTGTTTTGGAAATTGATGAGGGCTGTGTGGAAACTGGGGGATGACTGTGGGGTAATTCAGAGAAGGCACTGTGCAGCTTACATAGAAGGCAAGATCGGCCTTTGTGAATCATAAAGCTTCTGATCTGGTTGGAGACAAAGACTTGCATATGTAACCCAACCAGAGGTGGAATTCAAGTGTATGGTAAATTACTAAGTTACATATTAAAAGTAATAACTGCAATAAATGGGGTACACCCATGGTTCTAAGTTCAGCACATAACCAGTCAATGGAAGACTTTCTCGGACAGCACTTACTTTTGCTTTAGGGTCCCCCCCTAAATTGTAGTGAAAATGTTCATATTTGGTGCTTGGAGTTTCATAAATTTTTTGATTTTTGCAATCATAACCATGTTTTATGAGGCTTCTTTTTAATACCCTCTGTTATTTTCTAAAATTATCAATGCCATTTATCTTCTAAAGAGTTTTGAAGTCACCCGTCCCTTAAGTTTCTTTGCCTTTGGTATTGCATGGCTTAAACCCATTAGATATTGGGTCTGGTCTAGGTAATGTTATTGTAATGGGTATGAATTTTCATAGTTGCAGCAATTTATAAAGTTCAGATGAACTTAAACATGGTAATTCAAGTAACTAGGTAACTTATCACTTAAAACACTTAAAATTCAAAGACCTTCCTTTGGCAATACTTATCCTTGTGATGGAACGAAGCCCTCTAAGAGGATTTCTTGTCTGAGTTCCAGTTTTCAAGTTGGGAACTAGTCCTCCCTACTCTCAGATTTCTGTCTTTCCAGGGAGGATGGACTCTACTAGCTCTCTAAGAGGTCTGACCCCTGGAGGGGTAACTGTGAGAATTCCTTTCTATAGATCCTGCACCAACAGTGTACTCTCTAAAATTTCCCCAAGCTCTTCAACCCCAGCTCAGGAAAGGTTTTAGTCTCCTCTTTGTGTGGTGGAGATCTGGCTTGTATATCATCACATGTTTTTCTTCCTTTGTGGTTTATATTATAAACTCTATGCTCTTAAAGCTCCCAGGTTTGCTCTTGCAGAGCTAAAATTTTTTTTTCTCTTTCAATGCTATTGTATCTTCCCCTCTCAAGAACCTATATTGAAATTCAAAGTGAAGAATCTGAGTTGCTAAATTCTGCTCTTGCTGGGTTCTTCAGTATTTTCCCTTCTCTAGAACAAAAGCCTTAGCCTAAAGGTCTAATTTTTATGGTGAAAATGTTGTAGGGTAAAAAGAAAATGCCAGGAAGGAAGAATACACCTGTCAATATTTAAAAATATTTTACAGCTACTTATACGACATGAACTGAATAACTTAGGTGGTGCTGTAAAATTTTGGTCTGGCTGTGAGTGGGAACTGGGAAGAAGCTAGGCACATTATTCAAGATGTTAAATTCAAATAGTTTTTGAAATTTACCATTAAGAGGCAGATTTTTCTCTCCCTCCTTGGCTTTGAAAAATATCCCCTATGCCACTCCTTTGCTATGATCCTCCAAATCTGGGAGGGTTAGTTGGCAAAATGTCTTATAGTAAGCAATACTCACTGTTTGATCTAACAGACTCAAACTATCTCCTTGGGGGAAGAGAAAACCTTTGTGGCTAAAAAATGTCATCTGGGATCTTAAAGCCCTTCGGCAGGGAGACGGTGGGGAACATTGTTCTCTTGGCTGTGCAATAGGTTGGATGACTGGAATGTCTTTCCCCAGCCTGTTAATTTCTATGACTGGAGGAAATCAGACCTTAAAAGGAATGGAGGAAGTACAATTTTCAGAGAACAGAAGTGACGACTAGTTATTCTAATATTTTGAAAAGTGTTTTTATGAGCTTTTAATAAATATTTGCTAATGATCAACTATTTAAAAGAATCAATTAAAATGCTTACATTACTGTGGATTTAATGCCTAATTTTTGGGAAAAGGCCAAATTGCTTCCAGATTTCTGAGTTCATGAGAGTAAATTTGTATTTCCTTCATAATAGTCATAGAATGCTTATGACAAATGCAATGCAAACGAAGATGCTTTATTCTCAACCTGGACTGTTGAAATGAAACTCACTTCTGTTTAGTATCATCATGCCACATATACACCCCATAGAAAATGATTCATGACTAATTGATATATATAGGTATTAGTTTATCTATATATGAATGTGCATGTACACGTATGTGTATGTATAATTATATTACCCATGGCATGGTTGTAGGGATTCAGTGAATTAGAACATGGTACTGTATAAAGTACAAAATAAATGTGAACTTTGGTTATAATTACTAGTATGTGCAAGGGCCACGCTAGGTGCTTTGAGGGATAAAAGAAAGAGACACAGTCTCTACCCTTATACAGTCTACTATCTAACTGGGAACCCAAGATATAGTCTCATATAAATTAAATATCAATACCTCGGAAGAAAACCAACAGTTCAGTTCAGTAGCACAGGCCAGCTTCTCAAGGAGAAGAGGAGTATCTTTATATAAGGTGTTAGTCTCACATTTGTTTCCCTTTACCTGCTGCTTGTCTCTTTGACATGATGAAAACAGGCTCAAGCAGGTTGTACGCTAAACACTGTTTGCAGCGGCCAGCCTACGTTAATCCTGCAGTGGTTTAGCCATGGCTGAGCGTTACATGACAGAGATGCTGATGCTGGATTAAGGCTCTGGACAACAGAGCTTGGTCCGACTGTTAGTGCTCTGAGAAGTGGGCCAATCTATCAATTTCTGCAGTTTACAGAGGGATAGTGGCTGCTTCAGCTAATTTTTTTCCCCCTGAGATTACAGAGAATTCCAGACTGTGGTTATCTGGCTTAAGAGGTAATTCTGTACAAGGACTGGCACAAAAACTGCATTTCTGATTGCTAAATGAATATATCATAGTTAACAGCTTCTCTGTAAGATCAAGGACAGGGCTGCTTACTGTGGTCTGGAGTGATCATGGAAGACCTTGGGAAGAAGTGATGATGAAAGGGCCCTCAACAAGAGTTTAAGGTAACCCTTGGCTTAATCCCTTTTAAGTCAAATATGAATTCCCCTAATTTAATTTTTAAATGTGTCACTCTAGATTTTTTACCTAAGATTGTCCCTGAATGGTGCCCATATCAAAAGATGATTTTTTAGCTAAATTATGAGTTTGATAGGTTTCCATGCATTGATTTGAGTATACAACCTTCGTCTATAAAATTGCTTCTGTGGGGAAAAGAGGGGTATTCTGATTTCAGAATCAGAATCAATTTATAAACTCATTTCTAAAAAATTCTCCTTTGATTGGTTATTTCACTTACTGAGTGCTTTTCACGTATCAGACACTGTTGTAGTCACAAGTGAACAAAACAAAGATCCCTGCCCTCATGGAGCTGACACTCTAGTGAGGAGCGACAGTTAAATAATACACATAATAAATAATTGGTAGCATGTTAGGAGGTGACAAGTGCTAAGGAATAAAAAAAGTTAGTGCAGAGTTAGAAGGATGGAGCTGGGTGGCAATTTTAAATAGGATGGTCATTGAGAAGGTTACATTTGAGCAAAGTGTGAAGGGAGCCAGCCAAGGTGGTAAACCATATCTAGGGGAAGAGCATTTAAGGCAGAAGGAAGAGCCAGTGCAAAGACCCTGAGGCAGGAGCCTACCTAGAATTTTGAAGAACAGTAAGTAGGCCAGTGTAGTTGGAAGGGGGTGGGAGAGACAAGAGGATGAGGTCAGAGAGGTAAGTTGGGTAGTGGCAGGGAGGGAACTTGGCAGATCACGGAGAGCCTTGCAAGCTATTGTAGAATCTTTGGGAAAGTTAGAGTCGTTTGTATCGGGCTGGTTTAAAGTAAGGCCCGACTGTATCAATCAATTCCTCTTTTTCCTTGTCTCCTATACTTCAACTTTAATGCGGATACAAACCAACTGAGATCTTGTTAAAAGTCAAATTCTGATTTAGCTGGTCTGGGGTAGGCCTGAAATTCTGCACTTTTAACAAGCTTCCAAGTGATGCCAGGCTGCCGGGCCACAACCACAAGAGAGTGCAAGAGAGTAATGAGTGTAAGAGGTATTGAGAACCCAGAGACGCTGGGGCTTACCTCTCCGTTAGCTGGTTGCAAGGGCCTTCTTGTTCCCTTTGAACTTAAAGAGACAACCTGAAAACTTTCATACTGGTCATAACCTTGTCACTGGCTTCACTATTTCATGGTCCTTTCACCTAGCTAGTAAAAGCATGGTCCAGGGCTCTCTTGTGAACACGAAATAGGTTGTCTGGCTGTTTCTTTGCAGTCTCTAAGAAGTTTCTAGGGCCTCCTCACTGCCACTATGGAGGGTCTGCTTCTGAACTTTAACCTGGGAAGCCCTGCTCCACTCCTTGAATGATAATTAAATAATTCTCTGACCACATTCCCATGTTACTCCAGTTATAGGAATTCTGACTTGTATCCTTCACTCCTGGCCCTATACCTTGAGTGATAGCCCAGCTCTGTAAATTAGGCCTGAGGCAGCTAGAGGACTCAGGTCATGGTCCCAGGATGAAGAGGTGCTCGGCTGATGCTGGTTTAACAGGCAAGGCTGGCCTTCTTAAGCACTAACGCAGTAATTTACAGCTGAGCAGGTCTGGAAGGATTAGACACCTGTGAATATAAAATAAAGGTTATGAGTCTGAATTGGGTTAGAATTGTGCTTCCATGCCTTATTGCGTTACCTCAGGAATGTTCCTCGGCATCTCTGAGCCACAGTTTTCTCATCTGGAAAATGAGAATGATAACAATACCTCCTTAACATATTGAGAAAATGCATATAAAGCACACAGTAAAGTGCCTGACACATAATGATACTCATAAAATAGCAGTTGCTATTTTTTTTTTTTTAAGTAGTTAGTACTAACATCCCACCACGTATCACATTGCTTTGTGGCCTGGCATTACGGTACCTACCTTTAAAGTCCCTGGAGTTAAGGTACCTGGGCAAATCCCTCAGCAAAGGCTTTCAAAGATGAGACATAGAGACCAGGAGCAGTTTCATCGTGATAGATGTCACAGAAGATAACTGAAGGAACTTTAGATATTTAGCTTAGAAAGTATATGGTAGGGGAACTGACATGATGGCTGTCTTGAGGGTGTCTTGTATAAGAGGACCGCGACGGCACAACTGAGACCAACGAGAAGAAACTAAACGAAAGGACTGCCCTCTTCAACAGTGAGAGCGAGCTGGGGTGAGATGGGGGTGGGGGCGTCTGTGAGGGTCGGCTGGTGCGCAGCTGCGGCACTGGAGCCAATCACCGGGCGCATCCAGTCCTCGCGCTACGGTACCGTCGTGCAGTCGTGACGTAGACGGTTGCCATGGAGAGGGCCTTTCGGTAGGGACAGCGAGCTGGCGCCAGGGGCCGCAGGCCGGAGCGTGCGTTTGAAGTTGAGTCCGTTACCATCATGAGCGGCCGAAGTAGGGGTAAAAAGTCCAGCCGCGCCAAAAACCGTGGCAAAGGCCGCGCCAAAGGCCGAGTCCGCGCTACTCCTGACGACGCCTCGCGCGACCCGGACCCTCCACAGTGCCAGAGGCTCGGGGAGGAGACCCAGGAGGCACAGGTGCAGGCTGGCGCGGGTTGGGGTGGCCTGGAAACCGCTGAAACCGCTGAGCCCGCGCCGCCCCGCCGGCCCGGGGAAGAGGGTGCCTGCCGGCTCCCCCTGGACTGCGGCCTCGCGCTCCGGGCCCGGGCTGAGGGGGATAGCGGGCAGGCCGCAGCCAGGCCCGGCCCGGGGAATGCCACAACCCTCTCGGAGCGCCTGCCGACAGACACTGTCTTCGTGGGAACCGTGGGGCCCATGGGAAGGCCGAAAAATGTCCCTCGCGTTGGAAATCGACGCTGCCCTGCTGGGAAGAAGGCCCCAGTTACCTGTAGCGCAGTGGGGAGGGCGTCTCCGGCCGTAGCTGTTGGGAAACCGAAGAAAGGGACCACTGGGGAGTCTGCCTCCGTTCCAGTGGTAGAGGAAAAGAAGGTGGAGAAGGATGCAGGGTCAGGGCCCCCGGCAACAGATGGCAGCATGGATACACTGGAGAACGTCCAGCTGAAGTTGGAGACCATGAACGCCCAGGCGGACAGGGCCTACCTGCGGCTCTCCCGCAAGTTTGGGCAGTTGCGACTGCACCACTTAGAGCGCAGGAACCTCCTCATCCAGAATATCCCGGGCTTCTGGGGGCAGGCTTTTCAGAACCACCCCCAACTCTCATCCTTTCTGAACAACCAAGATAAAGAGGCACTCAGCTACTTGAACAGCTTGGAGGTGGAAGAGCTTGGCCTCGCCAGATTGGGCTACAAGATCAAGTTCTACTTTGGGCGCAACCCCTATTTCCAAAATAAGGTGCTCATCAAGGAATATGGGTGTGGTCCTTCCGGTCAGGTGGTGTCTCGTTCTACTCCAATCCAGTGGCTCCCAGGGCACGATCTTCAGTCCCTAAGCCAGGGGAACCCAGATGACACCCGGAGCTTCTTTGGGTGGTTTTCAAACCACAGCTCCATTGAGTCTGACAAGATTGTGGAGATAATCAACGAGGAGTTGTGGCCCAATCCCCTGCAGTACTACCTTATGAGTGAAGGGGCCCGAGCAGAGAAAGGAAAGGAGGGCAGGCCATGTCCAGCAAGGCAGCCAGTGGACACCCCAGAGCCTGGGGTAAACAATTCCAACTGATTCTGCACAAGTCTCCCTACTACCTCCTGCTGGACCCGTGCCCAGCTGACCACATGTGTTTGGCTGTCTGCCTTCTCTTCATGTTGACCTCTGTGCACTGTGTTCCCTTTGGACTTCAGTTACAAGAATATGGTGTTTATGTTCTTTTGCCTCCCCATGGCATTCTTGCTTTTTTACGTTAGTGTCACATGTTACGTGATCTCACCCCTACTGTTTATATGTTAAACACACATGATTCAGATGTGTGCTGCCTTTATCTACGTTGCCTGGACCCTGTTCTTGGCTCTGGCCTTTCCCACCTGTCTTTAACGTGGACACTCATGAGTCATCCAACAAGAGGACCAGTGCATCCTTAAGCTCTGCTACTTCAGGGCCCATGACTTGCTGGGCTGGTTCATGTGACCATGCATGCCATCTATGGCAAGCTTTTCTGTTGCCACTGCAAAATGAAGCTTGTGCACATGGTATTGGCCATCAGCCAAAACTGATTGTTCCGTGGCTCTGGGGTCACCAGCCAAGGTGCCATCTACAAGATCTCTGGCTTTGGCCAGGGGCCCATGCTGTCCTCCTGGACACAGATGAGGTTAAGGGTGAGAAGCAGTATGCCGTGTGTTCTGTACCATCATGCATCTCTTCCTGCCTCTGGGCCCTTCTCCTGGTGAACCTTCGTCAGGGTCTGCACCATGACCCGTCACTATGAGGCCATTGAGTTTTGTCTAGGTTGCTATCGGCCCCAGTTGGCTTCCTGGTCAACAAGGACCTCAAGAACTGCTTGTGGACCCAGGCCCCCTGCCGGTGTTTGAGACACACACCTACCCTCCCCAGCCTTCCAGCAACCCTCCTGGCTGCCGGACTGATGGGCGGGCTGGTATGTATGGACATGTGTTCACTGTCATCAAGCTGTGGCTCCAGGTGAGGGTGGGGACTAGACTCACCTATAATCTAGGTATCTTGATTATCAACTCCCCTCATCCCTTCCTCACACGTGACCAGAGTGCTATAGTGGGGTTGCTGGGGAAGAGGTATTTCTGATCTGTGGGCCTGTGGCTACTTCATCTCACACCTCCACACCTCCTTCCTCACTCTTCCTTCCCTCCCTCTCTCCCTTCCCTCTCTCCCTGTCCTGTCTACCACTCCTCCCTCCCTTCCTTTTTTTTTTTTTTTTTGTTTCAGTAGTACCGCATCTCAGAAAGAAAACAAAACAATTCTAAAACCAGGGTTTTCTACATACAGGTAGCGAGATAGCTGGGGACTTGCTGTACACACGCACACACTGGGCTGGAAGAGGGTAGAGGAAGCCAGAAGGCCAAGTGGGTCTGGCTTCAGACCCTGCTCCCGACTCCTGGGTTCACGCTATAATTCTGATGTTGAAAACTCTTTTCATGGCTGTGTATCTGCTAGAATGATAACCCCCCAGGCAGCAGTGTTGTGAACCAGGGTTACTCCTGTTCCGACCTTTTCCTCTGTCCCTTAAGACCCAGGTGCCTCCTGCTGTTTCTTCCTCTGTGGTAGCCTCTCGCCCTCTGGAACCTCATTCCCCAGCTTTCCCACCCTTAGCAGTCCTTTGCTCTCTTGGCTTCTACCCTCAAATACCCGTAGAAGTAGGCTTTGGTTTATAGGGTGGGGGATCCCAAGGCTGTCTCCTGGGGCATGGGGATGGGGGTGGGCAGAACCTGTTCTGAATCTCCAAGGCTCATTTCCTGTGGGTGTAAAAGCTGATCTGGGCCCTCCCTGCCCAGGCTCACCTGTGCCCTCTTTCCCCCTTATCCCTGAGGGTGGGAAAGTAGGACTGTGTCTACACTTGCCCTCCACCCACCAGCAGCCCTTTCCTTATGGAAGACCTTGTTCTGAGTTCTCCAGGGGCTAGGGAGGTCTTGACTCAGAGCTGTCGAGAGGGTGTTTTGGGCAGGGGAGTTGGGGCAAAAACACAGAGTGGGAATGAGTCTGGTGTGGAGCGGGCCTGGAAGAGCAGATAGAAATGGCTTGAGGAGCCTCAGGGAGAACACGCCTGCCTCTCAGTGTTGGAGCGGATGGGGAGGGACCTTCCCCAGGGTGGGGACGGGAGAATTAAAGGGCTGTGGGCAAATGCGATGCCTAGGTGAGGGTATGCCCAAAGTTTTGTCCAGTCTCTCTCTCATCATTAGTGGATTTTATAAATCATAGAAACAAACAAAAACAGAATAATGTTACTTTGGATGCTTTCTCTTTTGTTCTAGGTGTGACCTTGTGTATGTGGAAGATTAATGTATGTGCTGCTTATTTTGTCTCTAAGTAAATCTAACCACTTTCCTCATTTTTTGCTTAATGGGAAAATAGAACTGTACAGGTCTGCCTTTTTTTTTTTTTTTTTTTTTTTGAGCTTCTTCTTCTTTGTTATGGACATTTTCAGACATGCACAGAAGTGGAGAGGATGGTCTCTGGACCCCGTGTGCCCATCGCCTAGCTACATCAGTTATCAGTTATGATCAACCTGGTTTCATCTGTGTCTCCCTCTCCCTGCCTGTATTGTTTATCAAAAGTCCAAGATCCTGTGCCATTTCAACCAGGACTGCTTTGGGAGATTGGGACTCTGTGTTGGTGGTGATAGTGGTGGGGTGCACTATCATTATCACATCAGGTCTGTTTTTTGCTTTTCGTGTTAACTAATGAAGTTCCAGAGGTGGGCCTTAGAATGAAAGTCTTCGGAATTAACAAGAAGTCGCAAAAAGAGATGAAGGGGATGCTGCCTTTTCCCTGCATCCGCAAAAGGAAAGAGAGACTGTTCGTTGATAAAGACTTATCAGTCTTTGATAAGGTGCTTACTTGAGATCTTTCACCAGAGCATCAGTCTTTTTTCCTGTGTAAGATGGAGACTTGTGTGACTATTAGAATTACCAGCTTGTCCTGGTCTCGTAATATAACTCTGGGCTTGAAAGTGTAATTTGGAAACTGTTGCTGTGTTCTGTGATAATAACCTCCCAACAGTAATCAGTAACTGGTTGTCTTACTTGGTAATTGACACCCTGGTAATAATGCAATTATTTCTTTGTTCTGAAACAGTTTAAATAGTTGTAAGTTTGCATGCGTGATGGAAAAAATAAAAGCCTGTATCTCTGTTATATTTTTTTATCTTTGAAAAAGAATTGGAAGGTTAAGCAGAGGCCGGGTAGTTGAGGGGATGTATACTATGGCATACGTGAGTGATTCCTAAGCCTCAGGCCCACGTGTGACAAGCTGCATTAACGATATATAAAATTCTGATTCCCAAGCCCATACCAGAGATCGCGATTCTGTGGTTCTGGGCAGGCAGTCTTGTTTTTAACAAGCTTTCCAGGTAATTCTAGTGGAAATCCAGTGTTTCTCAAATTTTAGAGTACCTCTGAATTTTGTGGGGAATCCTGTTAAAATATGAATTTTGATGCAGTAGTCCAGGGTGGAACCTGAGATTCTGCAGTTCTAACACACTTCCAGGTGATGCCGGTGCTGGCAGGTTGCGAACTGTACTTTGAGTAGCAAAGGAGGTGACCTTCAAGGACCTTTCAAACTAGAATAACAATGCTGTCTTGGTTGCACATCAGAATTATCTGGGAAGCTTAAAGAAATATACACGTCCTGGCAGAGCTCCTCACAAATATACCAACTAAATCAGAATGGAGGAAGGGACTGATCCAGGTGTAGGTATTTTAAAAACATCCCGGATGATTCTGATGTCTAGCCGGAGTTGAGAACTAGGATTTCTGATACCGTTCGTGACAGATTCGTGACAAAGACCATTTTCCATTAATCAGGAGAATCAGCAGCAGACAACCAAATGCCACATAAAGCTTCCCAGCAGAAAATGGTTGGAAGAAATCAGAAGTGGGTTGTTAAATAACAAGAGAATAAAATTGGTTTATAAGATACTGGGCTTGGATCAATAAATGTGCAGTGTTCAGGGCGTAGTAGGTGCTCAAATGTTGAATGAAAGAATGAATTTAAAACATAGTGTATTTTCAAATGCCTTAGGGCTAGGCTGGTAATTAAATTTGTGAAGTGGCCCAAATTTGTTTCATAAGGATGTATGTATTAATTCGCTAGGGCTTCCATAACAAGATACCACAGACTGGATGACTTAACAGAAATTTATTTCCGGTTCTGGAGGCTTAGAAGTCTGAGATCAAGGTGTCGGCAGGGTTAGTTTCTTTTGAAGGCCTCTCTCTTGGGCTTACAGGTGCTCGTCTTCTCTGTGTTTTCACGGCCTTACCTGTGTGTGTGTCTGGGAGCATTGGGCAGAGGTGGGTGTTGTGTGTAAATCGGGGCAGCTGTTGGGCAGTGCCAGATCGTTTACCCGGGGGCCCGCAGGCCTAGTGTCGCTCCATCTTCAAAAAGGAATGGGGGGAATCAGAATATGTAGAATCTCCCAATTTTGAATGTTTTCAACTAAAAAATTAAACACCCAGAGCCTCACTATTAGTGATAGGTGGAGTGCAAAAGGGAAAGGAGGGCAGCCTGTCCTTCAGGCGTGAGCGTCCTCTTGAGACCCGTGCAGAGTCCTCTGGGGCTACAGACTGGAGGGGCTCTGTCCAGTTCCTCTTGCACACTTGCTTCTTCACAGGCGTGGAGCCTCCACTTCCCAGGACCCTTTCACACCCCTCCCTTCACTACCTTCCAGAGCCCATCCGATCTGGGGCTCCTCACCACCCCAGAGGCCCATTCATTCATCATCTCTGTTGTAGACATTAGAGATAAAATGATGGACAAATACAGCTTTGAACTCTGCCCCCCTTCTGGGTTTCAGCTTCCTCTCAGCTTTTGCTTGGAATTGTCGTCAATCTGTTTTTTTTTTTTTTCCCCTTTTCCTGCATGGGGCTGGCGGGTGTTTTAGATACATATGGGGGATCATTCTCTGGCCTCTAGGTCAGACTTCACAAGGCAATTTAGACTCTTAATAACCTGGAGAGTAAGGGCTTCTTGGAGTAATTCTTGTTAAAAGTCCCTTACCCCTTTCTCACCTAGTTTTATTGCAAAAGGCCTTCTGATTTCTTAACTTGTTACTTGCTGGGCTTTTTCGGAATGTCGTGAGTTTGTGCTATGCCATAGGGGAGGGGGGAAGAGAAAAATAAATGGTCTTGCTACCTGTAGCTTACTGAAAGTCTATCTACTTCTGACTGTCTCTTCTTACACTTTGGGCTTCCCCTTCTGGTCTTACTGCACTGATTTGCTACAAGGGAAGGAGGCACGCTGTCCCGGGGTGGCTTCACCTAGGGAGGGGACCACACCCCCCTTTGCCCCTCTGAAGATTTTGGAAACTCCTTCTACCCTCTTACCCTTTGAGGTCCTCAGCCTTGGGGAGCCGCTGTTAACCTCTGGGTGGGGACATATCCCTCCGGTGCCGAAGAAGTAAAAAAAAAAAAAAGAGATCTCATCTCCAGTCTGTGGTTTCTATCTCTTTGTCCTTAGCATCTTCACTTCTGCTTTTGACATCTTCTCCAACTATATTTCACCATTTAGGCTCACAACTCAACTTCTGCTGATTCACCTTCACCTGAAACTCTGACCTTGTGTTAGTCCTGCTTCTTTAGCCTGGATCAGCGCCCTCTGGTGAGGTGTCCAAGGCTGGAACCTTGAATTCCTTCCTCCTCTCCCTACCTCCTATCAACCTGGTCCTCAGTTGAGGTTTGACAAATATAAGATGAACTAACTCCCACACATGGCACTTCATGGTTTACAAAGCACATTCACTTTCATTATCTCAGTGATAACAATTATCCCATAAGATGGCTCGAGGAGGTTAAGTGACTTGACCAAAATCACAAAGCCAGTAAGCAATAGAGCCAGGGCTCAAACTCAGGTCTTCTGCTTCCAAACTCCTTCCATACATGCGATGATAAACGTGCGGCCAGGGCAGGTATCTGGCACAGGAATCTAGGTACTTCTTTGCACAGAACCTGTATTTCACCCTTCACACGGTGCATCAGAACCCTCCGCATAGCACCTTAGTCCCTGCCAGTCAATCAGAGTTGACATGTGAATGTGAACCTTCCTGACCATCCCACACTGCAGCTGCTGTTGGAGCTCAACTAGGGGCAGTGACTTGATGGCCTGGGTGACCTAGACTGTGGCCGAGGCTTCCTTTAACTGCTGTGTCCCAGGGTCAGGATTGGTTCTAGACGCACATGGCTGCAGATGGAGGCTGAGTGAGGTTTGGGGCCATAAGTATCAATACTTAAATACGAGTGATTTGAAAAAAAGATAACAGGAAGTTCTCCCATAACAAGAAGTCGGCTGATAGGAAGTTGCAGGCTTGCTTCAGTAGCACAGGGATATTAGGGCTCTGGGTCCCCCTCATGGTTCCCTAGCTCCAAGCACCACATCCTCATCTGGCTGCACTTAAACCAGGAAGGAGGGGAAGGGGGTCCGCTCTGTCTTTATCAGGGAAGAAAATCTTTGCTGGTAGTCCCTGGTGGATTTCAGGGGACCTGAGTCAGGTCCCTTGGGCCAGAAATGGGTCACGCTCCCACACTCTGTTTCAAGGAAATCTAGCACTTTTCAGCATCTCTTATGGGAGTGGGGTTCTGCCATCAAGGAATAAGAGATCAGAAGTCTAGAATTGCTGGAAGATCTTAGTCACTTGTAGGTTCATCCTTTTTGGGGTGGCGTAGCTGGGCTGGTGACCTGGAACACCACTTAATACCTGGAGGCGTGTGCATCTGTGCTTTCCCCAGCTCTCCCCGTCCTCTTCTGACAAGGAAGCTCTACCCGTGCTCCGTGTTTTGTGTCTCACCTCTGTTTATGGTAAATGCTTTTCTGGCCAGCAGTGCCTTTTTGGTGTTCCTATCTCCCACAGCACCTAGCTCACGTTCACTCAAAGCTTGGTGTAGGTGGTCAGTAAATGCTAGTGGAGTGAATGCATTAAGCCAATAATCTTTCTAAGGTGTAAATTTGATCCTGTCAATCACCTGTTCAGAGCCTTCAGGAGTAAGGTCCAAAATCCTAAGAAGCTCATGACTGGCCCTTCGTTATCTGACCCTACATTTTTTTCTTTCGAACTTCATTATTATGAAAATTCGCATAAAAGTTGATAGAAAAGTACAGTGATCACCTATATACCTACCATTTAAGTGCAGTAATTTTTAACTTTTTGCCATATTCGTTTATTCATGTGTCTGTATGTTTATATTTTGCTGAACCACTTGAAAATAATTGGATGTTTCACCCCTTTTGAGCATGTATCTCAAAAAAAATAAGGTTACTCTCCTACACAGTCACAAAACCATGATCAGATTGCAGAAAGTTACAGTTCCCAAAGAACGTCTGGTATCCAGTCTGTATTTAGAATTTTCCATTGCTCCCAAGATTATCTTATAGTATTAGTTTTAAAGTTTTTATTTTTATTTATTTTATTTTATTTTATTTTATTTTATTTTTTGCGGTATGCAGGCCTCTCACTGCTGTGGGCTCTCCCGTTGTGGAGCACAGGCTTCAGACGCTCAGGCTCAGCGGCCATGGCTCACGGGCCCAGCCGCTCCGCGGCATGTGGGATCCTCCCGGACCGGGGCACGAACCCGTGTCCCCTGCATCGGCAGGTGGACTCTCAACCACTGCGCCACCAGGGAAGCCCAGTTTTAAAAGCAAGATCTAATAATGTCCAGGCATTGCATTTTGCTGTTTTTCATTCTTTTTAAAACAAGAATAATCCACTCAGTTTTTTTCCCCCATGACATTGAACTTCTAAACAAGTTAGGCCAGTTGTCTTATAGGCTGTTCCACATTCTGGATTTGTCTGATTGCTGCTTCTTGGGGTAATTTAACTTTTTTCTCTGTCTTCTGTACTTCTTGAAAACTGAGGATTTGGATGAAACACCTTTGGCAAGAATACTGTGTAAATGAGGTGTGTACTTAATAAGACGTCACTTCAGAAGGTACATGACAGGTTGTCCCGCTATCATGCTGTTAGTTTGATCTCTTAGTTAAGATGGTGATCACTAGATCTTTCCTTTGTAAAGATAGGTTTTCCCCTTCCAATCAGCAGGTAATCTCTGAGATGGTACTTGGTCACTGTGAGAATATCCGGTTCTCTTAAATTTTCATCCCAAGGTTTTAGCAGCCATTGATGGTATTTGCCCAAATCAGATATTCCTTCGTGGGTTACAAAATAGTGATTTTCTAAATTTGGCATTTCCTTTACATTTCTTAGCTGGTATTCTATAAGGAAGACCTTACCCTCATCATCTCGTGATGAACTATACGTCCTTCTGAAAAGGCAGTGTAAGTGTTTAACTTGTTCCCTTTAGTTGTCAGTTTTCAGAATCAGAAGTTGGCATATAATAATCACCTCTAACGCCTTCAAATAAGGACATGTTTTTCTTTATTTTCTCTTTACTGTCACTGTGGATTTGTGGAATTTTATTTATTTAATGTCTTACAATTACAGTCACCTTTCGTTTGGCAACATAATTGACCCGCATTTTGCTCCAAACTCACTTTCAGCACACTCCTCTCATCTTTGTCCCTGATTTTCTCCCATTGCCCCGCGTGCTGCGCACCAGCCAGCGTGAACCACTGTGGGTTCTGTGGACACCATGGTGCTGCTTCACGCCCTGCATATTGGCGCACACCATTTGCTAGGGGGAACACCCTCGTGCACCCTCTCTGGTGCTTAGATACAGCTCAGATATTTTTGTCTGGGCTGTAGTTTTTAATCTTTCAAGGCTGAATTAGTCCCTCCCTTCTCTTTATTTCCACAATATTTTGTTCATACTTTGATTCATAGTACCTAATGGAGTGACTTGTTCTTGTCTGTTTCCCTGTCTGCTCCCACCAGAGACTATGAGATCCTTGAGACCACAGAATAGTAATTAACAGTGTGTCTTAATCATTTTTGCATTCCTATAGCTCAAGGGCTTACACATAGTAGGTGCTCATGAAGTACTGAACAAGTGAGCAAATGAACGGTCCTTAATGATTCATGAAGGCATTGGTGACAAATTACAGAGAGGTTGGAAGTGCCCAGGAGCAGAGACTGGGAATAATTTCAAGTGAAGGAGAAGCATGAACCTAATACAAATGGATTAAAGGATAGTGGGGGAAGGAAGCTATTACCTGCACAAAGCCTCAGGCAAAAAGTGCACTAAATTACTCTCACAGCATACTGGAAATAAAGTAGGAAAATGGAAGTGAGCTGGAAAGCAAGTGAAGAATGTTGGAAATGTACTAGGTATGCTCTGCTTTAGTAATATTCCACAGCACACAGGTCTATAATAGAAAACAAAAAGCCAAGCTGATGTTATTCTGGTAATGACTTTACTGGGATCTTTCTCTGTCTTTATACATGAATGTGTATAATAGTCTGAGATCTGCTAAGAGGTCCCTTGAATTCAAATGACTTCAAAAAATTGGGTTAGAACAAAGTCAGTCTCTAAAAGAATGATGTCACTGAAAAGAAGCTGGACAAGAGAGTGACCTGCAGAATGGAATCCAAGGAGCGGATCTAGGGGAGAGGTGCCTTGAGCTTCAGTATTAAGTAGCCTAAATTCTAAGATTCTAGGACACATATGATCATCAAAGCCCGGTGCTGCATCGCCTAGTGCTACGGCACCAGACACCTTATGAGAACGTTCAGAACGCTTAGGGGGAGAGAGGAGCGAGACCGGGCTGACTGTCCCTCAGGAAGTGAGGTTGTAGGGCCTGAGTGTGTCATCATCAGAGCTCTTCATCTTCTGCCCTGAGAACTCATCTTACTGTCAGAGCCACCTCTGGGGTAGGGGGCATTTACTCATCCAACCAACATTGGAGGGTCACTGAGCTCCTCCATGGTCACGTGTCATTCTCTCAGCAGGAGGTCTTATCTGACTTCCTGATAAAATGGTACTCCCACCCCCACTGCCCACATTCCTTCTTTTCCCTCATAGCACTTATCACAATTCAAGGCTATGATTTTGTCTTTGAGTTTGTTTCTTCCTTTGGACTGTAAGCTTTCAAGGATCTTTGTTCACTGTTGAATCCCAACTGCATACACATAGGAGGTGTTGGACAAGTAGTTTGGGCTGGTGGACGTGTTAGTCTTGTGAGCTCTGGCCTGTTAAGGTGGCAGGTTGGATGGGCTGTACCTTGGAGTGGTCCTCTGGTGGGAGGAGCTGTCTCTTCCTAAGTATGCTTTGGGACTTAGTCTGTTTTGCTGAGCACATACCACACGCCAAACACAGTGCTGGAACATTTAGACACATCATCACAATTCTATTATTATCTGCATTTTCCAGATGAGATAAAAAGAGCCCAAGAAAGTTTGGATAACTGGTTCAACGTCATGTAAGTTGTAATTCCTGGAGCTGGGGTTAGAGCCCCTTAACCACTATTCTGCCCTGCCTCTCAGGCTGGGGTTTGCAGGTGAGTTGGTGAGTTAGACTAACATTGTCTCCTGACTTCAGGAGGGAGGGAAGAGGGTGTGTGGTCCCAGATAGGCTTCCAGCTCTCCAGAGGGTGGCTGTCACTGTGCCTACTCACCAGGGTTGGGAAGTGTGTGTGTGTTTGTGTGTACGTGTGTGGGGGGGCCATATCTGGTTGTGTGTCCAGGGAAGGCATGTGTCCTGGGTGTGTCCACGTGTGTGTCCAAAGTCAGCTTTGGAACACGGCCTGCAGACTGCCTGCTGCTTTTCTACAGGCCCATGACACCCCGAGGCTCCCAGGCATGCACGCTCACTCAGGATCACTGCCAACTGAGCAGTGGAGTCCACACTTCAGAGGCTCCCAGCTATGGGCAGTTTGGGGAACAGACTCTCCTGGCCTGAAGCAGCTCAGAAGAGGGGGCCTCTATTGAGGCCTCGAGCAGATGTTTTACAGGGAAGCTGAGTCGCAGAAGGCACCAGACTCAACAAAAGGGTGTTGCAGCTACGAAATTAGGGTATTTGTTTGTGTGCAAGCAGCATAGATCGGCCTGCACGTCATAAGCTGTTCTTTGAGCTGCAGCCTCTCTCCCACACAGACAGCCGTCCCTATCCCTGCTCTTGTCTTCAAATGAGAAAGACAGTGAGAAATCATTCCTTCTTGACATTTCCATAGGGGTGTGCTTCCCTATGTACAAAGAATTCACTGACTCTTCTACTCCACACAGGGATCACATGGAGGGAAAGGAAGCAAGGCAGTTAGCATTTATTGAGCACCTGCTATGTGCCAGACTGAGTAACTTATGTGCAAATTATTTTTTACCTTCTATAATAGTAAGCTTATGAAATCTGCACTGCTATCTACATTTTACAGTTAATGATGCAGCTGAAACTCTGAAAGTTAAAAAACTTGCTCAGGGTTACTCAGCTGGAATTCTGACTGATGAGAATGTCTTTGGCTCCAAAACAGAGGTTCTCTCCATTATATCATACGGCCCTTCCTGGAAGAAGAGAGGAGACATAATTACTTCTAATTTTCGTGAGAGTAATATGAATCAGATAGAATGCTTTCAGGTGCAAGTAACAGCAACTCTGACCAAAGAGGTCCAAGAGTAAGGGCAGTTTCTGTTTTTATAATAAGGAATGTAGAGGCAAGTGATCCCACGCTTGGCTTAGCTGCTCAGTTATTTTATCAAGTTCCCAGATTCTTTCCATCCTCCTAACATCCTTGGCATAGACTCAGCAAGGACTTCTTGTCTTCAAACTTGTCTCATGGTCTCAAGATGGCTGCTTCAGGTCCAAACATCATATTCTCAAAGACAGTGTCTAAATTAGAAAAGTCGCCAAGGGGGCAAACAGGGGCTTCTCCTGTAGAACCGTCTCTCTCTTTTACAGGGGAGGAAAATCTATCCTGAAATCTCTAGTGCATGTTCCTTTAACACCTCATTCATCTCATTGGCCAGACATAAGTCTCATATACATATATATCCCCTCTTAGACCAATTCTTAGGCAAGAGGAATGCTACTGCCATGACTGGCTTAGACCAACCAGGATTAGTTCCCAGGGACTAGGCACACAGCCTGCAGGGACGAAGGGAGCATGGCTGTTGGGTGTGCACTTGCCACGTGATACCAAAGCCAAGGACTCATCAGGCTCTGTGATTGGCATAGCCGGAGTGGAATAATTGAGAGGACTGAGGACGTTCACTATTTATTCATAGATTTGGACAGCATGCTTGTTTAGTACCCTCTCTGATCTCAGGCATGAACTAGGCACCCTGGTGTGTTGAAAGAACTGTAGGATATAGACCTGCAACATGCTTTATAATCTAAATGAGGGAGGGGTTAAGTATCAGTGAACAGTTAAATAAAAGCATGAAACAAATACTTAGCAAAAGCCAACATAGGATCAAATGGTCTCTGGGGCAGACGGCAATTCAGCATATTGTTCTTGAAAGTATTTTGTGATTTCTTTGACTTCTCATTACTGGGCGGAAGCACTTTATTTTTATTTTATTTTATTTTTAACATCTTTATTGGAGTATAATTGCTTTACAATGTTGTGTTAGTTTCTGCTTTATAACAAAGTGAATCAGCTATACGTATACATATATCCCCATATCTCCTCCCTCTTGCGTCTCCATCCACCCTCCCTATCCCACCCCTCTAGGTGGTCACAAAGCACCGAGCTGGTCTCCCTGTGCTATGTGGTTTCTTCCCACTAGCTATCTGTTTTACATTTGGTAAGGTATATATGTCAGTGCCACACTAACACTTCGTCCCAGCTTACCCTTTCCCCTCCCCGTGTCCTCAAGTCCATTCTCTATGTCTGCGTCTTTATCACTGTCCTGCCCATAGGTTCTTAAGAACAATGTTTTTTTTTTTAGATTCCATATACATGTATTAGCATACGGTATTTGTTTTTCTCTTTCTGACTTACTTCACTCTGTATGACAGACTCCAGACCCATCCACCTCACTACAAATAACTCAATTTCGTTTCTTTTTATGGCTAATATTCCATTGTATATATGTGCCACATCTTTTTTTTTTTTTTTTTTTTTTTTTTTTTTTTG
>NW_021703770.1:36255239-36323166 GCF_005190385.1 Monodon monoceros
CATCTTTTTTTTTTTTTTTTTTTTTTTTGGTATGCGGGCCTCTCACTGTTGTGGCCTCTCCCGTTGCGGAGCACAGGCTCCGGACGCGCAGGCTCAGCGGCCATGGCTCACGGGCGCAGCTGCTCCGCGGCATGTGGGATCTTCCCAGACTGGGGCACGAACCCGTGTCCCCTGCATCGGCAGGCGGACTCTGAACCACTGCGCCACCAGGGAAGGCCCGCCACATCTTCTTTATCCATTCGTCTGTCGATGGACACTTAGGTTGTTTCCATGTCATGGCTATTGTAAACGGAGCTTCAATGAACATTGTGGTACATGACTCTTTTTGAATTGTGGTTTTCTCAGGGTATATGCCCAGTAGTGGGATTGCTGGGTCATATGGTAATTCTATTTTTAGTTTTTTAAGGAACCTCCATACTGTTCTCCATAGTGGCTGTATCAACTTACATTCCCACCAACAGTGCAAGAGGGTTCCCTTTTCTCCACACCCTCTCCAGCATTTAGTGTTTATAGATTTTATGATGATGGCCATTCTGACCGGTGTGAGTTGATAACTCATTGTAGTTTTGATTTGCAGTTCTCTAATGATTAGTGCTGTTGAGAATCCTTTCATGTGTTTGTTGGAAATCTGTATATCTTCTTTGGAGAAAGGACTATTTAGGTCTTCTGCCCATTTTTGGATTGGGTTGTTTGTTTTTCGGATATTGAGCTTCATGAGCTGCTTGTCAATTTTGGAGATTAATCCTTTGTCAGTTGCTTCATTTGCAAATATTTTCTCCTATCTGGGAGTTGTCTTTTCATCTTGTTCATGGTTTCCTTTGCTGTGCAAAAGCTTTTAAGTTTCATTAGGTACCATTTGTTTCTTTTTATTTCCATTTCTCTAGGTGGTGGGTCAAAACGGATCTTGCTGTGATTTATGTCATAGAGTGCTCTGCCTATGTTTTCCTCTAAGAGTTTTATAGTGTCTGGCCTTACATTTAGGTCTTTAATCCACTTTGAGTTTACTTTTGTATATGGTGTTACGGAGGGTTCTGATTTCATTCTTTTACATGTAGCTGTCCAGTTTTCCCAGCAACACTTATTGAAGACGATGTCTTGTCTCTATTGTATATTCTTACCTCTTTTTTTTTTTTTTTTTTGCTGTACGCGGGCCTCTCACTGTTGTGGCCTCTCCTGTTGCGGAGCACAGGCTCCAGATTCGCAGGCTCAGCGGCCATGGCTCACGGGCCCAGCTGCTCCGCGGCATGTGGGATCTTCCCAGACCGGGGCATGAACCTGTGTCCCCTGCATCGGCAGGTGGACTCTCAACCACTACGCCACCAGGGAAGCCCTCTTACCTTTTTAATCAAAGATAAGGTGACCATATGTACGTGGGTTTATCTCTGGGCTTTCTATCCTGTTCCATTGATCTATATTTCTGCTTTTGTGTCAGTACCATACCGTCTTGACTACTGTAGCTTTGTAGTATAGTCTGAAGTCAGGGAGCCTGATTCCTCCAGCTCTGTTTTTCTTTCTCAAGATTGCTTAGATTATTCGGGGTCTTTTGTGTTTCCATACAACTTGTGAAATTTTTTGTTCTAGTTCTGTGAAAAATGCCATTGGTAGTTTGATAGGGATTGCATTGAATCTGTAGATTGCTTTGGGTAGTAGACTCATTTTCACAATGTTGATTCTTCCAATCCAAGAACATGGTATATCTCTCCATCTGTTTATATCATCTTTAATTTCTTTCATCAGTGTCTTATAGTTTTCTGCATACAGGTCTTTTGTCTCCTTAGGTAGGTTTATCCCTAGGTATTTTGTTGTTTCTGTTGCAGTGGTAAATGGGAGTGTTTCCTTAATTTCTCTTTCAGAGTTTTCATCATTAGTGTATAGGAATGCCAGAGATTTCTGTGTATTAATTTTGTATCCTGCTACTTTACCAAATTCATTGATTAGCTCTAGTAGTTTTCTGGTAGCATCTTTAGGATTCTCTATGGATAGTATCATGTCATCTGCAAACAATGACAGCTTTACTTCTTCTTTTCCGATTTGGATTCCTTTTATTTCCTTTTCTTCTCTGATTGCTGTGGCTAAAACTTCCAAAACTATGTTGAATAATAGTGGTGAGAGTGGACAACCTAGTCTTGTTCCTGATCTTAGCGGAAATGGTTTCAGTTTTTCACCATTGAGGCCGATGTTGGCTGTGGGTTTGTCATATATGGCCTTTGCTATGTTGAGGTAAGTTCCCTCTATGCCTACTTTCTAGAGAGTTTTTTCATAAATGGGTGTTGAATTCTGTAGAAAGCTGTTTCTGCATCTACTGAGATTATCATATGGTTTTTATCCTTCAATTTGTTAATATGGTGTATCACATTGATTGATTTGCATATATTGAAGAATCCTTGCATTCCTGGGATAAACCCCACTTGATCATGGTGTATGATCCTTTTAATGTGCTGTTGGATTCTGTTTGCTAGTATTTTGTTGAGGATTTTTGCATCTATGTTCATCAGTGATATCGGTCTATAATTTTCTTTTTTTGTGATATCTTTGTCTGGTTTTGGTATCAGTGTGATAGTGGCTTTGTAGAATGAATTTGGGAGTGTTTCTCCTCTGCAATTTTTTGGAAGAGTTTGAGAAGGATAAGTGTTAGCTCTTCTCTAAATAGAGATAGATAGAATTTGATATCTGTCAAATATGTCCAAACAAATACCGTTTGATAGAATTCTCCTGGGAAGTCATCTGGTTCTGGACTTTTGTTTGTTCAAAGATTTTAATTTACGGTTTCAATTTCATTACTTGTGATAGGTCTGTTTATATTTTCTAATTCTTCCTTGTTCAGTCTTGGAAGGTTGTGCTTTACTAAGAATTTGTCCATTTCTTCCAGGTTGTCCATTTTATTGGCTTATAGTTGCTTGTAGTAATCTCTCATGATTCTTTGTATTTCTGTAGTGTCCGCTGTTACTTCTCCTTTTTCATTTCTAATTCTGTTGATTTGAGTCTTTTCCCTTTTTTTTCTTGATGAGTCTGGCTAATGGTTTATCAATTTTGTTTATCTTCTCAAAGAACCAGCTTTTAGTTTTATTGATCTTTGCTATTGTTTCCTTCATTTATTTTTCATTTATTTCTGATCTGATCTTTATGATTTCTTGCCTTCTGCTAACTTTGGGGTTGTTTTGTTCTTCTTTCTCTAATTGCTTCAGGTGTAAGGTTAGGTTGTTTATTTGAAATGTTTCTTGTTTCTTGAGGTAGGATTGTACTGCTATAAACTTCCCTCTGAGAACTGCTTTTGCTGCATTCCATAGGTTTTGGGTCATGATGTTTTCATTGTCCTTTGTTTCTAGGTATTTTTTGATTTTCTCTTTGATTTCTTCAGTGATCTCTTGGTTATTAACTAGTGTATCATTTAGCCTCCATGCATTTGTATTTTTTACAGTTTTTTTTTCCTGTAATTGATATCTAGTCTCATAGCATTGCTGTCAGAAAAGATACTTGATATGATTTCAATTTTCTTAAATTTACCAAGGCTTGATTTGTGACCCAAGATATGATCTATCCTAGGGAATGTTCCATGAGGACTTGAGAAGAAACGGTATTCTGTTGTTTCGGGGTGGAATGTTGTATAAATATCAGTTAAGTCCATCTTGTTTAATGCGTCATTTAAAGATTATGTTTCCTTATTTATTTTCATTTTGGATGATCTGTCCATTGGTCAAAGTGGGGTGTTAAAATCCCCTACTATGATTGTGTTACTGTCAGTTTCCCCTTTTATGGCTGTTAGCATTTGCCTTATGTATTGAGGTGCTCCTATGTTGGGTGCATAAATATTTACAATTGTTATATTTTCTTCTTGGATTGATCCCTTGATCATTATGTAGTGTCCTTCTTTGTCTCTTGTAATAGTCTTTATTTTAGGGTCTATTTTTTCTGATATGAGAATTGCTACTTCAGCTGTCTTTTGATTTCCATTTGCATGGAATATCTTTTTCCATCCCCTCACTTTCAGTCTGTATGTGTCCCTGAAGTGGGTCTCTTGTAGACGGCATATATATGGGTCTTGTTTATGTATCCATTCAGCCAATCTGTGTCTTTTGGTTGGAGCATAATCCATTTACATTTAAGGTAATTATCGATATTTATGTTCCTGTTAACATTTTCTCAATTATTTTGGGTTTGTTTTTGTAGGTCTTTTCCTTCTCTTGTGTTTCTTGCCTAGAGAAGTTCCTTTAGCATTTGTTGTAAAGCTGGTTTGGTGGTGCTGAATTCTCTTAGCTTTTGCTTGTCTCTAAAGGTTTTAGTTTCTACGTCAAATATGAATGAGATCCTTGCTGGGTAGAGTCATCTTGGTTGTAGGTTTTTCCCTTTCATCACTTTAAATATGTCCTGCCACTGCCTTTTGTCTTTCAGTGTTTCTACTGAACGATCAGCTGTTAACCTTATTGGGATTCCTTTGTATGTTATTTGTTGTTTTTCCCTTGCTGCTTTTAATATTTTTTCTGTGTATTTAATTTTTAATAGTTTGATTAATATGTGTCTTGCGTGTTTCTCCTTGGATTTATCCTGTATGGGACTGATGGCACTTCCTGGACTTGACTGACTATTTCCTTTCCCATATTAGGGAAATTTTCAACTATAATCTCTTCAAATATTTTCTCAGTCCCTTTCTTTTTCTCTTCTTCTTCTGGGACCCCTGTAATTCAAATGTTGGTGCATTTAATGTTGTCTGAGAGGTCTCTGAGACTGTCCTCAATTATTTTCATTCTTTTTTCTTTAGTCTGCTCTGCAGTAGTTATTTCCGGTATTTTATCTTCCAAGTCACTTATCCATTCTTCTGCCTCAGTTATTCAGCTATTGATTCCTTCCAGAGAATTCTTAATCTCACTTATTGTGTTGTTCATCATTGTTTGTTTGCTCTTTAGTTCTTCTAGGTCCTTGTTAAACGTTTCTTTTATTTTCTCCATTCTATTTCCAAGATTGTGTATCATTTTTAGTATTATTACTCTGAATTCTTTTTCAGATAGACTGCCTGTTTCCTCTTCATGTGTTTGGTCTGGTGAGTTTTTACTTTGCTCCTCCATCTGCTGTGTATTTCTTTGTCTTCTCGTTTTGCTTTAACTTACTATGTTTGGAGTCTCTTTTTCGCAAGCTGCAGGTTCGTCGTTCTCGTTTTATTTGGACTGTGCCCCCAGTGGGTAATGTTGGTTCAGTGGCTGTGTAGGCTTCCTGGTGGAGGGTCTGGTTCCTGTGTTCTGGTGGATGAGGCTGGATCTTCTCTTTCTGGTGGGCAGGGCTGCGTCCGGTGGTGTGTTTTGGGGTCTCTGTGAACTTATTATGATTTTAGGCAGCCTCTCTGCTAATGGGTGGGGTTGTGTTCCTGTCTTGCTAGTTGTTTGGCATAGGGTGTCCAGCATTGGATCTTGCTGGTCATTGAGTGGAGCTGGGTCTCAGCGTTGAGGGGGAGATCTCTGGGAGAGCTCTCGCTGATTGATATTACTTGGAGCTGGGAGGTCTCTGGTGGTCCCATGTCCTGAACTCAGCTGTCCCACCTCAGAGACTCAGGCCTGAAACCCAGCCGGAGCACCAAGACACTGTCAGACCCACGACTCAGAAGAAAAGGGAGCAAAAAAAGAAAGAGAGAAAAAATAAAGTAAAAAAAAATAAAATGTCATTAAAATTAAAAAATATTATTAAAATAAAAAAATTTAAAAAGTAATAAAAAAAAAGAAGAGAGCAACCAAACCAATAAACAAACCACCAGTGATAACAAGCACTAAAAACTATACTAAGATAAACATAAAAATCAGAAGCTAGTCAGTCGCATACAGCACACCCAAAGGCTACGGTTGCTCCCAAAGTCCACCACCTCAATTTTGGGATGATTCATGTCTCTTCACGTATTCCACAGATGCAGGTACATCATGTTGATTGTGGAGATTTAATCTGCTGCTCCTGAGGCTGTTGGGAGAGATTTCCCTTTCTCTTCTTTGTTTGCACAGCTCCCGGGGCTCAGCTTTGTATCTGGCCCCATCTCTGCATGTAGGTCGTCCTCTGGCGTCTGTTCCCCACCCAGACAGGACGGGGTTAAAGGAGCAGCTAATTAGGGGACTCTGGCTCACTCAGGCCAGGGGGAGGGAGGGGTACGGAATGTGGGGCGAGCCTGCAGTGGCAGAGGCCGGCATGATATTGCACCAGCCTGAGGCGTGCCGTGCGTTCTTCCGGGGAAGTTGTCCCTGGATCACGGGACCCTGGCAGTGGCAGGCTGCACAGACTCCTGGGAGGGGAGGTGTGGATAGTGACCTGTGCTCGCACACAGGCTTCTTGGTGGCTGCAACAGCAGCCTTAGCATCTCGTGCCCGTCTCTGGTGTCTGCACTGATAGCCGCGGCTCGCTCCCGTCTCTGGAGCTCATTTAGGCAGTGCTCTGAATCCCCTCTCCTCGTGCATCCCTGAAACAATGGTCTCTTGCCTCTTAGGCAGGTCCAGACATTTTCCCGGACTCCCTCCCAGCTAGCTGTGGGGCACTAGCCCCCCTCAGGCTGTGTTCACGCAGGCAACTCCAATCCTCTCCCTGGGATCTGACCTCCGAAGCCCGAGCCTCAGCTCCCAGCCCTGCCCGCCCCGGCGGGCGAGCAGACAAGCCTCTCAGGCTGGTGAGTGCTGGTCGGCAGCGATCCTCTGTGCGGGAATCTCTCCGCTTTGCCCTCTCCCCACCTGTTGCTGTGCTCTCCTCTGTGGCTCCAAAGCTCCCCCTACCCCGGCTACCCCCCGACTCCACCAGTGAAGGGGCTTCCTAGTGTGTGGAAACCTTTCCTCCTTCACAGCTCCCTCCCAGATGTGCAGGTCCCATCCCTATTCTTTTGTCTCTGTTTTTCCTTTTCTCTTTTGCCCTACCCAGGTATGTGGGGAGTTTCTTGCCTTTTGGGAAGTCTGAGGTCTTCTGCCAGCATTCAGTAGGTGTTCTGTAGGAGTTGTTCCACCTGTAGATGTATTTCTGATGTACTTGTGGAGCGAAAGGCGATCTCCACGGCTTACTTCTCTGCCATCTTGAAGGTCCTCCTGGAAGCACTTTAAAAACTACTTTCAATCGGCAGGATTCCTTTTTATATCCTTTGCTGGATTTTTGTTATTTCCTTCCAAAGAAAATGCATAAATTTTTCAATAATTTAAGGATATTTGGGCCAAGGAAAGTATTTTTAGGTGTTAAACACAATATTGCTGGCTTCCTAGAAAAAAACATTTGGTGCTTCAGCAGGATGTCTGAACCAATCTTAAATTTAAGCATCAGCCCTGGTAGCTTTACTGTGTAATAAGGCTGACATTTTATGATTTTTTTTCTTTTTGGGGGTTCCCTGTGGATCTAAGCAGTATTCAAATTAAGCATGAACGTTCACTTCAACAATTATTTTAGAGGCATTTGAATAATGCTTTAAAAAATGCCATAGCAGCAGGCAAAATTTTAATTTGGCCTCTGATTAAAGGCAGTCTTCTCAATCTGGCCTCAGTTCCTAGAGTAATCCTTTGAACAGATAAAACACAAACACATACTTTGCTGATAATTGTGTTGACCTATAATAAATTGGTTTAGGAGTTGTTATCATTCGAAACCCAAAAGGGTGATCCAGAATATGGGCTCTTATTTCTCTAGAGCTCCAGTCGGAGAACCTTCCCTGAAGCCCAGTCACTTTGGTAAGATCACCATCTGGGAGACCTCCCTGCCTTTTTATTTTAGGGCTTTTGTTATGTCACCACCAACCCCCACCCCCGCCCCCAGAGATGCTAACCTTAGTTTTTCCAGTCTCTTCTTGGTTGGGGGTTGGAGAGAGCAGGGAGGGGCATACCCAGCATGGCATTTCTCATCCTTTCTTTTCAGGGACTGTTCTAATTAGAGTGGGGAGTAAGTGCTTTGCTACTTCACCCCACCCTGTTGGCTATTTTAACTGTTCCTCAGCCCTAGCTGAGCTAGAGCAATGGTGACCCATGCCAATCTAACAAGAAATGGTTCTGCCAAACAGTCACGGTAGTTCTGTGCCCTTGAGCACTCCAGTAGCCACTGGGGCCAATGAGCAATTGGAGAAAATGTGGTGGATCTTGTGCTAAAGACAAAGGGTAAGATGCAGGTTGCAGAACGTGCTCACCTTAGAGCTGGCTTCAGGTCTGCGTTTGAAAGCCACGGCCTTCAAACCAGAGCTAGAATGCCAGCTGGAACCAACAAAGAGCAGCGGGCATGGACTGTGGTCTAAGTAAAGCTGGCTGGAGCCACTACTCTGGGTACTTGGTGGAGATGCCAAATGTTCCAGAATGGTTGACTGCTAAATGTTCACCAGAGTTAGGTCAGGGACCTAGAGTGTGGGGGAAGGAATATAATGGGAGGCTGTAGAGTCTGACAGCTAAGGCTTGGAATCAGGCATATCTGGGTTCATATCCAAACTCTGACAGTTACTAGTCAGTGTGTGCCACCTTAGTAGGTTATTTAGCATCTCTAAGCCCCAGTTTTCTTCTCTATAGAGACAAAAGTTCTGAGTTAGGTAAAAGTCATTAAAAACCAGACTCAAATTCATGCAATAAAAAAAATTATTAGTATGTAGAACTGGAAAGTCCAGGGGCAGTCTGGGCTTCAGATAGGGCTTGATCCAGGGGATCAAACCATGTCAGCTTTTCTTTGCTCTGTATTAACTTCATTCTCAGGCAGGTTCTTCTCTTCTGGTGGCAAGCTGGCTGCCTGATGTTCTAGACCCACAAATATTACTCTTTCAGCAATCCTAATGAAGACAAAAAAATATTTCTTCCCTTGCAGTCCCCCCGAAAAAAAGCCCTGAGATTGACTCTTTTGGTTCATGAAGTCATTACATACACTCGAACCAGTTACTAAGAACTGGGTCACTGCCCAGCCCTGGAGCCCAGAATGGGGTCAGCCCCACCCAAGCTACAAGACTGACAATAGGGAAGGGATAATTTTTTCCAAATGAAAATAAATGATGGTGTCTGTACCAGAGGAAGCAGGGGATGGATGCCGGGCCTGAAAAACAATAGATGCCCACTGAGCAGACGTCCATTCCCGGGTCATCCTTGTTAATAAGGAAGTGGGAAGGCAGGAACAAAAACACTGCTGTTATTTGTAAGGAACAGGGGCCAGCAACTCCCTACCTTTCTTCACAGCATGACAGCCTTTCTACTATGGAAATCTGGTTGCAGCTTGAATGTGGCGTACAACCCATGTTGCTTTAAGCTCTCAGGGCATCAAGCCTTGCTGTTGCTGCTGCAGCTCCGCGCCCGCCACCTTCTCTTCTCCGTTATTATTATTCTCTCCAGGTTTTGGTGCTTTTCCTCTGTGTTTTCTGGTGTGACTCTTGGCTACGGATAATCCAGACAGTGACTGCTGACTGTAGCCACGTGAGTCTGGGAAGGCGGTCAGCAGCTACTACTGGTAGGTGAGGAGGGCTCCTTCAGAGGGCAGGGGCACGGGGCTTCTCACCTGCGGCGGTTTGGAGCCAGTTGATACAGGCTGGGGCCTCAGAGAATCTGGCGAGGGGTTCCTGGGAGCCATGGGACTTTCCATATACCTCAGAGAGGTTTAGGAGTTTTTTGCTCCCCCTTTCCCAGGCCAGCGGCTTGCCCTTCATCCTTCCTCATGGCTCCCACTCTTGTCTTCTCTACACGATGAGGGGTAAGCCATCACAGGTCACCCCGCAGGAATGTGGGTGGTTCAGGGACACACAGGCAGGTCAGCCTCTTCCAACACTGAGCAGTGCCAGTGAAGGGATGGACGGAAGACTAGCCACACGGGTGAAGTCCCTGAGGCCAGAGACATGGCAGGATTTACCTTCGGCCATAGGGCAGGCCAGAATTAGAATGAATTTATAATAATGTGAAAAAAACTGTTCACAAGAAATGTTCTGCACAAACTGATAACCAGAACCTCAGCTGGGGAAAGATGAACTCTCCCTGGTGGCAGTGGGCTCTGTGCACTTCCTTGCAGGCCGGGCTGCGAGGAGGGAGGAGCTGGGGGAGAGAACTGAGAGTTTCAGATGAGTTGCACAAAATGCGGGAATAAGAGAAGAGAAGGCGGGACATAGAAGGGGCGTGGCTAATTATGTTCGGGTGGGTGAGTGGCTAGATAAATTCACCCTGGGAGCCAAGCAGGGAAGACATTTCCTCCTTCAGAGATAAAACAGTGCCCAGAGGAGATGCCCAGCCTTGGGCCAGAGTGAGAAATGGGAAGGAGGGAAGCTTTGCTCTGAGGAAGAGGGTTTAGAGTGAAGGGAGCAGGGACCACCCGGAAGGGGGAACCCTCTCCTGTCCCAGAGTGGGGGGACCTGGGAGACTGTGCGTGGCTGTCTCGGACCTTGGAACACCTCTGTTTTCTTCATCTGTGGGCAAGCGGTGCTCTGCGCTTGAGCAGCTGCGTGAGGACAGGCGTGGGAGGATGGGGTGATGAAGTGATGCTGCGGGGGCGGCCTGGGTCTCAGGACTGAGGCGATGGACGGAGAAGTCTCCTTTTCCTCCTGACGCTGGGGTGGTGGTGGCCAAGTACGGACTGGAGAGGCCTAGCAGTATTACAGGACGCCCTCTGTAGGCCCGCTCGGCCTCGGGGGCCTCACCTGCCCTTGGCCGGGCAGGGCTTGTGTCCCGGTTCCTGTCCTGTGTAAGGGCCACTGTGAGGTCAGGCCCCTCTGCTCCCACCCACACTTACAAAGCTCTCCAGGCTCCAGCCCAGCCTAGAGGAACTCTTCATTCTCTGAAGCTTTATTTCAATTTCCATAGCACAGAAGAAAAAAGAAGTCTAAAACAAAAAGTAAAACCATTTTAGACAGCTAGGGGCTTAGTTTTGGTTCTTTGGGGGCTTGGGGGAGCTGCTTAGGGGGCTTTCCATCCCTGGAGAATCCAAACCAATGGAAAGTAAAAATTGGGTCCCAAGATTACATGGAAAAGTCTCAATTCAGAATAAACTCTGAAAGCCGTGTTTTCAGCCTGAAAGATGAGGGCTTTCTAGTGGAAATGTTGGCAGCCCCTGGCTCCGTGGCCCTGGACCTGGGCAGTGCTATGATGCTGTTTATTTGAAGGCAGGACGCAGCCCCGGGAGCGGAGCGGCGCTCTTGGGGAGTGTGGCCCTCAGCTCCCTGCCCTCCCTGCCTCCGGGGAGCGAGACCCGCCTCCCACCCAGCCCTGCTCTGGCTCCTCTGCTGGAGGGCTCTCCCTGCAGATTGGTCCTGGGCATCTGCCAGGAGCTCCCTTTGCCTTTGAAAGAAAGCGCTGTTACTTTCCACCGCCTCATCTGGGGGGGATTTTCTTTCTGTCTACCTGCAGGGGAGGAAGTGCAGCCGTGGGCAGGGAGGGCGTGGGACCCACTGGAAGCTGAAGTAAAAGGTGAAGCCACAGCAGCACCCGAGGGACTTGTCCTCTGGACACCATACCTCATACCTCAGCGGTGGTTTCCTGCAGGCTGGAGGCTCAGCCCCTCAGCTGGACTTGAACCTGAGGGAAAGCCTTGCTTGGCAGGGTGGTGTGTGTGAGCGGTTGGGGGGCGAGGTGGGCAAGGACAGTAGAGGTAGTGATTGGGAGCACTGGCCTTGCAACAAGACAGGAGTGGATTTGAATCTCAGCCCTGGGACTTACTGGCTGTGTGATTTTGGGCTAGTTGCTTGACCTCTCTGAGGGCCAATTTCTTGATCTTTTTTTTTTTTTTTTTTTTACAGTGATAATAATGTGTACTGTAGATAAAGGCTTAGGACCTCTCGTGCCCCACAATATATTGTGTGATTTTGAAATCAATGCCTTGGACTCAGACCTATAGGCTGTGGTTTATGAAAATTCCATCCTTCTCCTGAAATGAGGCTTATGCTCTGGTGGACTTCTCTGCCCCAGCTTCCAGTTGGCACCACAGCCTCTGTCTTGCCTCTCTATCAGCCCCCATTCAACACTCAGGTCCTGCAGCACTTTCCACAAAAGCCTCTCCCAGCAAGCACTTTGCACATCTGGCGTACTTTATGGATGATCTGGGGACAAGGACCCAGCGGCTTCCTGTCTCCCTTCTGGTTCTTTCTCCTCACATCTCTCCACTCCTGTCCTCCAAGATTGCTCAGAGTTCCAAATCCTTCTGCCTCTATTTGTAGGGTGTGAGGCAGTTTTGTTCAGCATCGGTGGGGATGTTGGGGGCAGCTTCCGGGAGCCCTCCTTAAAAACTGCCGGCGCTCACTCTTTTCTCCCTTTGTCCTTACCCCTCCCTCTGTCCTCCCGTCTGTTATGTGGATGTGGTCTGCACCCCAGGAAGGGCCAAGTTGTGAGCCCAAAGGGGCCTGGGCTCCCCAAGAGCATGTGGAGTCGCCATACCAGTTGTGGACTGGTTCCCTCTGCATTTTTACGGGTGAGAGAACTAAGCTTCTCTGTTGTTTCAAGCACCGCCACTTTGGGTCCCTGTTTCTCACCGTTGAACCTTGTCCTCTCTGAGGCATCGGGTTTCCTGGCTTCAAGTCCCGCTCAGCCTGCAACTTCACTTTTGGAGAGAACTTGAAAGTTCTCCTGATTCACAGCCTCAGAGCTGATTCCCCTGAAACAGGAACCTCTCCCCTTGATGCTTTAGAAGCCACAGAGATAATGGAAACACTTCCCTGGTGGATGCTGAGAAACAGATCCTTCACAAATACCACCCTTCCCAAGTTCAAGGAGAGCTTGGATGGAATGCACTTGGCCGGTGTGTGCTTATGGATATTCTTGCAGTGACTCGTAGGACATTGGTGGGAATTTGAATAAAAGGTCTTCATCCTCTTTATTCTTTTTTTTTTTTTCGGTACGCGGGCCTCTCACTATTGTGGCCTCTCCCGTTGCGGAGCACAGGCTCCGGACACGCAGGCCTAACGGCCATGGCTCACAGGCCCAGGTGCTCCGCGGCATGTGGGATCCTCCCGGACCGGGGTACGAACCCGTGTCCCCTGCATCGGCAGGCGGACTCTCAACAACTGTGCCACCAGGGAAGCCCCATCCTCTTTATTCTTGAACCAGGTGACTGTTCCTGCCCATCCTAACCCAGCCCACCCCTCTGCCTCTGCTCCTCCAGATTTAGAATCCTAGAATCTCAGGTCTGACAAAGCATGAGACTGCCTTATCTAACCCCTTATTTATTTCCCCTGAGGAAACAAAGCCCAGAAACATGAACAAAATAGCCAGTAGTTATTCAGCTTAATATCCCAGCTATGGCTAAGTGGGGCCCATTGAAGGCAGGGCCATCCCCACCGGGGCTCAGGACTTGTGTCCCTTGTTTTTCACCCAAAGGAATGGGGCTGAAGACCCTTTGATGACACCCGGTTAACCCCAGGCTGCTATTTAGAAATGGGAATAACCTGCATTCTAACCTCGTGAATACAGACTGACTAGGACAAAGCTCCATTGGACACACAGCTTTGCTTTGTGGACCAGACGTGGTGCTGAAAGTTGTATATAAATTTTTTGCTGTTGTTAACAACTGCGTATTACAAACACCAAGACAACTGGCATGCTTAAGGAAAAGAAAAGGAATCCTTTTGTGAAGCAAGTTAGCATTTCTTAACTTGCCTTTTATGATAAATCTAGATCTTCACAATCCATGAGCATCTCTATATTTGGACATCGTATGAAACCTTGGATTAAGTAACTGCTCCATGTCTTTCTTTTCTCACCCATAGCATAATACTGATACTCCTCAGCACCCCCTGACAGGACAATTGTGAGGTGTTAACTCGCTAGGCTGAACAGGAGCTGTTGGCCCCCCTGCCTACTACCGATACTGTCAGCAGTTTCCATTCTGTCTGTGGCCTTTCGCTGATGCTGGCTGGAAGGCTCCCGTCCTGGAGCAGTGAGGATAGATTACAGTGTGTGTGAGAGCGCCCAGCAAGCAGTTCTCACGTTAGAGGAACTATTCACAGTGAAGAGAAGCCCAAACTGAGGGTGTGACAATCCAGTCCAGTTTAACGTGCGTACTGAGCACCTACTGTGTACCAGGTGCTGTAATGTGCCCGGGGAATGGAAAACTCAGTGACCTGCCCCTGCCCTCACTCGGTCGCTAAGGGAGGGGCCCTGTCAGAGCCCTGCTAGGATTCGATAAAGAGTAATTCTCCACCTTCTAACTTGGGCGTGGCGCATCAAGGACAGAGCCATCTTCCACCGACGTATTTTTGTTGTATTGAGGTGGTCCTAGCAGCTAGTCAAACATATCCTGAACAGCAGAGACAGGAGACCCACAGAAGAAAGTGTAAGAATTCGTAGTGGCTTCAAGCTGGAATTTTGTCACGCTGAAGTCAAGACGCTTCTTTGGAAGAGTTCTGATCAAGCTCTCGCTTTGCAAGGACACTTCTCCACAGCTTTCCTCCAGCACTTGAAGCTGCAAGCTCCGAAGGTGAGCTCAGGCTGTCGTATCCCTCCCCCTGGCTCCCTCAACTCCAGTAACCATGACGAGCTGCAACTGGCCATGGCGACGTCTAATTCTTTAGAAAAGCCTATCTGGAACACTCACCGTACTTAAACGGAGCACTGACAGATAAGCAGCCTTCACGATGCCATTTCCAAAAACCCATCTCTAATGAGGCGTAGCTAACAAAATGTGTACGGTGATTATTTATTCCACCAGCAAGTCCCACGGTGATAGAATCAGTTGCATGTGAAATGTGCTTTGACAAACCATCCCCGATTATGTAAGGCTCCCTCTGTGCTCTGGACCACGGAGCTTCCACTATTGACTGGAGCTTCTGATCAACTCTTCCTGCAAATGGCAGAATATAGGTGGACGTCATGGTCAGGTCTTGAGTCAGGCACCATCTCCTGGAGCCGCACTCAGAGAAACAGGCTGCTGAATTGTGGGCAGGTTAGGGGGTTGCAAGATACAGGGCAAAATGCTGTTGCTTCCCTGGGGACATGCCGGTTGCTGCTTTTATGGGAGACCAAGAAAGGGTGATGTGGTCATTGTAGTGAGGCCAGGGTTTCAGGGACCCCTGTCAGATCAGGGCTTTGTCTCTCAGCAGGTGCCCAGTTTCCACAGTTTCAAAAGGTAAGAACTTATACCTGCCCTGGAAATTCTGAAACCTCAGGCTGCTGGTAGTTTATCTGACATTTTCTGTTGTGTTTAGACTTTATAGCATAGAGATGCGTTGGTATTTTTCAGGACAGAGGGCCTGGGGCAAGTGGGTAGTTTACTTTGATTCAAGATAGTAAAGTCATTCTTAAAAGAACTCATAAATATCATACAGTCTGTATCTGTTAGGATTAGGACCAGCTGCTAGAAATAGACAAAGGAAATAAAAGTGGCCTCAGTAATACAGACGTTTATTTTCTGTCGTATAAACTAAGTCCAAATACCTAGAATAAGTTCAAACCTCTAGCTTCCATGGCCCGCGATGGCTTCTGGAGCACCAGCCATCACATCTGTATTCTAAGCAGGAGAAGGAAGAGGGAAGGGCGAAAAGAATGCCTTCTGATGGAATCCATTTTTTAAAGGAGCCCCACTTTTATTGGCCATCCTTAGTTGCAGGGGAAGCTGAGCTATATATTATTTTAGCTGGGTACATGGCTGCTCAGAATATATTGGGTAGGCAACAGGCAGGCTCTGTCATATCATCTTTCAAGGGCAGCCTCTGAAGTTTAGGTAAAAAGAATACTGCTTTAGAACCTAGACATAACTGTGTGATAAGGGGTAATTTATTCTGATTTTCTGGATCAGTTTCTTTAGCCATAAAAATGAAGATATTAATCCTACCTGATGGGACCGCTATAAGGAGTAGGTGAGATGGCATATGACAGCGCTCAGCACAGTGCCTGACACTTGAGTAGTAGGTGTTCAATAAATGTTGCTGCCCTTTTCTTTCCTGTGCATTAGAATGTACTATCTACCTGCACGGAGGCTTTGACCACCAGCTCCTTGGCTGAGGCCCATGACACATTCCCTGGCGGAATGCCTAAGAGGATGACAATCACAGTTTCATAATTACAACCACAGAGGCACCGGCAACAATAAGAGGGGGCACGGATCCTGCGACTCTTCTGCACAGGCACTGTGCGAGGTGTTTTTCACAAGTCTTCTCATTCAGCCCTAGCGGTGTTAGATGCCATTCGTCCTTTGCCAGATCCTGGGGGCTCTTTTACCATAACGATGCTTCCAGGGCTTGCACCTGTGAATCTCATCAGAGGTCTGACTAAGGGCTCCTGAGGCCGGTTTGCCCACAGGGCAGAGTGCCCAAGCACCTGGAATATATCTCCTGCATGCTCTCAGCCCCTGAATGACCAGTGCAGGTACGTGAAACCCACACTTCCTTGTGAGTGGGACAGTCTGACGTATAGCATCCTCCCAAGTGCCTGGGAGGATCAGGCTAGGAAACCGTACCTTGCTTTGACTTTTCTCCGTCCCTGCCTGCTTCCTCGAGTCCTGTGATGGGAGCGTGTTCTAAATAAACCACTGCACGTGAATCCTCCTCTCGGGGTCTGCTTCTGGGGAGTCTGACCTAAGATATACCTCTGCCATGAGTCTGACCTAAGATATACCTCTGCCATGAGGCAGACCTATTTTTAAATGCTTTACTATTTTATAGAGGGAAAATCGAAGTTTAGACAGGTCAAGTAATTTTTTTTTTTTTTTTTTTTTTTTGCGGTACGCGGGCCTCTCACCGTTGTGGCCCCTCCTGCTGCGGAGCACAGGCTCCAGACGCTCAGGCTCAGAGGCCATGGCTCGCGGGCCCAGCCACTCCGCAGCATGTGGGATCTTCCCAGACCGGGGCATGAACCCATGTCGCCTGCATTGGCAGGCGGACTCTCAACCACTGCGCCACCAGAGAAGCCCCAGGTCAAGAAATTTGCCTGAGGTCATACAGCTAGTAAGGTGGTAGAATTGTGATGTGGACACAGGTCCGCCTAGCAGCACCTGAGTTCTTACTTTCTGGCTGCACATCTCTGAATGCTGGCCCAGAACTGTAGGGGTAATGTACCAAGGACTCTGGCATGTCCAGCTGCTCAATCAGCCTGCTTGTAAGGTGGAGGCTTATTGTTTCCAAGGGTACTGATGAGCGCATCTAAGTTAAGTCCTCAGTGAGGGGTCAGCAGGGGTGTCCTGGAAACCTGACTCTTTTGACTGAGGTTTGAGGAGGGAGCAGTGGAGCCAGTGGAGAAGATGTAGGAGCACCTGCTTGGCCAGCTGGAGTAGCCGAGTCCAGTCTGGTGGTCCAAGGGATACAGAGGCCATCGGCGTTCATGCCTCACAGCCGGCCCCTGGCACATCCTCTCCCAGTGCACTCTGCACCCAGCCTGGCATGCCAGCGTCCATTCTGCCCAGAAAATTGGGCTCACTTCTCACTGTATTGGTTCCAAGACATTTTGGCTTTATCTCTGAAAGAGGGACACGCTGGGCCTTTCCACTTCCAAAGGGCTGGAAGCTTGTTCCTTTCCCTCCCTTGGGCTTGAGGAAACTGTCAACATTTCCATTGAGGGAGACGGGGAAATAATGAAATTAGCAAATTTCATTTCAATAATTATAAAAAGTTTATCTGAGAATGATTGATATCAGTAAAAAAAAAGAAAAGCTACTTGAAAGTGAATCCAAAAGATCATAGTAAAATTTTAAAAAAAATCAAAAAACAAAATCCTTGAATGTGATTTTTGCCTAGAAAATGAAACATTTTATAAAAACTTTTATAAAAATTAGTTTATTTTCTATCAAACAAACTTAGGGTCATAATACCAACTATTAACTAATTCTTAAAGAATGAATGAAATAAACATTTTTTACATGTGAAAAATTTCCAGCAAAATTACATGCTTGTCTGATACTAAATTCTTCACATTTAAGTTTTGTAGCACAATCCAAAACAGAGTAATTTTCACAAAATACTTGAGTTTTTATCATTTCCCCAAGAGCCCCTTAAAAAGCTTTGCTACTCAAATGGTTTTCTCTGATGCATCACTAACCTTGCGCTTTTTCTCTTTGTTGGTAACTGCCTATACTCCTTGGTCAGTGGCTTAGCTAACTGAACTGAGCAGTCTCCAGCATCACTCTCATTGACTTCATGAAATCCCTCATTTATTGCAAGAGTTGCAATTTCATTTTGCTATCTATTTGCATTGACTTTGCAAATATGGTCAGCTGTTGTGGGCATCAGACCCTCAGGAAGGGGCAAACCTTCCCCTTTTGGCAGGAAGGAGTGCTTATATTAATTGTAAGGGGGTCTGGAGTGGGGATGGATTTTTTAAGTCCTATACCTCAGCAATGGATAGTTTTGGGGTATGAAACCTTTCACTTTCTGGTGCCACTCCCTGCTTCAGGCACTTGCATGATGACTATCATGGAAGGCCACCTCTGTGTATGTGTAGAGCACTTCAGAGTTTATGAAGCACTTTGACATTTCATTTGAGCCTCACAACTGCCCAGAGAGGAACGATTATTTTCTGGATGACCTTTCTGAGAACCATAAAAGTTACGTGACTTGCCCAAGGTCCCACAGGTGCTCGAGAAGCAGAACCAGGGCTGGAACTCAGGGCTGTTGGTTGTCAGCCCTGGCTCTTTCTCTCGCTCATTCACAGTGCTGGTTTACCCAAGAGGGGAACTTTGATATTTCTAAAAGATGCATCGAAGTTATAATAGAAAAAAATCAGAACATCTTTAAAATTCCTTGAATTAATTTTAAGGTTTACTACTACATATATTTAAAATTACGTATTGTGGAGGGCTATATCTTTTTGGTGCTGACATTCTCTGGAAGTTCTTCATCTGGCCCTGCTCACTTGGGCACCCAGCAGGGCAAGAGCAGATCCTGAAAGGTGGCCTAGAATGCACAGACCCCTGATTCTGTCCTGGTCCCTTCTGCTTAGCCAGGAGGGCTGTACAAGGCAGAATCTGACACCTAGCACTCTTCAGGTCTAGCTCCATACCCAGGTTAAAAAGCCCCATTAGCAAAGCTCATTTCTAAACTTTGCCAAAATCAAAGTTAGGTCCTCTGCTTGCAGAAGAGTCTACTGTGAGCAAGAAGCTCTCTCTCTGGTCCAGAATTGCTATTTGGTTCACCTTGGCAATATCATTTAAATTAGGGTCAACAACCCTCTTAATTATGCAACAAGGCAATGCTTCATTCATCAGAATTTTGTCTCCTAGTTATGACGCTAAGACACCCTTTGGTCTACTCCACTCAAATTATCAACAAGAATAAATCGGAGAGTTCATCATGACTGCAGAGCTGTCCATTCATTAGGGCTCGTTTTATTAGTCTACTGCAGTTTGGGGTTGCCAGGAGGTGGGCAGTCCGCTGCCAGCCAAGGCTGAACTGTTACAACTAGCCACAGAGGCACAGTGACCAGGTCGGCTTCAAGGCAGGCCAGGGGTGTGGGGGTGGCCCTTGGGAGGGTCCTGGGGGAGTCAGAGGGGGAAGGAACCAGTCTCTCGTCCTCAAATCACTTCTAGAGGGCGAAGTATTCTTTTTCCCATTTCTTTCCAAGGATGTGACCAGAGAGGTCAAGGACTCCCGAGAATCATCCGGCTTATTCTTCTTCCTCTGAAACACTGGCTCCCGTGTGATAGCCTTGGACTTGGGAGAACTGAGGGGTCATTGTAGTAGGTCTGGGCAGCCATAAATGCATCCAGCACTGTATCGCACTGCAATTTTTCCAATGTTTTCAGATGCCTCTGGGATGAATACAATAAATTATATCAGCAGCTTTATGAGGGGCATCTTTTCAGCCTCCAAAGACTCTTTTTCTCTGAGAACTAATTTCCTTCTCCCAACAGAAAATGGCCCCTGGCCCATGTTCGCATCACCCTTGCTCCCTTCCCAGTCACAGCTAACTGGACCCGGGCTGGTGCCTCGTCTATGCGTAGCTTGACCACAGTCTCCCTTCTAGAACTTGAACTTGAGATATAATTAATTTTGGGTGCAGTTGTCTGGCACAGAGGTAACCCGTAACTGGCAACTGTGGGCCAGCATCATCCTCTTGTTTTAAGCATGGAAAAGGGGGGTGTTGGGTGAGAAGTGCTGCAAACACACAGAGAGAAGCAGAAATCGAGGCAGCCACAGCTGAATACGGAACACTCTCCAGATACTGCCTTTCTCTTCCCAGAGGCCTGGATGCTACTGGCTATCCCAGGAATCTTTCCAGTACATTACAAATTGATTAAGGTAACCTCAACCAAAGAAACACTGACACAATAGTGATTTCTTGATATTATATATTTCCTCATACAGTAGATACTAAATAAAACTGTTACTATGTGGGGATCCTGATTTTTACATATTATAAAGGCGCCTGAATTCTTTTTCTTTCCAGTTCACATATATATTTAATTGAAGTGTAGTTGATTTACAATGTTGTATTAATTTCTGCTGTAAGGCAAAGTGATTCAGTTATACATATTTATACATTCTTTTTTTTTCATATTCTCTTCCATTGTGGTTTATCATAGGATACTGAATATAGTTCTCTGTGCTCTACAGTGGGACCTTGTTTATACATTTTATATATAAAATGTTACATCTGCTCACCCCAACCTCCCACTCCATCCCTCTCCCAATCCCCTCCCCCTTGGTAACCACCAGTCTGTTCTCTATGTCCATGATTCTGTTTCTGTTTCATAGATAGGTTCATTTGTGTCATATTTCAGATTCCACATATAAGTGATAGCATATGTTATTTGTCTTTCTCTTTCTGACTTACTCCACTCAGTGTGATAATCTGTAGTTGCATCGATGTTGCTCTGAATTCTTAATAAGAATGTTTTAGAAGGATGGTGGTCTTTGCTTTGCCTGAAAATTCTCTACAAAGGAGATGCATCACTTACAGAACATTTATGTGAAGCACTCAGCATCCTTCACAGATTTCATGCTCAACAAGGGTTATCAATTATCTTCATAGACTCCTGACCAGTACTCACAATGACCAGGTTCAGAAATACCCTTCTGAAATCCATTGTGCATCCATGATTTGAGTATGTCTCCCTCACCTTGAAGACCTTTGCAGACACGATGTACTCCCTCGCTTTCGGGAGTGGGAAGAACAGGCGCTGGGATTGGTTGTGGGCTGAGCTGGTCTCACAAGCATCACCTGGAGAATGTGTTGGATTAAAAATTCTCAGGCTCCATCCCAGACCCATCGAATAGAAGCTTCAGGGGAGGAACCTGAGGACTGTATCTTTAACAAGCGCCCAAGGTGATCCTCATCACCAGGGAGCGTGGACCTGTCTGTAAGTGGACAAGCCACAGGTCTGAGCAGATGTCTTACATGCAGAAAATCATATCATGCTTTTGAATCTTGGGAGGGGGAAGGTTGTTTTCACGATGACCCAGCATCCAGTTGCCCACCCTAACAGTACTTAGATTTTCAGTCCATTTTCTTCTTCTTCCCCACAAATCACAAGTGCTTCTAGGAAGCTGACACCACACCCACCCCACCCCTGCCACCCCCAGGTCCAGAGGTGGGCCCTGATTAAATCAAGCCAATCACTACATTCAACTTCCCGGTTTAAGTGTGGACTCATGATCCAGGCTGATATCATCTAAGGGGATTTCAGGCCTGTGGCTTTGAAGGGATGGTGTGCTGTAAGAATGTGAGGGCTGGAGCTGCTGCAGCTATTTTGCCACAATGAGGGAGAAAGTCTTTCAAATGACTGACCCTGTGGAAATCAGAGTAGAAAAGAGAAAAGAAACCAAGCCCTTACTGACATTATTAAGGTGCCAAAGCTCAACTTACCTCTGTACTTACCATTTGTGGGGATCGAGAGCCTCAGCTCCATCTCCTTCACTCTCCCAGTGCTTTGCTCATGATTCTCATGTCCTAGTTAGCTGTTTGCGGGACCCAGTTTCTAGACAGCGCATCCCCAGCTTAAAGGACTTTTGTTTAGCCACTGAGTTGGGTATTTGGAACTTGCTAATAGATATACTTCACGTCTTAAAAAAATACGAATTTTATTTCATGTATTGATGCAGATTGTTCAAGGCATTAAATTCTTGGCTGATCCATAAGCAAAAGGGAATGAATTTGAATTTCAACAAGAGGAATTTAGGTTAGAATGAAGGAAAACTTTCTTCCCAGGAAGGTTGTGAGGTATTTAAAGGGGTTATCCAGAGAGGTTTCAAGAGTTTCCTGTTCTGCAGATTAAAGAAAAAACATAGAGAATTTGGTAGGATAATTTCGGTGTTGTCCTGCAGAGCAGTGGAGGGATAGATTATTCTCACTTAGGATCTCTTCTGCTCCATGATTTCATAAAACCACCCAAACTTTATTCTGGACAAGATTTCTGATTTTAGTTATGAAATTCATCACCCCAGCTCTCCTGGAGTTACTGGAGTGACACTTCGCAAACATTCTCAAGGTAGACCTGCCCAGATGCCTTCTCCCAGGCTGCCAAGGAATGAAAGAGCTCGTTCTCTCCCTCGTCACTACTGACCAGATGTGTCACTTGGCTGGCCAGGAATATTTTTATTGAGAATGATGCTGTTTCCACTGACCACAGTTCCAAAGCCGTTAAGACAAAAACAGAATAAAAGATCATATTCTGGTTTGTTTGATTTTCTGATGTGGACTTGATGAGGCAGACGTTATTCCAGGGTCTTAAATCTTTCTCACCAGAACGTCCCATAGCTGCCAACACCTGCTCATTTATACATGAATATAGCAGTGGAGGTAACTTTGCCAGGAAAAAGATTTGGGGTTTTTTTCTATACCGGGTGTAACACGGACCAGGGTGCTCTTAGCGTGTGGGTGAGACGGCACCGAGGGCCATCCCCAAGTTCATTGGTTTGTTTGTTAGTTATTATTCACTTATGACGTTAGGCAGAGTTGAACCAGACACTGTCCCTGCCATTGACACTCTCACAGGCCAGGGACAGAGGACCCCAACCTGCATATGAGGATGTGAGAAGTGTGAGCAAAGCGTGGGGGAGGGAGGGATGGAGGGAGGTGAGGATCTGCCGGGTGAGGCTCCCGAGAGGTAGGAGGCCAGCCTGGCCAGCCTGCTCGGCTCCCAGAGGACAGTTAGCTGAAGAGAACTGAAAATAACTCTTATCTGGGAGTTAAGGCTCTGGCTGTTTAGTCCCAACTCTGTTGTTTTTTTACCTTAAGCCAGTCACTAAATTTTCCTGAGCTGGTTTGCTCAGCAGTCCGGCAGAGCTTATAAAACTATATACTTGCACTTGGCGTGCAAGTGCTTTAAAAACCACCACGTGTCACTGCGGGTGAGGCGCCCTGTGAGGCTGGGAGGGGCCGGATCGGGATCCGCCTTCCGTGAAGAGGGCGGTGAGCTCAGGGGAGGCCGTAGGAATATGGGCCATTGCTGGTTTCTCCTTTCAGCCTAAAATAGCAGAAAATGCAGGCTCTCCCACATGATGGTGTCAACCGTTTCCAGGGATGGGAGTCAAGACTCAAAATTCCGATCCCAGTTCCCTGGCCTAGCAAAAACCCAATCTGTCCACTTGGCGGGTTTTTTTTTCTTTTTTTCCCCGACTCTCTGAAAGCTCAGGAATATTTGACAAGCCAGGCTGCGTCACCATGGAGATGTGAACCTGCTGGTGCTTCCTGGAGCAGGACAGCCCAGGCATCGAGGATGCCCGACTCCGTGGGCCGATTTCAGACACCAGGAAGGCCCCCATTGCTTACTTTCTTCAAGGCTTTTGGGGCTTGCTTTTCCCATTTTGGAGGTCTGTTCACTGGTGTGTACATTTCCTTTAATGAAGATAAAGGCTTTTGTCCCCTAATTTGCTATAAGGGCTAAGATTCCATTGTCCCCAGGAAAAGAGGAGGGTGACTTTCCCGCAGAGACATAAACAATGCGTGAGCATCGTTTGAGAAGGATGTTGGGAGCTGGAGAAGGGTGAGAAGAGGGCCCAACTGTACTTATCGTTTGGAAATCCAGGGAAGGGCCCCCTGGCAAAAGAGAAAGAAATTATCTTTTATTCTGTTAAAATTATCTTTCAGAAAAATTATCTTTTATTCTGTTAAAAAGCTGTTAAAAAGCTACTCTCTTCCAGTTTCCTCTAGGGCTGGTCCTGTTAACGGTGCCTGAGATTCATGGGTGTCTTCTGTCAGAAGATTGGCTTGATGGGGATAATATCTCCGTTTTCCAAAACAGAAAGAAAAAAGTGAATTTGAGGAAATACTGGGTTTACTGTTGATCCTCACCTAAATTCTGGAATAGATTATTTCGTAGAGGTTTGTGAGCCCCTTTCAAAAGAAAGTAGTGCTCATGAGTTACAAGCAAAGGCTCAGCTAGGAATTTATAGCCTGTAGCATCTCCTTCCGTCAAGTGCTATGTGCAAGAGAATCAATAAAAACATTTGTTAAATAACTGAAGGCAGACTTGAGGTGACCCTATAATAACAAAAATGTATCTTAAAATGGGTAATTGGAGATATGAAAGAAAAAATAGTAGAGAAACAGAAAAAGTAGATTAAAAATAGACAAAACAGAAATAAATATTTTAGTACCTGGGCTAATTGAAACACTGCAAATAACCGTAAGATTTAGCTCCAAGATTCCTGGAAACCAAAGCAAAAGAGTAATTGTTAGGTTCTCTTATTCTTTTGATGTTTGGCAAAAAAAAAAAAAAAAAAAAAAAAAGAAACAGGATCGCACCTGAATAGATGTTTTTCAGTTTTTTTTCTGGCACTAGATTGTATGTGAAATTTATTGCATGAAAATTGTATTTTGCAAGGAACAGCAATAATGCTTCCAAAGATCCAGAAACGTTCTTCAAATAGACATTTTAATACTTATTCTCTGTAAAAGCTGAGGACTTCATATTGAATCATAACTCAGTTAAGACATATCTGCAGGAAAATACTCAAATACAGGCCAGATGAATTTCTTTAGAGAAATAAATAAATAAACAAATAAATAAAATGTCCTTTGTTTCAGTCCTCTCCAATATTAGATCTATGGATGGACTTCTAGATCATAGAACACTAACAAATGCCAGAAATGTCCATACTCTGTACTTGTGATGAGGGAGAGAGCTAAATGCTTTAGGTACCAGACATGCAGAAGCAAATTTGATACAATGTTATAAAAACCTTAAGAATTTGATAAAAATTCTCACCCAGACAAGCAGTGTAGTATACAAAAATAAGAGCCTGGATACTCTTCAGATAGACTGGGTCTCAAAACTTGGCTCAACAATTGCTCTGTGACCATGTTGGCTAAGCTACTTAATGTCTCTCAGCCTTGGGATTCTCTTTGCCAAAATGTGGATAATATGCCTTACTTTAAAGGCTAAGTGAAAATTAGCTGACAGAGTGTATTTGTTACCATTAGTTTTATCTACAAGCAGCAAAAACAAACAAAAAAACCCCAAATAGCAGTGGCTCAAATAAGATGGAAATTAATTTCTTGTTTTTGTTCTAGACTAAGGACCTTCTTCTTATTGCAGACAGGTCTCTTAGCTTTTTGTTCCACCATGAGTGGCTTCCGTTCCTCAGATCACCTCATAGTCCAAAATGGCTGTTGGAGCTCCAGCATTACCTTTACATTCCAGCAGGTGGGCAGGAATGAGAAAGAGAGAGGGGCACACCATTTCTTTCTGTTTTTTTTTTATTGAGCATTTATTATGTGCTTAGCTATTGTTTTAAAATGCAGGAAAGAATTTTTAAAATCTAGGGTTCTTAGGAGACAAAAAGTGAATATATAAAACATGAAACTCATAAAGTTTGTAGTACTAACCATAAATGAAATAGAATCCCTAGAAAAGAAATCTTCATGAAGTAAGATCTTGGCTAAATTTCCAAGGAGTGGTTAGGATGACCAGAAGGGAAGAGAATTATTCTTGATTCAGAACTGTTACAGTATGTGAATGTATGCAAGGAAGAGAGCTTCTAGAAAGCAGACAGCTTGGTCAAATTCCAGACCCTGCATCTGTTATCTGTGTGAATGGTGAGCTAGATGATGTACTAGGACTCTTACATACCTTCTTTCAATTGACCCTTACAAGAGCTTTAGAAGGCTGACGTTATTAGCCTCATTTTAAAGAAGGAGAAAATAAATGAAAGAAACCAAGATCAAATCCCTAATTATATGGTAGAGCTCTGATTTGAATCCTGATCCCTCTAGCTCTAAAATTATGCTTTTCTAACTATATCGAGGTTTCTTCTTTGCACACTCATAGATTGTGACATTTATTTCTGCATATATAGCTATAATCTTATTTGTATCCCTTTGGCCAGAATTTTGTCACATAATCTCACCTAACTTCAGGGAAATTGAGAAATGTCATCTTTATTCAGGGTAGCCTAGTGCCAGATTTACCAACGGCAACAAAAATACAGGACATCCAGTTAAATTAGAATTTTGGATAAATAATGAACTTTTTTTTTTTTTTTTTTTTTAGCTAAGTATCCCCAATGCAGTATTTGAGACATACTTGTAATAAGAAAATTTTCATTGTCTATCTGGAATTCAAATTTAACTGAGAGTCCTGTATTTTATCTGGCAACTCTAGGCCAGTTAAAAATCAAGGGTCCCGGGACTTCCCTGGTGGCTCAGTGGTTAAGAATCCTCCTGCCAATGCGGGGAACAGGGGTTCGAGCCCTGGTCTGGGAAGATCCCACATACTGCAGAACAACTAAGCCTCTGCGCCACAACTACTGAGCCTGCACTCTAGAGCCCGTGAGCCACAACTACTGAGCCCGCGTGCCACAGCTATTGAAGCCCACGTGCCTCGAGCCCGTGCTCTGCAGCAAGAGAAGCCACCGCAATGAGAAGCCCGTGCACCACAACGAAGAGTTGCCCCTGCTCGCTGCAACTAGAGAAAGCCCGCACGTAGCAACGAGGACCCAAAGCAGCCAAAATTAAATAAATGAATAAATACATAAATTTATTTTTAAAAATCAAGGGTCCCATTACTGAGGTGGGGGGGAAACAATGAATTTTGGTGGTCTCAGGCCACAGGAGCAAGTGTGAAAGTGTGTTTCACAGAGTGGGTCTCCAATAAATGTTGGTCCTCCCTCCCTTTTCCCTATGAGGCAAAGCAAGGCCAGACGGCAGTCACAAGGGTAGCTGGTAGTAGAGCCAACATTTATGTCTGAAATAGAACTTTGAGGCTAGTTTACAAACATGCAAGCATGCGGACCTGGTTAAGACCTGAGAGATCTGTGCATTATGCATGAAAGAGACAATTTTGGCCTGGAAGTTAAGAAAGTTCCGCCCTTTTTTATAAAAAACAAAAACAAGAATGCTGTCTCATCTTTGCCTAAAGCCCATTTCTGAGCATGTCTGTAAGTTAGTGGACTCACCAACTGCGTTGGCTGCAAGGGATGAGGGAGAGGCCTGCGGGGAAGGGTGGCGGCAGGAGAGGAATTCCGTCTGTGGATTAACTTCTTGCCCTCCACGGCGAATATTTTCCCTTCAGCATAGCTGATGTGAGATTGTTCTTTCTGATTGTAGTTAACCAAATGTTTCTGCTTCTTCTCAAGGCCACTCTTTGAGTTCCAGGCCATAAAACCATGTCATCAGTAAAATGGAGAAAGTCCCCAGATGCTGTGGCAGAGAGAGCATGAGTTTATTTCAGCTAATAGTGAAAGTCAGTTATTTGGGTTTCAGGTAAAATAAAGTGGAGCTCGGACACAGTCTTATTTGGCCGCATTTAGAATTAGAATTTGCTTTGTCAAAAGACTGTTCTTACTAGCAATACTGTATTCCAGGCTTTGACAAAGAATTATTTGCCTATAATGCTTAGATTAGAGAGAATGGCAGATTTGCCCCATACTTAAGTTCTCAGGTTGACAACAGCCTCTGAACTGGTCTCCCTACCACCACTCTCCTGTTCTCCCCACAAATCCATTCTTCACAGAGCAGCAAGACTGATCACTATAAAGCGTATCTCGGTACACACGTTGGCACAACCTTGGAGGCCCGAGACCTCCTATGGCTTCTTACTAAACCCCTTACCAGGCTGAAAAGGCCCTACCCAGTCTTTCTCTTTATTCTTTGACCACACTGTAGTGGGTTGAATGGTGGCCCACAAAAGATACATCCGTATACTAATCTCTGGAATCTGTGATTGTTACCTTCTATGGAAAAAAATTAAATGTTGCCTTGTATGGCAAAATAAGTGGCTAAGGATCTTGACAGGAGAAGATTATCCTGGATTATCCAGGTGGGCCCTAAATGCAATCATTTGCATCCTTATAGGACAGACACACAGAGGAGAAGACACACAGAGAATAGGAGGAGGCGATGTGACCACGGAAGTAGAGATGGGAGTGATGCAGCCACAAGCCAAAGAATGCTTGGAGCCACCAGAAGCTGGAAGAGGCAAATGGAAGGATTCTCCCCTAAAGCCTTGGGAGGGAATATGGCCCTTCCACCTGGATTTTGGACTTCTTCTTTCAGAACTGTGAGAGATTCCATTTCTGTAGTTTCAAGCCACCTCGTTTATGGGAATTTGTTACAGAAGCGACAGGAAACGAATGCACCTGTCATGATTATTACAAGTCTGCTGGTTCTTCCTGTCATTCAAGGCTCAGCTTAAATGCCACCTCCTCAGATGTGCCTCCCCTGATCGCTCAGTCTTCAGTTGGCTCCCCTTGATTCCTTAGTCATTCTTCAGGTGTTTACACGCTACTACTAGGAGAAGATAAATATTGAGGACTGAGGAAAGGAGGCACAAAAGGGTGAATAACCTGTCCGTTGTGGCATGTTTAGTGGAGGGGCCAGGCTGCCTGACTCCAGAGCTTGTGGCCTTTCTCACCCACCTGTACCACCTCTCAGCAGGGGGAGAGGATGCTGCCGCATGGCTGTTTAGGGAGCATAGGACATCTACTTTTATCCCCCAACATTTTAATAAAATTGCAGAGACCCAGGCTGCATTTTATCCCTCTCACCTTCCTCTCCAACAGTCTCAGCCCTCCTGCCATGCTTGTGCCTGGAGGCAGAGGGAGTCTAAGTGGGAAATGGTCACTTACTTTCAGCCACATAAAACAGCCATGCCGAGGGATGAAGACAGCAAAACGGGGCCGATGACTATTAACCATCAAACGGATGGTCCATACGGTGTGTAATTGGACATAGACTTATACCGCGGTCTGCCACATAGCAGTCATTAAAGGAGGGTTATAAATGTATTTGATCTGGGTATTTCCCTCTTTGCTTCAGGCAGCTAACCCTAATCATTCCTGGAGAAGAAACTGTCTGGAGAAAAGCAATATTCCTGATCCAGTTTTCCCATGGATGACTGTTTGACAGAGCCATTGCCAATTTTAGCATTCATGTGTCAGATTCAGCAGATGTTTTGCAGATGTCAGACCCAGAAGAATGGCGAATTGGGTCCACATATTTCTAGGATGTGTATATATTTTTGTAAGATAAGAGACAACAAGATGGCCTTGGAGCAGAATCAACATCAACATTTAGGGGAATGAGTTACCAGGTATGCAGAGCTGAACTGTAATTTTCATAGACTTATTACTTTTTTTTTTTTTTTTTGTGGTACACGGGCCTCTCACTGTTGTGGCCTCTCCCGTTGCGGAGCACAGGCTCTGGACGCGCAGGCCCAGCGGCCATGGCTCACGGGCCCAGCCGCTCCGCGACATGTGGGATCTTCCCAGACCGGGACACGAACCCGTGTCCCCTGCATCGGCAGGCGGACTCTCAACCACTGCGCCACCAGGGAAGCCCCCATAGACCATTACTTTTAATGAGAGGACACAGATCTTAGTGATTAGGAGCTTTATAGAAAATTAAATATGACCAAAAATTAAATAAAATCCTTTTACCCTCCTCCCATTGAGAGATGAGATCTAATTCCTCTCTCTCTTTGAATCTGGCCATAGTGTCTTACTTAACTAATAAAATATAATGAAAGTGATGCTCTGGGATTTCTGAGGTTAGCTCATAAGAAGTGTTGCAGCTTCTGCCTAGGGCTCCTGGAACAGTCACTCTCAGAATGGTCCGTCTTGGAGCCAGGTGCCAGGCTGTCAGAAGCTGCTTGAGTGAGCTTTCCTGAACGTCTTCCACAGCCAAGCTTTCGGATAACCACAGCCCCAGCCGACATCTGGCAGCAAGTGTATGAGAAAGCCCAAGTGAGAACACCCAGCTGGGCTCAGTCCACCCATAAAGCCGTGAGAAACAATACATTGTTGTTGTAAGCCATTAAGGTTTGGGTGGCTTGCTATGCAGTCACAGATAAGTAAAATAGAATTTGGTACCCGGAAGTGGAATGCGGCTATGATAAAAACTTAAATTGTGCAACATTGGCTTTGGGACCAAGCAGCAAGAAGAAGCCAGGAAGTGCTTGAGGAAACTATGCCTGAAAATGGGAAGGAAAAGGAGGAAACTGTTACTGGGGGCTGGAAAAAGGCATCCCTTATTTCGTAATGATGGATAATTTGGTACTCTGTTGTTTATGATAATGTAAACAACAGAAAATATACCTGTGACATAGCAGATTTGGCTAAGGAGACGTCCAGATAGAACGTCAAAAGTGCCTACTGTTTTCTTTTAGGTAGGTATGGGCATAGAGAGATGAGCTGAAAACTGAACTCTTCAGTTTCAAGTAAACTTAGAAGAAATATAAAGAAGCAGACCAGCTGGGTTTAGAAATAAAGCTGATTCTTATTCCCAGCCTCTCCAGTTGGAAAAAGGTTCTCAAAGTAAGACATGATATGAGGGTATTGATTATCTCAAAGGCATGGCTCTAAGACACTTGTTAAGCTTTTAGAAAGTTTTAGACTTATGTCTCATAGACCTTCTCAACTAGACAGAAAAGTTTCAAAGGAATCTGATGGGCATTGTTCCACCCATCTGACTCTCAGCCCAAGGCAGAGAGGGGGCCTGTCTCAAAGAGATATGCTGGTGTGTATTGTGACTCATGGTGTGAACTCAAAAGAGTCCTTAGGAAGCTCACAACAATTTAAGATCATTATGAATGAGGAAGCACCATCAGCTGGGATGGAAAAAGACAGAGGTAGTTCAAAATGCAAAGAGCCTTCTATGAGCGGGAAACAGGAGAAGGCGGCTATTCAGCTACAAACATGGCCACTCTTATGGAAGAGGAAGGATGATTCAGAGCCCAGAATCAATACCCCAGTGAATAGAGCCAAGAGTCTCAGAAAATCATTAGTGCTCAATTGGTAGTCCCAGAAGAGCTCCCGGCCCACAGCCAACAGTGACAGTCAGCTTACATGAGTTGTCATCTAGAACGTCCAGCCCAGTCGAGGCTTCAGGTGACCGCAGCCATAGGAGAGAGCATCAGTGAAGACTTCCCACTTTAGCCCCGTCAGCCCACAGACCCATGAGAGGTAATGGTAAATTGTTTAAAGCCATTACATTTTAGAGGTGGTTTGCTATACAGCAGTAGATATGCAGATAAGATTTCAACTCTCAAGTTCCTCCTTTATTAGATATGGGAATGTGGACAAATCACCTGAAATCTCTGAACTTCATTTCCATCTCTGTAAAGTGAGAATCACAACAGGACTTACCTAATGGATTTGTTGGGGATTAAGAGAGATAAAGTACGAAAAGCAACAAGCACAGTGCGAGGGTCTTAGTGAATGGGTCAGTGGGTAGCTACTGTAGTTAGTAAATCAGTGTAAATCACGTGCTCTTGTGCAAAAGGTAGATGAAGAGCTTGGGGCATGTGGGAGTAATTCCTTTAAGAGTCTGGTCTTTTGCTAATGCCCTGAGAGTAAGATTAGGTCATTAACACCTTTGCATTGCTTTCTGTTTTTTCCCACAAGCCAAGAGGGCATTTTGAGTCACTGGAGAAATTTTCCAAAGAAAATCTGAGGTCAGAAGAAATAGTACCACTTGGCCTTTGAAAATGTGGCTGCTAAGATCCCATAGATGGGTCTTACTACCAACATATGAGCTGAGCCGACCCGATCCTTGTCCTAGTGAGATCTGTGGGCTTCCCGGCAAAGGAGGCCTCTAAAGTCCCCTGGGGCCTAGGATGGTGCTGTCATCCAGTGTGTGTGCATGTATGTTGAGGGAAGGGTGGGAGTAGGGGGTAGCTGTTGGAATTCAGAGTGGGTGAGGGCAAGCGTAAAAGAAGCTGGGCTCCAGCAGAGAGAACTAAAGGAACATCCTGCTGAGGTTCAGTGCATCAGCATACCGATGTGTTCAGTCGCATTTTGGTCATTCATTCATTCATATAGTCATTCACGCATTCAACACCTATTCACTGCATATCTCTATGCACCAGACTGGGTGGTATGCTCTGGAGACCCATGATGCATAAGAGACAGTCCCTCCCCAAGAGGCCATAGTCTAGTGGGGGAGACAGATGAGTATAACCAGAAGGTCAGTACCACAGGAGAGGTGATGTGAGAGCACAGAAGAGGGGCCCCCGGTCTTGGAATCAAATGTGTTGCACCTGTGACAAAGCTCTCAGAGGAGCAGCAAGTAGGGCATGAGTTGGCTCAGCACAGACAAAGAATGAATTTCAGGCAGAGGCTACAAACAGGCCAGAGGCACCAAAGGACAAGCCACCCCTGACCTCCTGGGGGCCATAGCCTGGCCCCTCTGAGGCTCAGCTCCTGGAATCTGGTGTGTTTGTTCCAAGCCTCCCAGGGGACCTGCAGAGAGGGAACATCTCTCTCAGGCACAGACGGAAAGCAAAGCATCTCAAGTATGTCTTCGTTTTGGCTCCAAAGACAACTTCTGTGTGGGCAAATCTTTTTCTTCGTGCGTTCTCTTACTATTTACTGTCCATGCTTTAAAACATTAAAAAAACAAAAAGCTAAAATAAACTTCCACAGAGTTCAAAATGGCAGACTGTGGTTAGAGCCAACGTCCTTTCCCTTCCAACGTTGGCTTGTCCGCCAAGTGATGTCATACGTACTTGGTGAGGCTGGGCTGCCCCACCCCCATCTTCTCCTTCCTGTCACCTCCCCCAGTTCCCACCCACGTGAGGTTCTCATGAACATCAGCTGTGGTCAAAGACTACGACCTGGGGCGAAGTCTACCCTGAGCTCTCTTCGGGGCTTGGCTGAGGGACCTTACTTGTATCTGTATTTGGAAGTTGAACTGCTCACATGGGATCGGGACCTAAGATGACATTTTTGTCAGTGACGGTGTAGAACTCTCTCCTTCTTTATCCAATTGATTGTCAAGAATCGATTCCTCCCTGGAGTAATAACACAATGTGGGCAGCAGCCATGGCCAAGCACAATCCGAGTGTAATGTTCATGAGCCTCAGTTGGTAAGGGACCCACTCCTGGTCTGGGAGCTCCTGGAGGGCAGGAACCAGACCTTCCTTCCCCATTTTCCAGCACCCAACCGGCTCTCCGACATCTGGAAGGGGTCAGGAGTGTTTGTGGAATTCAACCCGGATATCACCCAGGGTGATATCACCCAGACAACCGCTCTAAGCTTCAACATATTATCAGGAGGACTTTTCTACAGTCAAAGAATAATAATGATAATGGTAATAATCATTTAAAAATGAATACCATTTAATGAGCCCTAACACCCTGTCAGCTACAAGGACAAGTACTTTCCGTGCGTGACCTCATCTGAGACTCAGAAGCTCTGGTGTGTAAGTGTCATCACCCTCACTTGGTAGATGAAGAAATGGAATCTCAGAGTTGAAGCAACTTGCAATAGCCTGGTTGATGGGGCTTGAACCGGAATGTAGGATGGTCAGTTTTGAAGACTGATTCTTATCCATGACATTTTGTTGTGGATCCTGGGCTAAGACTACTAGAAAGTGTCCCTGGTACCAGAGGACAAATCGATACTCGGGGGTGGGGTGTGGTTCCTGTCAGGTGTCACCTTTGTCTAGGGTATACGTCCAACTCTCTCCCTAGGGAAGCAGGAGCCAGGCGTATGCAGTGGGAGGATGGGTTTTGCTGCCCAAGCAGCGAAGAGATAAACACCATCCTAATTGCCACTTAAAATAAGCAAACCAGCCCCGGAGCTCACATGGACAGAGCAGGGGGCTGAGGGATTTGGTAGGTCTGTTTATTTCAGTTTGTGTTTGACCTTGCACTACATTTGCCAAGCAACTCCCAGTGAATGCAGAAACCTTTCCCCTGCCTCGGGAACATTTCCATACAAACAGAAACACCACACAGATGACAAAAATTAAGATGTACTCTCTAGCTCGCCTTGCTGTATTATTTAAAACAATTACTGTATGATTTTGCTTTCACATAGCCATGGAAACCCTGCTGAAAGGATTTAATACAATTTATTGTGTGAAGCTTAAGAAGAAATCTGTTTCCCTAGTGCTGGGAAACAAAGCAACCCAATTCCTCCCGCTTCCGTACAAGGTGTGATGGATGCAAAATTGTGGACCTGTGACCTCACACAGCAGGCGACCGAGCTTTCTGGGAAAGTATTCTGGAGATAAGTGGACCTGCTTCCCTTAGATGTATGGGAAAACAAAGCCAGTGCCAGAGGAATGATAATCTCCTTTGATGTACCTGGAGCTGATTTACTTTTTCAGAAAGGGAGGCACAGCTCTGAGTGGCAGGACCACAAAGCTTTGTATTAAGCACAACAGAGAAAGTTTCCCTGCCAGGTCACCTGAGGATCCTCTCATTCACAGGCTCCTCTTACAGGCATCTCAGGCCACAGTGATGGGACCCATGAAGGAGGGTGGCTTGACACCTGGGTCTGACGAAAGGGTGGGTTCACTTCAGAGCCTCTTGATACCTATGGCGTAGTTTTACAGCTGTGGTTCTCAATACCCGCTGCTTAGACCCCCCTGAGGGGCTTGCAGAAATACCGACTCTTAAGCCCCAGACGTTACTGATTAGATTAGAAACTGTTAGGCTGGGATAGGCACAGGTATTTTTAAAAAGCCCACCAGGTGATTTGAATGTGCATCCAGGGTTGCAAACCACTGCCCCAGGGCTTGATCTTTTTTAGGCTGAGCTCTTTTATGCTTACTTTCCGGTTTCCAGAAAGAGATGCGGTGCGTGAGGATCTGTAAACCTAAAAATCCTGTTTCCGCACAAATCTGCAGTTCAATTCGTTATCCCTAGTTTCAGTGGATGGTGGGAAGAACATAGACTGTGGCAGAATTTGGGGAAGCTGGGCTTCTCTGAACTATTTTGCAACTTCCTGGACATTTCAAAATAAAACATTAAGCAAAATTGCAGCTGAAGACTTGGGTTCAAATTCTGGATTTGTTACTTATTAGGTATGGGACTCAGGGAAATGACTTATCCCCTCTGGCCTTTTCCTTTGGGAGATGAGGGTGATTATATCTGTTTATTGTGTGACCAAGGGAGATAATAAAAGTGTAAAACCTAGATGTTAGCTGGAGTCCCTTAAGGGCTAGAGGAGATTGTTCAAACCCTCAACCTGCAGGTAGTGGAACATCTAATTATTTTCTCAAGAGTCATGGAAATTTCTGAGCAGCTCACAGCCTTGCGGTCACCTTATGCTGCCACTAAACTAGTCATTTCAGCCACTGTCTCACCGCCCACTTGGTTTGTTCAACCCAAATGTACAACTCAGTCATTTCCCTTAACTTCCCCCAAACAAACCTCTCACACGGAGTGCAGGTGACTTTACTGAAGGTTGGGGGAGGATGAAGGGAATTCCACTGTAGCATCAGAAATGACGTGCAACACAGTGTCATGCAATCCTGTTTCTCAAGTTTCTGGCCACCTCCACACTCCTCAGTCCTCACCTCTTCTGCTCCCATCTTCCCTCCTGTCTTTTCCCTTTATCCCTAAGTTTCTGCACATTTTTAACGTGGAACATTTAGCCATCTCGCTTGTTTCCTTGGACATTCATCTTTCTTCCAGACGTCTTATTACCGGCCCCTCCAAAGTTCCACGGCGTTTCAGTAGGTCAACAGAGCCAGCCCCTTACTGGCCAGGTGTGATAATATCAGCAGGACCATGCTTTCAGCTCAGGGTCAAGATCACGGTCCGCAGCTCCCTCCCACCCTCCACAGTCTCACCAGCAGCCCTGCGAAAGCCCAGGTGTCAGAAGTGGGAAGGGGTCTAACTCAAACTTTCTCTTCGTTTTAGGTTTAGATTTGAAGACCACACTCTGGGCATTGGGGATCCAAAAATCCAGCCTTTTGAGGGAATTTTAAAAAGGGTTTATAGAGGTTTCTTGTATCATGAATAAAGAATGACATTTTGAGGAATGTAAATGAGTCAGAAACCCAAGACTGATATTTCCTCTGAAATATACAAGTTTATAAAAACTGAAGTAAAATGCACCAGGCAAAGTGCCCCCTACCAAACCCCACATATTCAATGGGAATTTGGAGTTGGTTTGCTGCCCACAGACCTCCTACCAACAAGCCCACCTGGGACGGCCTGGGCCCCGGAGACCAGGAGGGGCTGGGGCTCTGCAGACATTTCCCCATTTGTCTTCCTGCTGGGGCTGATGACAGGAAATTAAGAGTTTTTAAGCAGATAACTGAAAGACAGAAGGGATCCAGTTGGTTCCCACTGCCTAGGAATAGTTCCAGAAGCCTCCTGTCCCTCCCCTCCCTTGCGGATGTTTCTCTGCGACCTGCCAAACCCAGGGTGGCCTTGCAAGAAGGCGTCCCTAAGAATCATTTCCTCACCCAGGCACGGTTGATCAGCCTCCTTGCGTGCTGCCCTGGGACGCTGTTGGTACCTCCATCAGAATAGACTTCCCTCTAGTTGAACGTTGGGTCTCCCACTTACCCCATCCCTTGCCCTATCTGGTGAGTTCCTCCAAGACAGGAAACACACGCTTTCTAACACATAACGCAGCCCTGGTGCAGAGAAGGCGTTTACAAATGCTTGCTGCAAGAATCAACGAATGAGTGAGGGCTCACCAAACAACAGCGCTGAGTTTGCTAGTGTTATTTATTTTAATATCATGCAAAATACAGAGTGGGCATTATCTTTTGCTCCTAATGCTTTTGTGATTGGCTAATCAACAAGTTATAGCTAAAGACAGCTGCATCCTAAGAAGCAGGTGAGAGGGAAGCGATGGTGACCGCATTCTTGAAGAGGTTTGTAATCAACTGCAAATAATAACGCTACATCACATCGTTAGAACCATTCTTTAGAGCTCAGCCATTCTTTAGAGCTTATAAAGTGCTTTGCTTAATTTAAAAATATTCTAGCAAGGATAAAGGACAGCACATTTTGTAATCACTTGTGAGTAATTCCCAGCTAGCCTGTGATAGGGAAGGATTAAAACTCAGATCTTTAGGACTTCAGGCTCTGCGGTCATATACTTTCCTTGCAAGAATTCATTTCTGGAGAAAGAAGCTAAATCCTTCTAGCGGCCAGAGATGCATCTCTTAGCAGCAGAAGGTAGGGCTCGGTTCTCAGCTGCCCTGATGTCCTTCTCCCTCCGGGGTCCTCTGAACCTGGCCTGTGGCTTATCTGGACCTCTTAGCTTCCAGGTCCATGCCAGCACTGGGGATGGAGGTGGACAACAGACAGCTGTGGAGACACTTGTTGAGCCTCAATGCTCATGCTTACTCAGTGCCATTGGACTGAGACAGAATGGCTTCCTCACACTTCACAGAAAGTCAGTCCACACACATTTGTTGAGTACGTTCTGTGTGCAGCCAGTGTTCTAGGTGCTGGGATTCTGAGGTGAACAAGAGGGTCATGGTCCCTATCTTGATGGTCTAGTGGAGAAGACGGACATTTAACAAATAAATGTCTATAAATGTGCAAATTGCTGTGAAGGAGAAGCACGGTGCAAATCAAAGGTATCATGGAACTAGTGCGGGAGGTTGAGAACAAGGTCACCATGTGCTTCGTTGCTGTGCGAACTGTACTCTATGTGAATGGCGCCTGCTGGAGTTGTGTATTCTATGACCTGTCTGGTCAAAACAGTAGTCTTGGCTGATAGGGAAGCAGTAACCTGTCAACTGAAAAGGATGTAAAAGATTGACTAGGTGACGAAAGGAGGAAGAGCTTCCCAGAAAGAGGGCTTGACATATACAAAAGCCTTGAGACAGAAAGGAGCTGAGCATGACCAAAGGATGGAGGGAGACCTGCGTGATTATAGCAGAGAGCACGAGGGACAGAGTGGTGGCCACTGTGCCTGGAGGAGGAAGATCAGGCCTGAGAGGCCATTGCAGGGAGTTTGCAGGCTAGTCTCTTTTTTAAATTGAAGTGTAGTGGATTTACAATACTGTGTTAGTTTCAGGTGTACAGCAAAGCGATTCACTCATACATGTATATGTATATATCTCTATTCTTTTTTTCGATTCTTTTCCATTATAGGTTATTAGAAGATATTAAATATAGCTCCCTGTGCTATATAGTAAACCCTTGCTGTTTATCTGCATGCTCATTCTCATTGCAATGGGAAAACATTTAAAACTGAGAATGACATGATCTATGTCATTTTGGCTGCCACTGGGGGAGGGATAGGGGAGGGGGCAGCAAGATCGGAGGTGTAGCGTGCTCAGTGTCAGTCGATTTGCAAAGTGCCTGGTGCGCATTGGGTGCACGATAAACCTTGGCTTCCTTTTCCTTCTCTCTTACCATTGTGACATGCTTTGCAATTCCCAGAGCACTTGCAATTCATTATCTGCTTTGATCTGCGTAACAGCCCTAGGACGTGATGTGGGCATTTTCACCCCACTTGACACCTGCAGTAACTGAGAATTAGAAGGGCAAAACGACTTTCCTAAGATCCAGCCAGTACCTCCTGGAGCTGGTTCTGACATCATGCAGTGCCCAGACTAATCATGTAATTACCTAATTTTCCAAACACGGAAGTAATTTAACATTTCCAGGAGTCATGATTTGCACATAGAAAAAAAAAGAAAGAAAGAAGAATACCATTGAAAGCGACAATATTTTCCCTAAGAACAGTGTGGGTCATCCAAACTTCAGATTAACTAAGAAGAATGTATTTCATTGGAGTCACATTGGCTCTCTCTTCTTTTCATCTTTATTTACCCTAGAGTGGCCCACTGAAAAGGATCCGGTGTGCTCTGAGTCTCAGAGGATATATTTTTCTCATTAATCACCAAACAGGGGTTAAGACATAAACAAACCAACATTATTTATACCGAATAAGGCAAACATTCCTTGCAAAGACTTTTGTTTCCTCTGGGAACACAGGCTACCTGAGCCATGGCCACCAAAATATGTATTTTCTTTCCCTTTTAAGGAAATGCCACCTCATTGCCAAACCTCAAACACAACATCCCAAGTGGAAGGAGATGTTTCAAATAGAGCAGGGGGGGAACTCAGATTCAAAAGCCTTTCAGTCCTCTGCCACTAGGGACTCCATCTGAAACTGTCTGTGGTTCCTGTGTTTAATGTTCTGAAAATCTCCTACTGAAAAGAGATTTTCGTCACAGTTACATTATAATGTTTTTCCCCAAGATCCTTCCTTGTCTGGGAGCCAACAGCTGAAACCTTGAACCAGTGTTTCCCAGACCTCATTTCCAATGCCCTCATTAAAAAGGCGGCAGGCATGCGGGAAGATCAGGCTTATCCTTCCTTTGTTCCTGACTCTGGGGAACACCAGATAAGTGGGGAGTTTGGGGCTTGAAGACTATAATATGCGACTGACCCTCTTCCTTTTTTCTGGCGAGAGTTTTGTCAGAATTAATTCACTTGGATTTGTTGTTTTGCTAGCATCTCTATGGAAATTACTGATCCAGAATGTTATAAGCACAGTCCCCATGAAAGCAATGAAACTGAGACGTGGACCAATATGGCCCTGTGGGAAACAGAGAATGGTAAACATGAAGAACGGGCTTTTTCAGTGAGCTAGGGTTGAGGCGGAGGGATGGAAGGTGCCAAAACTCAAAAGCACCATGGCCCCAAGTCATGGTCAGTGGAAGGTTTAGGCTTGGGCACTCAGGAGAGACTGCTTGGGGGGATGCAAGGATGCCAGCCTGCCCTCCTTGACCTGGCTCCACTGCTACCACTAGGGACCCTGCTCCCTTTCCCAGGGGCCCCTGCCCAGACATGGAAGGAGGGGCGCTGCATCCGCTGGGTCAGACTTCAGTTCTGGGAGGAAACTCAGCAGGGCCACCTGGCTGTGGTTGTCACACAGAAGCAGCAGCAGAGGTGGCACCTGGGGCAGTTGCAGGGCCTGTTGCAGGTGTCCTGGTCTCTCCCCATATGATCCCCACCTCCTCCTGTGTACCTTTCCCTCTCCTGGTGGCACTTGGTGACTCTGTTAGAATTTACCACACCTGCTGAGGATTATCTGTGCCTCTTTTTTTTTTTTTTTTTTTTTTTATCCTTTATGGTTCCTTGATTGCAAGCAACAGAAAATGACTCTGATTAATGGGGACTGGGGCTGGGGATTATTGGGAGGTAGATCAGGCACTCAGAATGAACAGGACTGTTGGAGCACCAGGCTAGCAAAGACACGGGAGGCCAGGCAGCCTTGAGAGGGGCGGGAGAGGGAAGCCAGGGAGTCATGTTTTATCAGGACTGTGCACTTGGGATGCCACTACAGGGGCAGAGGGACCATATCACGGATCCTTGGGACACTCACTCAAGACTCAGAAATGGGGGAAAGCATCCGTTTCCTGAGCTTAGTCCTGCCTGGCCCCTGTGGCATTGGGCACCGAGGGAGGAGCATCTGATTTCTCTATCTTCTCTATTCGGAGGGGAGGCAAGTGGATTTACCTTCCCACCTTTCCCCAAACCAGAAGGAAATCAGGGTGCTGTTAGGAAAGGTGCATGGATGCTGAGTGGGAGCGGAGGGTGGGAGAACAAGCTTCACTACATACACTTTCTCAGCCTCTCCCATGGGACGGCAAGCCATTCCAGGCAGAGAACAAGGTGTTGTTTTTCTTCTCCTTGCATCCCCAGGGCAGAGTTCCCTGTTTAATGCCAATGTTCCCAAACAGGGGCCAGACCTCTGACAGGGGGCTCGGGTGGGCTTGCTGTTGCAGGATCAATGTTGGGAAGGACGAGGCTCTCAGAGAGGAGGGAGAGGTGTCCACGGCTCCCCCTCCAGAGTAACTGCTGGCTGCGAACACTCTTCTTTGCAGGAGCTTCGGAAACTGGGGTCAGAAGCCTCTGGGAAGGGAGGATTCTCTCCCAAGTCCTGGGGTTGCCCATCCCAACTACGCAGCGAACCTCCAGGAGCCTGTGAAAGGCAGGAGTGTGGGCAGTTGAGAACTTGGGAAGAGTAAGCACACATTCTCTGCCTCTCCCTGGGGACACCTTGCTGTCTCAGTGGCAGTGATGGCTGCCTCCGTCCCTCCCCTTCTTTCCCTCCCCTGAGCTAACACGCTGGACAGCATCTGTTTATTTCTGAAGCAATTAGAAAAAAATGTAGCACCTTATAATGGTTGGTGATTGAGTTACAATTTTAACCCAGGAGGAGAATTATGAGAAAAGCATTGGCTAACTGGGAAGCAGTAAATGGGAGGGAAGGGGGAGGGAAGGGGTTGCTGTTTAAGTAACAAACTTCTGAAATTATTAGACTCCTGACACTATGTTTATGTATATTTTATTTTAGAAAATAAATGTTAAAAAAAAAGCTCATCAGCTCTGTTGCTGGGAAAGCCACAGCATTTCCATGGGCCCTGTTTCCTCTTCTCTAAAATGGCAGGGGCAGGGGGTGAGCTCCAAGTGTGTCCATGCTCACCAGGCCATCATGCCAGGTGAGCGGTTCCACTGCTCGGCTAGGATGCACAGGCACCTCATTTATTTGGGGCTGCACTCAGAATGGAAAGGCACAGCTGGTCTCCTAGGTGACTGCCATGCACCACCATGGTAATCTACTTCTTGTGCCTGTTCTCCCCTGTAAAGGGCTCTAGCCAGAGATCCCAGAGGCGCTGCGGAGCAGAGAAGCCGGGAATTTTAATATGCATTTGGTGACATTTAAGGCCATGTCAGCATCTCCAAGCAGAGCTGGCACAGACTTATAGGTGATAAGAGGATGCCTTTGGCTCATGTTCTGCTTAGAAACAAAATGGAGGGCTTCCCTGGTGGCGCAGTGGTTGAGAGTCCGCCTGCCGATGCAGGGGACGCGGGTTCGTGCCCCAGTCCGGGAAGATACCACATGCCGCGGAGCGGCTGGGCCCGTGAGCCATGGCCGCTGAGCCTGCGCGTCCGGAGCCTGTGCTCCACAACGGGAGAGGCCACAACAGTGAGAGGCCCACGTACAGAAAAAAAAAGAAAAAAGGAAATCCACTAGGAATGCAAATTATCCTTCAGCGCAGAAGGAGGGATACCTGGTACAAGTGAGGTGCTGGGTGGGTCTGAAGGAAGAGCAATTTCTACTGATACTCATCGTGGGGAGTCGAGTATTAGCCTATTAAAGCCCCCTGGCAGTTCTGACAGAAAGAAAAAAGGTTATTTGAACGTGAAATATTTTCTTTTCATGGAATACTCATTAACTACTGGCAACTTTGCAATATCTATTTCCACATATACTTTTGTACAGGATGGGAACTGATCATAGGGTTGAGACCGTTGGGCAGCTTGCAAAGAAATGACTCAATCAGGTCAGTGAATATTCTTTAAGTGCTCACCCTGGACCAGGTACTACACTGGGTATAAAAAAAGATAAATTAGTAAAAATCCATGGTTTCTTTATCTTTAAGGAGCTTGTATCTTTTTATTTTTAAATTTTATTGAAGTATAGTTGTTTTACATTGTTGTGTTTAATTTCTGCTGTACAGCAAAGTGACTCAGTTATACATATATATTCTTTTTCATATTCTTTTCCATTATGGTTTATCACAGGATATTGAATATAGTTCCCTGTGCTACACAGTAGGACCTTGTTATTTATCTATCCTGTATATAATAGTTTGCATCTGCTAACCCCAATCTCCCAGTCCTTCCCTCTCTCACCCTGCCCTCCCCCTTGGCAACTCCAAGTGTGTTCTCTATATTTGTGTGTCTGTTTTCATTTTGTAGATATGTTCATTTATGTCGTGTTTTAGATTCCACATATAAGTGATATCATATGGCATTTTCCTTTCCCTTTCTGACTGATTTCACTTAGTATGATAATCTCTAGGTCCATCCATGTTGCTGCAAATGGCATTATTTTGTTCTTTTTAATGGCTGAGTTATATATATATATATATATATATATATATATATATATATATATATATATACATACATACACACACACACACACACACACACACACACACACACATTGGCTATTGTAAATAGTGCTGCTGTGAACATGGGGTGCATTCGAATTATAGTTTTCTCTGGGTATATGCCCAGGAGTGGGATTGCTGGGTTGTATGGTAGTTCTATTTTTAGTTTTTTGAGGAACCTTCATACTGTTCTCCACAGTGGCTCTATCAATTTACATTCCACCAACAGTGTAAGAGGGTTTCCTTTTAGGAGCTTGTAGTCTTATAGCAGGAAAGAGACACTTGAAGAATGACATAAACCTGCCTTAAGTTATGGAGAGAAGTGTGTCCCCATGTTATGGACAAAATATTTGTGTCCCCACAAATGCATACGTTGAAACCCTATCTCCCAATGTAATGGAATTAGGAGGTGGGACTTTTGGAGGTGATTAGGATCAGATGAGGTCAGGAGAGAGGAGCCCTCGTGAAGGAGACTGGTACCTTTGTAAGGGTCCCCAGACAGCCTGCTTTTCTCTGCTCTCTGCCATGTGAGGATACCATGAGAAGTCAGCAGTCTACCACCTGGAAGATGGCTCTCACCAGAACTCAACCTTGTTGGCACACCCATCTCAGGCTTCCAGCCTCCAGAACTGTGAGAAAATAAATGTCTGTTGTTTATAAACTACCCAGTCTACAGTACTTTGTTATAGCAGCTTGAACTGACTGAGACACCCCTAAAATTCCCATGTTGAAGCCCTAACTCCCAGTGTGACTGTATTTGGAGGAAATTAAAGTTAAATGAGGAGGGGGCCCTAATCTCATAGGACTATGGTCTTATAAGAGGAGGAAGAGAGGACACACACTGAGGAAAGGCCAGGTGAGGACAAAGTGAGAAGGCGGCCATCTACAAGCCCAGAAGAGAGACCTCACCAACAAACCCAACTCTGCTGGAACCCTGAGCTCAGACTTTCCACCTCCAGAATTGTGAGATAGTATATTTTTATTGTTTAAGCCACCCAGTCTATGGCATTTTGTTATAGTAGCCTGAGCTGACTAATACAAGTATGGTATGAGTTTGGGCAGGAGTAGAGGAGCTGAAGTCAAAAGTGGACAGCCACAGAAGTGTCAGAAATGACAGCCAGGGTGGACTGTGCTGGTTCCTTCCAGTACACCGTCCTTGCCATGGACTCTCTGTGGACATTTGGAAACCAAGTCAGGTCTCTGGACCTCAGCTTCCTCCTCTGATAGGTCTAGATGGCTTTAATGTTTTGTAATTATTTGGCCCTTGTATTTGTTTCCTAGGGATGCCACAAATGTGGTGGCTTAAAACAATGGAAATTTATTGACTCGCAGTTCTAGAAATCAAGGTGTCGCCAGGGCCATGCTGCCTCTGAGACTGTGGGTAGAATCCTTCCTGGCCTTTCCTAGTGCCTAGTGGCTATCAGTAGTCTTTGAAGTTCCCTGCCTTGTAGCTCATCACTCCAATCCTGCCTCCGTCTTCACATGGCCTTCTTTTCTGTGTGTGTATCTGTGTCTTCAATTCTCCTTGTCCTTATAAGTTCATCAGTCATTGACTTTAGGGCTCACCCTAATCTTAATGACATTGACTTGATCACATCTGCAAAGACCTTATCTCCAAATAAGGTCACATTCACAGGTACTGGCAGTTAGGACTTCAACATATCTTTCTGGGGGACACATTCAGTCCACTACAGCCATCCATAGGTAGACAAGATCAATTTGCCCAAAGCTTGTTGAACAAGTTTTAGAGCATGTCATAAAGCAAAAATGATTGATCAAGATTGGCCGTGTTTGGAAACAATCGTAAGCTGGAAAGCATGGCATCGGCTGCTTCCTAGTGTCCCTGCTGTTGTTCTCACACTTCTGTCCATTCTCTACTGTGCTCTGAGAATGACTATAATAAAATACAAATCTAATCATGCCATCTCCCTGTCCAGAATTCTCAGGGGCTCTCCCTTTCTTAAAGCACAAACACTACTCCATCGAAGACCATGCTAGACCTCATGATTTGGTCACTGCCCAGCCCAGTGTGGGTTCGTGTCCTTGCTCCTCCAACTCAGTAGAGAACTGGGATGTCAGAAGACACAGTCAGGTGGAGAGGGGGTAGCAGTCACCCCCAAAACTCCGCAGTTGAGGCTGCAGAGGAGAGATGAGATGGGGGCTTCGGTTCAGTGGAGGCTTCCCCAGGAAGGGGCAAAGAGGAATGCAGTGGGGCCTCTGCCAGAAGAATCTCAAAAGTGACCAGTTGATGCCTAAGGAGTTTTGTGGGATGAGAGGCTTGTCAGCAGGGTTTGCATGGCACTCCATCCCTGCCAAGTCTAGAGGGACCTGGATTGGAGCTGCGGCCATCAAAATAGACAACCGCCTTACCACGGGTGTCAGCTAAGAGGTGCCCTCCCCCTTCCTTCTCCCTGCCTGACACTAGATGAGTGCCTGGAAGACACATCAAAGAGAGGGTGACGAGAAAGCAGATTCGGACCCACCCCTGCCCATGGCCCCAAACTATAGGAGCCACACATCAGGTCAGCACTGGAGGGCCAGCTGGAGAAGAACTTGGAAATAGACATGAGCTGCCACTTAAAAAATAGATAGCCTCAAGTCCTACTGGAGGGAACAAACAACGGAATGCCTAAAAGTAGCAGAGTGTAGTTGCCTGCAGTTACTGAAGAAAGAAAATCGTGTGATGTTTATGCCTGCCTAGCAAGTTAAGAACTCTTCAACAATCTTTTCTGAGGAGGAAACTGAGGCAAAGAGATGTTAAGCAGCTGTCACATTCAGTTCTGAGGAAAATTAGATTGTGCACGGCTCTTGGCATATTACTAAGTGCTCTGCAGAGCTCAGCTTTTGTTATGTCAAGCAGAGATAAACGTGGCACGGAACAGCAGATGCTCAGCTTGGTAATGCCTCCATGCCGGCATTTGCCATCAGCGTCGCAATTCTAGCTTCGCATGTCTGCCTGCCTGCTTGACCGTTTGTACTGTGCCTGGTGCATAAATGATGAATGAGTGAACGCATAATCAATAAATGGAGTTAATATATTGAATGGTATTCCTTTTTCAAATTTCAGGAGTCAAGAGAAGACACGGTGCGTAGGTAGGTTTAGCTAAAATTGTTGGGACGCTGAATAAAGATGGTGATAGACTTGGGGTTTGGAATACTGTCTTTGAGACGTGGGTCGTAATAAACTTGGGTTTGTGAGAGAATAGGTGAGAATGGGCTGACACCTTTAACCCATGCTTGACCGGTAATGTAGGGTTGGGGGGAGAGGGTTGTCTCTCTGATTTCTAGGGAGTCCTGGGCAGCCTGGATTCTATAGTGGCCAGTGACAATGTGAAGGAAAACTTGTCATTATGTTCATTACGTCAAGTGGCTGTGCATTAGACTCAGTCTTTAAGAGATCAATCTTACATGGAAGAAAGCATTCCCTGTGAGCCAGTTCTGCTGCAATAACTAAACAAAGCAAAACAAAACTAGCGGGAACCCAGCTTAGGAAGGTGAAATCCTGACTAACAAGGCAGTGCTGGCCCCATTTACAGAAATTCAGCAAAGTGCTGTGCTTACTTAGAGTTTTAGAGAGACGTTCTCCCAATTCCAGAACAAGAAGTTATTCCCAGGCAATTACTCTTGGAAGAGAAGCACGATCCTTCTGCTGGAGACTGAGTTTCCCAGGCTCCGTGAGATGAAGGGCGAGCGATGTGAGCTGGTCTGTCCCCAGCACTTCAGAGTCTGGCACATGGTAGCTGCTAGATAAAGATGTGTGGATTCAAAAGGAATTGGACCTGGCGTCCTAGGAAGAAAATAGCTGACCCATGTAGGGTGGAGCTCACCGGCTTATCTTCTTAAATGGCTAAATAATCAGCAGTTCGAGACCGGGGACCACACAGAGTTGAGAGGACTTAGCTCACACTGCAGGAGATGTGGCCACCAGCCTCAAGACTTGGTTTCAGAAGATTTTAATGATCAGCTCTTTCATAAGGTGAAGGGCCTACATCTGGTGATCTCCTCTCTGCCCCTTTGATTTCAAAAAGAACCAACTACGTTTATGTAGCACCTCCAGTATACCAAGGTCTGTGGTAGGCACTGGATTTGCTTTCTAGTCTGGGAGGCAGACATGTAAACAAAAAAGGAGAGATAAAGGATGTTCAAAGAACTGTGGCGATTTTCCTCTTCAACATCCGGGGAGGCAATCCTTGGTCGCTCCCCTGCATCCCACCTCAATGACTTTCTCCCTTGGCCATACTGTTTGTATGGTGCCATAGAAAACAAGTGCACAGTAGCTGAAATCTTGTTTTCAAGTATCTTATTCAGACCACTACCTGGTTTACTGCCCCAACAACCCTGACTCCATGGGGACTGCCAGCCCGTGGACCCAGCCAACTTCTCAGTTACCACCAATCACTGTGTCCTCAGTTCCTTCCTATTCTAGCTTGGAGTCTGTGGGGATGTCCTGTCCTCCTTGCCTCCCTCTACGATACTTTTATGGCAAAACCTCCGCCTTGATTAACTCTAATTCTCCCCCTCCTTTGTGCCTGCACCGAACAGCTCAACCTCCCTGGACAGGATTCAAGGTTTTGTTTTTTTTTTTTTTAAATTAATGAATTAATTAATTTTGGCTGTGTTGGGTCTTCGTTGCTGTGCGTGGGCTTTCTCTAGTTGCGGTGAGCGTGGGGCTACTCTTCGTTGCTGCACATGGGCTTCTCATTGCGGTGGCTTCTCCTGTCGCGGAGCATGGGCTCTAGGCGCGCGGGCTCAGTAGTTGAGGCTCGCGGGCTCTAGAGCACAGGCTCAGTGGTTGTGGCACACAAGCTTAGTTGCTCCACGGCATGTGGCATCTTCCCAGACCAGGGCTCGAACCCGTGTCCCCTGCATTGGCAGGTGGATTCTTAACCACTGCGCCACCAGGGAAGTCCAGGATTCAAAGTTAATCCAAGGCTTTTGGTCTGAGAGCTGAAAGGATGGAGTTGCCATTTATGGAGATGGGAGAGAGACTTTGGAAGGAATAGGTTTTGGGGCGTGGGGGTAGGGGGTTATTTCTGGATACTGTGAAGTTTGAGATGGCTATTAATAGCCAGAGTTTGGATTTATGAGTCTGTAGTTAAGGGAAGAGAGGTCCAGGCAGGAGATATAAATCTGGAAATCAGCAGCAGATGGCATTTAAAGCATCGAGACTGAAGATTTGACGACTGAACGTAGGGACTCTAACAGAATTCGGGGAGGTGAGGAGGAACCAGCAAAGGAGACTAAGAACTGGGAGCTCCTGAGGGAAGGAAGCCGGGGAGGGTGGTGTTCTGAAAGACAGGTAAAGAAAGTGTTTGGAAGAGGAGCATGTAAGCCTCTGGGTGAAAAGCATTGAAAGGGGCAGGCAAGGTGAGGATGGAGCAGGGACCGAGTTAGGGACTTGGGCGTCATCAGGACACTGTTTCAGGGGGAGGGCGGGAGCCATATTATGACTGGAGTGAGTTCAGGAATGAATGAGAAGGGAAGAACTGGAGACCGGGAGGAGAGTAAACACTTTTGAAGAATTTGTGTGTGTGTGTGTGTGTTATTAGATTCATAAACATATAGAATTGTTATTTTTGTAATTGTCTTTATCCCTGTTAGTATTATTTGCTATGAAATTTAGACTTTCCAACCTTCTTTTGATTAATTTGAGCATGGTATATTTTTTCCATCCCTTCATTCATAAGCTATTTGTGTCTTTATATTTCAAGTGTATTCCTTGCGATCAAGATATACTTGAGTCTCACTTTTTATACAGTCACACAGCGTTTGCCTGTTAGTTGTATTATTTTGACCATTTTATTTATTGTGATTATTGATATGATTAGATTTGTCTAACATGTTATTTGTTTTATATTTGTTCCCTGTGCTCTTCCCTGACCCCCTTTTTCTTCTTTTTCTGCCTTCTTTTGGGAATACTTAAATAGATTTCATGATTCCATTTTATTGCCTTTGTTAGCTTATTGGCTATAGATCTTTGCTTTGTTATTTTAGTGTTTGCTTTAGAATATATAGTACACTCCTTTAACTTACCAGACTCCATATTTGAACGATACTCTACCACTTCATGTATAATAGAACTTTACAATAGTATATTTCTTCCTTCCTCAACTTTGCGATATATTTGTCAAATATTTTACCTCTACATGTGTATAAGATTGCAATAAACTAAACACCACATTGTTATCATTTGTGTTTAAACAGTTAATTGTCTTTTAAAGTGATTTAAAAAGTGGGAAAAAAATCATAAATATTTATCCATGTAGTTACCATTTCCACTGCTCTACACTTTTGAAGAATTTTGCTGTAAAAGAGAGAGCAGAGAAATAGGGCAGTAGAAGGGGGGAGGGGGATGTGAGGTAAAAGGAGTTTTTTAATGGGAGAAATGATATTTGTGTGCTAACGGGAAAGTTCCAGTAAAGACAGAAAATGAGTGAAGCACGGGAGAGGAAGACTGCTGCCGGGAGCAGGTGGTCTCGGATGGGGCGGGAAGGGGGTCCCCAGGAAGTGGGGCTTGGGAGGGGGCGTGGCTCAGGATGGGTGTGGCTCGGCAGCGGGGGGCGGGGCGCATCTCCAGTGCCAGGGGCGGTGGGAATAGAAAGTCCCGGCATCTGAGCGCCCACGCGGTGGGGCTGCGTGGGGTGACAGGGAAATGTGCAACTTCTTTTTGGATTGTTTCTATTTTCTCAGTGCATTAGGAAGCTGTGAGTGAGGATACGGAAGAGTCGCTTGAGGTGGAAAGAGTGTGAAAAATTCATCTATGAGAAAAATGGTGTAAGTGTCCAGGGATCCTGGACTGGTTCTGGGAAGCTTTCAACAAAATATCAATGCCTGACCAGGAAGGAGGGAGGGAGATTGGAGGAGGCGAAGCTGGCACCAACTCCAGGTCTGCTTGTACCACGAGGGGTGTGGGAGGGACAGGTGGCATCATGGGAGAGGGCGTCATGGGTCATGGTGCCCTTGGGGACAGTGGCATTTAGTGAGAGCAAGAGAAGAGGGTAAGTTTGCTGCCCGCGCACGGATCAGCTGCTACCTCACCACCTGGCACCCTCCATTCATTACCGGCTCTGTGTCCCCCAAACAGTCGTGGTTTCCTGAAATGTCTCAGTTTGTTGACCCATTTATCTCACTTGAGTAGAACAACAGCCTTCTGAGGGCAGGGACGAAGACCTGTGCATTGCTTTCTTCCTAGAGTCCTGAATACTACCTAGTGTTTTATATGGGCTGTGTGTGTCAATATTTACTGTATTGAAAATTAAAGCAGAAAATTAAAAAAAAAAGGAATTTAAAAATATTTATTAGTTCATTCAAAAAATAATAAACCCACTACATATTAACATAAATAAGTTGTTTTATGAAAAATGATCGTTTTCCCAAAGCGAGAAATTTAGTAATATCCTTGTTTTATTAAGTCAAATACAAATCTCTTTACGTCTGACTTAATTAAAAGGCCAAGAGATTCTCATACCTGCTCGTGCCTTGAATCTATTGTGTTTTCCCTGGTCACGTAGCCTCTGGAAATCTCCATGGGACATTTGTAAGAGAATGAGGGTGATAAAGGTAAATAATGTTTTAGCAGTATTATGAAAACAGATTTGACCACTCCCTGGGATCCCCAGATCATACTTTGAGAACTACTCTGTGGACAGTCTTTAAATATTTGCTGACTGACTGACTGAATGAATGAACAAATGAATGTATGACCCTCTCACTGTGCTGTGTCCACGGTGTTCTAGCTCGGCTTCCTGCTGCCGCTTAGGTCTCCCCCAGATCTACCTTGTGTATCATTGCCAAGTGACCTTTCCATTGCACTCTCCGTTATCTTCGGGGTCAAGTGTAATTTGGTAGCAAGACATTCATGGTCTCCAGATCCGGCCCCTGCCCACCCTTTGGGCCTCTTCTTTTTATTTTCCCCAACCCAGCCCTGTGCTCACCTCCAGCTGTCCGTAACTGTTTCCACCTTTACTCACGTTGTTCCCATGCCGCCTAGAATATCTGTGTCCTTCTCCCCTTTGTCCTCATAACACAGAGTCTGGCGAACTTGTACAGCTCCTTCAAAATCCTATTAAAGGTCCCCTCTGTGAAACCTTGCCTGACTGATTGTCACCTGACCCAAAGGTAGACAAAGAGGCACTTAGTCCAGACCCCATTATGTAGAGGCAAAGACCTTCACATTCAGGGCTGATGACTAAAGTGGGTGTAAACACCCCAGAGGCCTTAAACCTTTAATCCTCAGCAACCCTGTGAGCCAGAGGTTGCTCTATGGCTGCTTCTGGCCACGCCAGACTGGAACCCAGGCCCCTTTAGGTCACGGCTCTGGATCAAATCCTGAGAAGCTTGGTCTGAAATGCCCTGGTTGTATGATACAGGCAAGTGACTTCATATTGCTAAGCTTCAGTACCCTCATCCTTAAAATGGGATGGTAATTGGACCTAAGGGATTTATAAAGTTTAAACAGGGTAATACATGCCAGTGGTTTAGTCCAGACAGCGTCGGGCACATAGATGTGCTCAGCAACTGTGAGCTCATATTATATATTGCCATGTGTCCATTAGTTCTTATTTTCTGCGCTCTTAAGTGGAGACAGATATTTTTGTCACTTTTCTCTACTTGACTTTGAAAAGCAGGAACTACATCCTGTATATCTATGTATGCACAGCATCCACTACAGCACATGGCACCTAGTAGTTGCTCAATAAATATCCCATGAACCAAAGAATGAGCGGCCAAGCTGCAGCCTGAGTCAAGGGACGCGAATTCCCTGTTCACTGTACCCCATCTTGGTTAACATTCAATTTTCTCATCCTCTGCTGAGCTACACAGTCAAGTCAGCATCTTGAGAAGGCCCTTTATGGTACCTCCCTTTTCAGGGTGATGAGAGGCATTTCCCCCACATTATTTTGTCAGAGGGAACCTGCAAGGAAGTATAATTTGAGGAAGAGTGTCTGGTGAAGGGAGGCACCAAAACTTCTTTTGAGAAGTGCCCTTTGAAAGCATACACCTTTTCAGAACAAGAGCAAACCCAGGGCGCCCAGTGGGTGCAGAGCCTTCTGGACGGCTGTATCTCTGCGTGTGGCTCCCCACAGCACCCTCTGAGAGGAGGCCGCCTGACCTGCTGTGAGGCCTTGGCTCTCACGTGGGCTGTCACCTCCAGACTTTCTCTCTGCGGAACGGCTGGTGGGGCCTGACTTGAGGAAGGACCGCTGGGTTCTGGTCCCTCCACACACTCACTGCCTGGCCTCACACGCACCATTGTTTGTTGTTGCTGTCATTGTTGTCATTTTTGTGGGAGTGTCATTCCCAGTCCATCCTCCATCAGGAAGAAAACAGTCTCTAGTCCAGGACTGTGCTTCTCAGGCCTGAAGGCTATGATTCATGATGGCCAAGGGCACCAGTTTAGGCGTCAGACAAAACTAAACACAAATCCCACCTCTGTGTCTTTCCGGCTGTGTGAGATTTCGTGTCATCTCTCCAAGCCTCAGCCTCCTCATGTGCAGAACATGGATTGTGACAGTCCCTCAGGGAGCGGTCGCGAGATTTCAGTGATTTAGGTAGAGCTCTAGTCCTTGACACTTAGTAAGTGTTCCAAAAATTCTAGCAGTTGTTAGGACAGAAAGCCACAGCGTAAACAAATTGGGTGCTTTTTCCTTTATCTGGAAAATCAGTTTTATTCAGAGAGTTGGGAAGAAGTTTTGAATTTTGATTATCTTAACAGAGCAAGCACACAATGTAAATATTTTATAAATTTAAAGATAAAACAGACCCTTTGGAGAAAATAAATTGTGTTTTCGATGTCTGTTTTGCCCTTTCTGAACTTGATTCCAGAGCTCCCAGGCACGGGACTGGAAGCTCACCCTCCTTTGGTGGGGTAGGGAGTAGGTGACTTCAGGCCTACATATCTGTCCTCTCTCTGCATGGCTCTAACAATACGGAGTCCTGGACCCCTTATCACACTAAGAGGAGCTATACCCTTAGGACATGGCGGGGGGGCAGGGTTTGCCCTCTCATTCATTTATTTATTTATTAAATTAATTAAAAAAAATTTATTCTATTCAAGTATAGTTGATTTACAATGTTGTGTTAATTTCTGTTGTACAACAAAGTGATTCGGTTATATATATATACATGTTCATTTTCATATTCTTTTTCACTATAGGTTTTCACAGGATATTGAATATAGTTCCCAGTACTATACGGTAGGGCCTTATTTATCCATCCTATATAAAATAGTTTGCATCTGCTAATCCCAAACTCCCAATCCTTCCCTCCCTTACCTCCCCTCCCCCTTGGCAACCACAAGTCTGTTCTCTATGCCTGTGAGTCTGTTTCTGTTTTGTAAGTAAGTTCATTTGTGTCGTATTTTAGTTTCCACATATAAGTGACATCATATGGTATTTGTCTTTCTCTGTCTGACTTACTTCACTTAGTATGATAATCTCTAGGTCTATCCATGTTGCAGCAAATGGCATTATTTCATTCATTTTTATGGCTGAGTAATATTCTATTGTGTGTATATACCACATCTTCTTTATCCATTCCTCTGTCAATGGACATTTAGGCTACTTCCATGTCTTGGCTATGGTAAATAGTGCTGCTATGTATATGTGCAGTTATCTTTTCAAATTATGGTTTTCTTTGGATATGTGCCCAGGAGTGGGATTGCTGGATCATATGGTAGTTCTATTTTTAGATTTTAAGGAACATCCATACTGTTCTCCATAATGGCTGCACCAATTTACATTCCCACCAACAGTGTAGGATGTCCTCTCTTTTAGACTCCTAAACTATCACCAGTGAAGCAGCAGTTAGTCTGCTGCTTGAGGCCTGACCAGAGCTGATCCAACGGGGAAGGGTAGGGGCGGTTTTATTCATTTCTCTACTCTGAAGCCCTTCAAGACACTGAAATTTCTGTCTCCCCAGAATCCATGCTCTTATTTCCCCTGCATTTGAACTCACTTCAGGGATGCACTCTGGCCTCTGGAAAGGTGGACAGGACTGTTAAGAAATATGGCAGGGCAGAGTCAAGATGGTGGTGTGGAAAGATGTGAAGTTAGCGTCTCCCCACAACTAGGGTGCCTGCCAGCCACTGATGGGAGACTCTGATGCCCAAGGAGATGGGAGGAACACCAAAGTGAACTGGCAGCTTGTGGGATCTTGGTTCATGAGCCCGGGGTCGGGCCGAAGCTCCTCCAGTGGGAGCTTCCAGTCTGAACCACTGGACTAACAGAGAACCTCAGAACCCAGGGAATATTCATCAGAGTGAGGTCTCACGGAGCTCCTCATCTCAGCACCAAGACCCAGCTCTACCCAATAGCCTACAAACTCCAGTGTTGGAAGCCTCATGCCAAACAACTAGTAAGACAGGAACACAATCCCACTCATTAAAAAAAAAAAAGAGAGACAGCAAAAACATATGTCACAGATGAAGCAGCAAGGTAAAAGCCTACAAGACCAAATAAATGAAGAGGAAATAGTCAATATATCTGAAAAAGAATTCAGAGTAATGATAGTAAAGATATTCCAGAATCTTGGAAATAGAATGGAGGCACGGATTGAGAAAATATAAGAAATGTTTAACAAAGATCTAGAAGAACTAAAGAACAAACAAATAGAGGTGAACAACACAATAATTGAAATGAAAAATACACTAGAAGGAATCAATAACAGAATGACTGAGGCAGAAGAACGAATAAGTGAGCTGGAAGACAAAAGGGTGGAAATAACTGCCAAGGAGCAGAATAAAGAAAAAAGAATTGAAGAAAATCTCAGAGACCTCTGGGGCAACACTAAACGCACCAACATTTGAATTATAGGGGTCCCAGAAGAAGAAGAGAAAAAGAAAAGGTCTGAGAAAATACTTGAAGAGATTATAGTTAAAAACTTTCTTAACATGGGAAAGGAAATAGTAACCTAAGTCTAGGAAGCACAGAGAGTCCCATACAGGATAAACCCTAGGAAAAACACACCAAGATGCATATTAATCAACCTAACAAAAATAAAATTCAAAGAAAAAATATTAAAAGAGCAAGGGAAAAACAAAAAGTAACATACAAAGAATCCCCATAAGGTTATCAGCTGAATTTTCAGCAGAAACTCTGCAGGCCAGAAGGGAGTGGCAGGATATACTTAAAGTGATGAAAGAGAAAAACCTACAACCAAGATTACTCTACCCAGCAAGGGTCTTATTCGGATTTGATGGAGAAGTCAAAAGCTTTTCAGAAAAGCAAAAGCTAAGAGAATTCAGCACCACCAAATCAGCTTTACGACAAATGCTAAAGAAATTTCTCTAAGTGGGAAGCACAAGAGAAGAAAAAGCCCCACAAAAACAAACCCAAAACAATTAAGAAAATGGTAATAGGAACATACATATCAATAATAACCTTGAATGTAAATGGATAAAATGCCCCAGCCAAAAGACACAGACTGGCTGAATGGATACAAAACAAGACCCATATATATGCTGTCTACAAGGGACCCACTTCAGACCTAAGAACACATACAGGCTGAAAGTGAAGGGATGGAAAAAAATATTCCATGCAAATGGAAATCAAAAGAAAGCTGGAGTAGCAATACTCATATCAGGCAAAATAGACTTTAAAATAAAGACTGTTGCAAGAGATAAGGAGGGACACTACATAGTTATCAAAGGATCAATCCAAGAAGAAGATATGACAATTATAAATGTTTATGCACCCAACATAGGAGCACCTCAATACATAAGACAAATGCTAACAGCTATAAAAGGGGAAATCGGCAGTAACACAATAATAGTAGGGGACTTTAACACCCCACTATCACCAATGGACAGATAATCCAAACAGAAAATAAATACGGAAACACAAGCTTTAAATGACACAATAGACCAGATAGATCTCATTGATATTTATAGAACATTCCACCCAAAAGTGGCAGAATACGATTTCTTCTCAAGTGCACATGGAACATTCTCCAAGATAGATCACATCTTGGATCACAAATCAAGCCTTGGAAAATTTAAGAAAATTGAAATCCTATCAAGCATCCTTTCTGACCACAACACTATGAGATTGGAAATCAGTTACAAGAAAAAGACTGTAAAAAACACAAATATGTGGAGGCTAAACAGTTCACTACTAAATAACAAAGAGATCACTGAAGAAATCAAAAAAGAAATTAAAAAATACGTAGAAACAAATGACAATGAAAACACGATGACCCAAAACCTATGGGATGCAGCAAAAGCAGTTCTAAGAGGGAAGTTTATAGCAATAAAATCTCACCTCAATAAAAAAGAAAAATCTCAAATAAACAATCTAACCCTACACTTAAAACAACTAGGGAAAGAAGAACAAAGAAAACCCAAAGTCAGTAGAAGGAAAGAAATCATAAAAATCAGAGCAGAGATAAATGAAATGGAAACAAAGAAAACAATAGCAAAGATCAATAAAACTAAAAGCTGGTTCTTTGAGAAGATAAACAAAATTGATAAACACTTAGCCAGACTCATCAAGAAAAAAAGGGAGAGGACACAAATCAATAAAGTTAGAAATGAAAAAGGAGAAATCACAACCGACACTGCAGAAATACAAAGTATTGTAAGACTACTACAAACAACTATATGCCAATAAAGTGGACAAGAATGAAGAAATGGACAAATTCTTGGAAAGGTACAATTTTCCAAGACTGAACCAGGAAGAATTAGGAAATATAAACAGACCTATCACAAGTAATGAAATTGAAACCATAATTAAAAATTTTCCAGCAAACAAAAGTCCAGGACCAGATGGCTTCAAAACCTCTTCAGTAAGTGGTGCTGGGAAAACTGGACAGCTACATGTAAAAGAACGAAATTAGAACACTACCTAACACAATACAAAAAAATAAACTCCAAGTGGATTAAAGACTTAAATGTAAGACCAGACACTATAGAACTCTTAGAGGAAAACATAGGAAATACACTCATAAACAACAGCAAGATCTTTTTTGACCCACCTTCTAGAGTAATGGACATAAATCAGATATTTAGAGAAGAGCTAATACCGATCCTTCTCAAACCCTTCCAAAAAATTACAGAGGGAGAAACACTCCCAAATTAACTCTACGAAGCCACCATCACCCTGATACCAAAACCAGAAGATATCACAAAAAAAGAAAATCATAGACCAATATCACTGATGAACATAGATGCAAAAATCCTCAACAAAATACTAGCAAACAGAATCCAACAGGACATTAAAAGGATCATACACCATGATCAAGTGGGATTTATCCCAGAGATGCAAGGATTCTTTAATATATGCAAATCAATCAATATGATACACCATATTAACAAATTAAGGAATAAAAACCACATGATCATCTCAATAGATGCAGAAAAAGGTTTTGACAAATTTCAACATCCATTTATGACGAAAACTCTCCAGAAAATGGGCATAGAGGGAACCTACCTCAACATAGTAAAAGCCATATATGACAAACCCACAGCAAGTATCATACTCAATGGTGAAAAACTGAAAGCATTTCCACTAAGATCATGAACAAGACAATGATGTCCACTCTCATCACTCTTATTCAACATAATTTTGGAAGTCCTAGCCACAGCAGAGAAGAAAAAGAAATAAGTGGAGTACAAATTGGAAAAGAAGAAGTAAAACTGTCAGTGTTTGCAGTTGACATGCTACTATACATAGAAAATCCTAAAGATGCCACCAGAAAAATACTAGAACTAATCAATGAATTTGGTAAGGTTGCAGGATACAATATTAATGCACAGAAATCTCTGGCATTCCTATACACCAACAATGAAAAATCAGAAAGAGAAATTAAGGAAACACTCCTATTTACCATTGCAACAAAAAGAATAAAATACTTAGGAATAAACCTGCCTAAGGAGGTGAAAGACTTGTACTCAGAAAACTATAAAATACTGATGAAAGAAATTAAAGATGACATAAACAGATGGAGAAATATACCATGTTCTTGGATTGGAAGACTCAATATTGTGAAAATGACTATACTACCCAAAGCAATCTACAGATTCAATGCAATCCCTATCAAACTACCAATGGCATTCTTCACAGAATTAGAACAAAAAATTTTACAATTCGTATGGAAACACAAAAGCCCCCAAATTGTCAAAGCAATCTCAAGAAAGAAAAACAGAGTTGGAGGAATTAGGGTCCCTTACTGCAAACTATACCACAAAGCTACAATAATCAAGGCAGTATGGTACTGGCACAAAAACAGAAATATAGATCAATGGTACAGGATAGATGCTCAGAGATAAACCCACACACATATGGGCACCTGATTCATGACAAAGGAGGCAAGAACATACAATGGAGAAAAGACAGCCTCTTCAGTAAGCAGTGCTGGGAAAACTGGACAGCTACATGTAAAAGAATGAAATTAGAACACTACCTAACACAATACACAAAAATAAACTGCAAATGGATTAAAGACTTAAATGTAAGACCAGACACTACAAAACTCTTAGAGGAAAACACAGGAAATAATACACTCTTTGACATAAACCACAGCAAGATCTTTTTTGACCCACCTCCTAGAGTAATGGACATAAAAACAAAAATAAAGAAATGGGACTTAATTAAACTTAAAAGCTTTTGCACAGCAAAGGAAACCATAAACAAGACAAAAAGACAACCCTCAGAATGGGACAAAATATTTGCAAATGAAGCAACAGACAAAGGATTAATCTCCAAAATATACAAATAGCTCATGGAGCTCAATATCAAAAAAAACAAACAATCCAGTTAAAAAATGGGTGGAAAACCTAAATAGACATTTCACCAAGGAAGCCATACAGATGGCCAAGAGGCACATGAAAAGATGCTCAACATCACTAATCATTAGAGAAGTGCAAATCAAAACTACAGTGAGGTATCACCTCACACCGGTCAGAATGGCCATTATCAAAAAATCTAGAAACAATAAATGCTGGAGAGGGTGTGGTGAAAAGGGAACCCTCTTGTATTGTTGGTGGGAATGTCAATTGATACAACCACTATTGAAAACAATATGGAGTTTCCTTAAAATACTAAAAATAGAACTACCATATGACCCAGCAACTCCACTACTGGGCATATAACCTGAGAAAACCATAATTCAAAAAGAGACACATACCACAATGTTCATTGCAGCACTATTTACAGTAGCCAGGACATGGAACCAACCTAAATGCCCATCAACAGATGAATGGATAAAGAAAATGTGGCACATATATACAATGGAATATTATTCAGCCATAAAAAGAAATGAAACTGAGTTATTTGTAGTGAGGTGGATGGACCTAGAGTCTGTCATACAGAGTGAAGTAAGTCAGAAAGAGAAAAACAAATACCGTATGCTAACACATATATATGGAATCTAAAAAAAAAAAAAAGGGTACTGATGAACGTAGTTGCAGGGTGGGAATAAAGAGGTAGACATAGAAAATGGACTTGAAGACATGGGGTGGGAGGGCGAAACTGGGGCAAAGTGAGAGTAGCATCGATATATTTACACGACCGAATGTAAAATAGTTGGCTGGTGGGAAGCAGCAGCAGAGCACAGGGTGATCAGCTCGGTGCTTTGTGATGACCTAGAGGGGTGGGATAGGGAAGATGGGAGGGAGGCTCAAGAGCGAGGGGATATGGGGACATGTGTATGCATATGGCTGATTCGCTTTGTTGTGCAACAGAAGCTAACACAGTATTGTGAAGCATTTATACTCCAATAATTATCTATTAAAAAAAGAGAGAGAGAAATATGGCAATTACCCCTTGGCTTTCTGCTTGCATTGGTGGCAAGGCCTAAACCTATGGTTTTCAGTGGCTCCTTCAGGGTAATTAGATACCAAAAGACAAATAAAATATACGATGCAGGCTGGGTAGCTTCTCCATCACACATCTCTCCAGGTGGTGCTGGGAGCTTGTGGCTTTATATGTGGGGCAAGTGACAACTCGAGGCCTCTCGTCTGTGGGTCTTTGTAGGTCTATTTAAGGTCAATTATGACAAGCTCTGAACAAAGGATTAATATAAATCTAACAAATCATGTTAGGAAATGTATTTATTGTGTCAGATTTTTTGAGTGGTAGTGTTTTTCTATGCAGGCTGAATGATGGCAGTCAATGTGCATACTTACTCATCTTGACAGCTAACAAGATAAGTATGTCAGCATGTGATTGGCCAAATAATGTTCCCATAAATCTCACGTAGAAGTCGCCAATGGTGCACGCTTTGGAAAAGGGATGAATGTCGGCTCCAAGGTAGTGGCTGTCAAACAAATTTGTTTCTTCCTTCTCTGCCTAGGTGCTTGCCTCTTATGACCAGGTCAGCCACACTTGTGCCTGATTGGTGAGCTCAGGATGAAGCATCATGGTATTAGAGGGCTGCTGGCAGAGAGCTGAGGGCTTGTGGGCACAGGGAAAGGAAGCAGCCGATTTTCAGCTTGGGGCACTTGCTCTGATCTGTGGCATTTCTGCAGCCACAGATGTACAGGAGCTGGGGCACAGAGGGTGCCTGGTACCATTAGACTGACTGAAGAGAGCCAGATTGGGCCCTGGGGAGGACCTCATGGTCTCAGAAGGATGGCTGGGGCCTGGCGACATAGCAGACGGGGGTCCCAATGTGGGCGACTCCCTGAGATCCCTTGCCTTGCCTGCCAGGTATTGATTTATCAGGGACCACTGTATCAACCTCTCCATTTCCCGGGGGGCTGCACTGGCAAGACGGGGCACCTCTGGGTTAATTTGGTCATTTTGCCTTGCCTCTGGTTCCTATCGATGGGTGCCCACAAGATGCCTCCAAGTTCAAGACACAGTGGACCTGAATTTGGAGAACATGCTTTGACAAGGGAGCCATTCCAGTGCCACGGAAGACTCATCTACCCTGCCCCGCCATCTCCTCTCCTCTGATAATTTCCCACCCTCGTGTCTGGTTTCCAGAGTTAGTGTGCAAACTCCTGGATGTGAGGGCCCTGGTTTCCTTTTCATGGCCACCACAATACCCAGTTAGGTTCTTAATACATTCTTGTAGGTTGACCAAGTTCTGAAGAGACTTCTCGTTTTGTTGTTTTTTTTTTTTAAGATGTTGGGGGTAGGAGTCTATTAATTAATTTATTTATTTTTGCTGTGTTGGGTCTTCGTTTCTGCGCGTGGGCTTTCTCTAGTTGTGGCAAGCGGGGGCCACTCTTCATTGCAGTGCGCAGGCCTCTCAGTGTTGCGGCCTCTCTTGTTGCGGAGCACAGGCTCCAGACGCGCAGGCTCAGTAGTTGTGGCGCACAGGCCTAGTTGCTCCGCGGCATGTGGGATCTTCCCAGACCAGGGCTCGAACCCGTGTCCCCTGCATTAGCAGGCAGATACTCAACCACTGCGCCACGAGGGAAGCCCCGAGACTTCTCATTTTGCCCACCTAGAAGGCAGCCTCGAAGATAAGGCAAGCTTCCATCTGCTCAATGAGAAGGTTTCCCCAAAAGTGTTTTGTTTTTTGCCAACCTGATTATACAAACCCTAGGGTATAAGTTAACTCATTAGGGATACACATGTATTTAAAATTACATAGCACATAAAGTATTTTATTTTCATTTCATTAAAATACTTTATTTTACTACGGATGTCTTTGGCACCAGCGTCTTTCTCTTACCAGAGCACATCCATTTTTTTTTACTTCCCTCTCAGCTGTTGAGCTGCAGCCCTTCTGAATCCATGTAAGATGGACAGGGAACAACCCATTACTTACCTGATGTTATTTCAAGGGGATCTCTTGTACTGTATCCTGAGGGCTCTTGGGCATGCTTGTTCACAATATCTAACAAAACGGGGAGGCTGCCATCCCAGGAATAATAACTAAAGCTGTGCCATATTCCTTTACCTTCTTTATTTTTAGCCAAATTTATATGGTCATCTCTATAAACATCCCCATAACTAGCATCTCTGTAAACTAGTATCGACAAGAGGTCATGTCAGCCTAATATGCTTTCTCTAAACAGGCCTTTGTTGGTCCTGATAAGGTCTTAGGGAAAAGGCTCTTTGCTATGAGAAATGAAACTTTCTAAAGCCTCAGATAAGAACATCTCTCCTCTCCCTTTTTTTTTTTTTGAAAGGTAATTTTTGTAGGGAAAAAAAGAGCTCAGCTTCTTTGGGGGCATATATAGTATCTCAAGTTTAAGAATAAGCGAGCATTATTACTACTCCCTTCTCATGGTTGAAGTGCCACTTCTTCCAGGAAGCCACTCTGGCCAGCTGGATTGCCCGCTCCTCCTCTATCCCTGCGGCACCCACCCTGGTCCCATCGCAGCATTTGTCGTGCTCATTTATTGTAATTGCTCATTTAGTTGGGTCTCTCCTAATAGACTGTAAATTCCAAGAGCGCTTTGTTTTACCCTCAGTGTCCAGCAAAGAAGCTGGCATGGTAGGAATTTAGTAGTTTTTTAGAATCTATAGGTGAAGGCGTGCATAAAAAAATTGGTGATTTTGTGGTGTGATGATTTCCAACCCTCCCTCAGCAGACAGGTAACTAATTCCTCCAGACACATGATCGGGGCTGGACAAAGGACTCTAGGGTCCCCTGAGATCGGGACAAGTAGCCCAGAGTTTCAGCTAAGGTGGTGACACCTCCCCCAAAGGCACGGTCAAGTTTACTTCCAGAGCCGACCTAACCCGACGTGGTCAAGACAGCCGAGCCTTAGCCCACCGGCAAGGGCTCTGGACTTGGCACTGAAGGCCTGGTGCTGAGGAATGAGGACCCATGAGTGGGCTGGGCCCACGGGCCCTGTCACACACTGGTTTCCCTTTTTCCCTTCAGGGCTGAGGCCTGCCACCGATGTCAAAGGGCGGGGCCTGACTCACTAACCCTTCGCTATCCCCTCTGGGGTCGAGGGGAGGTGGGGACCGCTCGATCTTTCCCCGCACATGAGGGGAGTCTACTGATGGCCCAGAACACAGTGTGGCGCTTCCGAAGGTCGCCGCTGCTTGCATTTGTGCCGTTTTGTTCCCTTGGTCCCTAATTCTGGGGCCAGATGCAGGTCCCCATACCTTAATAACAGCTTGTTAGTGAGTCCTTACCAGGTGCAGAGCAAGCAAGAACTCAGGCAGGCGGGCTCAGGTGCCCAGGGCTGAACCACTGTGTCTGAGTTTCCTCTCTGCTGAGGGGCCGGCTTTCAGCTGGGTCATTTGGACAGCCCCGGAGCCCCCTAAGTGGTCATAACTCAGAGGCCTGATGCCAGGGGGCTGTGGTCTGCCACCCTGGATCCCTGGATATGGCTGGAGTTATTCGCAGAGTTCCAAGAACCATGTAGGTAAAGGGTGGGCGGCTCAGACACGCCCCTGGCCTGGATTATTTGGCCCCAGCACAGAGATCCTCCTCCCGTAGCCCACCCTGGCCACTCTTCAGAAGCACCACAATTCATTATTTGTGATTAGTCATGAGGTGAACCCTCAACTGTGCTTGGACACATCGTCTGCTGGGAAGCAGGGCTGGCCTGCTAGGCCTCGGAAACGGGTGTGTCAGTGACTCACTCCCAGCTGCAGAGGTGGGAAGGGGGTTGGCAGGCAGAAGGGCTGCATCAGCAAAAGTGGGCAGTGGCCACCCACTGGCACTGGCCCTGGCATCAGTTCCCCTGGAAGTGGCTTCCCTTTGTCCTGGAACAACACTGCATGGGTCAGATCAACTGGTAATCACCACCCTTTACAAAATCAGGGCTGGCCCCTGTAGAGGAAACTCCATCTCCAGCGGGTCCGGGCCCTGTGGGTTTCACCTGTGCCTTTCCCAGTGCAGAGAAGCGAAAGGGGCTTTTGTTTGAGGAGCTGCTTGGCAGCACCCCTGGTGGTATTCAATTACAGCCCAACTCAGATGAACGCTTAGGGGCTCAGGTTATGAAATGAATACCCACTGAGCCCTGACACCTGAGCTCTGAGGCCAATCAAATTTCTCAACGTCACTCTTGAAAAGTGAAGTGACACAGCTCCTGTCTTATCTGGATCCTTATCACTCCCTCTGCCGTTGCCTTCTTGCCTCCAGTTAGGGCTTTTGGAGACTTCCTCACCCTTCCCCCACCTCCCATCCTCTTGCATGTTCTCCCTGCAGAGGGAGCCACATACCTGGCTGGTCAAAAGCAAGGGCTGTGACTCGGGGTAATGCGTGTCACGGGGTGGTTGGTTGTACCCAGGATTTTAGTGGCAGGGCATTTCTGTCTTCTATCCCCTGCAAAAGCCCATTTGTCAACGATGTTTCTGGCACTTGCTAATACAGTTCTGGATCTCGTTCATCTTCTGGGGCTCCACTGAGTTAGATGCAGCCATCCAGGGGTTCAGGCTAGCCCTCCCTCTGTCCTCAGATAGAGTAGAGGAAAGCCGTGCCCTCTGAGGATGTTGTCACCTGGTGGCTGTGCTCTCTGCTAACTGCAAACACATTATAAGTTCACTGCAAGGAGGAATCCTGTATCTTGGAAAGGATGCATTGTTTTGTGAAGTTGTGTTGGAGAATTGCTGGAATCACATACAAAGTGATTGACAAATGTTGTTTGGCAGGGTCAGGACAGTTAACAATGGACGAAGAGAAACTAAGCAAGAGGAGGTTAGGAAAGGTGGTTTAAAAGAGAACATTAAAGGATAAGAAAGGTCTTTGGGGAAAATGATGATCTCAAATATGTGTGCAATGCTTCTGCAGAGGTCTTCATTATGACTGTGTTGCAAATCAAAGCAGAATGCTTTCATGTCATGTTATATGTGTTATTGTATCGGTCACCTCTGATGGCTAGACTCACGACCTTGCTCTTGGCCTCACCTTGCCCACAGCCAGGTCTTTAGGACAGAAGAAGCTTCTCTGTGGACATCCACACTAATGGCTCCTACCCTTCACTTCCTTCCTGGGCTTCTTTGATGTGTCAGCACTGGTGCAGCTTCCAACACACACAAGTAGCCCAGAAGTGCTGGGAGCATCAGTGGCCCCAGGAACAGCCTACAAGCAATGTGGAACCAGGAGCTGGGGGAGAAGTAGTCTCATGGTCAGTGCCCAGGTGGACAAGTCTGCCCTCCTTGGAAGGTCACTGGTGAGATGACGCCCTTGTTTGCCCCCAGGAGTGACCTTGACAGTGCACACACTACGTTGCATTCCTTCTTCTCTTCTACTCCGTGTCCCTCAGCCACAATACTGGGATCTCCCTCTGATTCAAGGAGCAGCACACGAGTCCTTGACTCAGTTTGTCAGAAAGATTCTACCCAGCCCTCCTTTCAGTCTGGGTTCTAAGCATTAGCTCAAAGTTTTAATTATAACCTATATAGTATTAAATATACAATGAATGAACATTTTAGAATTTTTAGTTTAATTTTTCAAGATACATTGCCCATCGATCCGTTTCTTGCTATTCATTATAACAGTTGCTTAATGTTTTAAGTGGATTTACTTTAAGTGGCCTTTTCCCATCAGATCATGAGAATCTTATATACACCACCCCCACCCCCCAAATTCTGTACTTGATTTTTCCCCACTTATATTGTATGTCTTTTTCCATTCATCAAATATTCTTCTAAAGTATACACTTCACCGTATGACTGTACCATCATTTATATACTCAGTCCTTACTGTATTTTGAAGTTATTTCCATTTAAAAAAACACAAAGTTGAAGAGAATAATCTCAATGTATGAAGCTTGGGCAGGTTTTCAACTCTTGTGCCTCAGTTTCCTCATCTGTCATATGGGGACAGGTATTTAGCCCCTGCCTCATAGAGCTGCTGTGAGGATTAAATGTATTATTACTTGTAAAGTGCTCAGAACATGCCTTACCCATACTCAGTGATCCATAAAGGTTAGCGATGATGGTGATGGTGACGGTGACGACAGACTCTTATTTTAGTGAATGACATTGTCTATCTAGTTGGTCCAATCAGTTCCCAAGACTTGTGAATCCTATCAATTTTGTTTACTTTCTCCATCCTGCTGCCAGTACTCTATTCAGGCCACCCTCCCCTCTACCTGCAGTCCTGTCCCCAAGTGGTCTCCTTGTCTTGAGTTTTGCCCCTCCCAATCCATCTGTCTCCTGTGTTCTCAGTGATCTCTTCAAGAACAAAACTCTGAATAGGTGAACCAATTTACTTCCTACTGGCATTGTATGAGTACCTATTTCCAAAATTCACTAATATTGTCTATTATTATTTAAAAAACATTTTTGAAAAATGGTATCATTTTATATTTCATTTACTTGTAAAAGTTGAACTTTAAAAAACAAATGCTTGCCACCATTATCACTCCCTTTGTATAGTGCCTGTTCATATCCTTTGCTCTAAAAGGGCTTTAATACTATGTCACGGTAAACGCTATCTGTGTGGTAGAGCTTAATTTTGCAGCCGGACAACATTTGCCCCGGCTAGCCTTGGCTCTGGGCCTGGAGCCATAGAGAAAAGCCCCTCTTATGGTTGCTTCGGATGGTCCAGTGTCATGCGCCCATCTGTTTTGATTTGGCTGAGCCCGTGAGGACTTGCGCATAGGACACCTTGCAGCACATAGCCATCCTTTAGTTGGCCCGTTTCTCATCCCTGGATCCCTTTCCGCATCCACCTCCTTCCAGATGGCCATTTTTAGCCCAGATCACCACACCATTTTGAAGCCTACTGCTTCAGGGGGCTAAATTTAATTTCTCTGGGAAAGGGGCCAACCACAACAGTTTATTTCCATTTGGCCTTGTCTTGAGGCAAGACTGAATATGAGAGAAGTGTGGAGCCAGCGTGGAGACCCAGCATGGCCCCGCCGAGTGCCAACCACCACTGCACAGACGCCTTCTGGTGACAAAGGGGAGCCAGAGGACAGGTGCCCCGCTCCTACTCTCCAGCCCCCAGAGGGGAGAGGCAGCTTAGTCATGACCTGCGGCCGGGTTCTTCTGGTCTGAAATGACAGGGGAGTTTGCGTGTGTGCCTCCTCAAACCTTGCTGGAAGGTTCTGCCTGAACTCAGTTTCTCCTGCTGGTATCTCCTGCCAGGATAACACAGGAATTATACTCAGTTCTCCAGCCGCGTTGAACAACTCCAGATCCCTGAGTGCACCGTGCTGTTTTACAGATCCATCCTTTTGCATGTGCTATTTTCTCTGCTTGGGTTACAACTGAAGAGCTTGTGCTTATCTTTCCAAATCCAGACTCAGTGCTCCTTGAGCCACGAATATAGAAGTCATGATTACTCCCATGTCTGAGTAAGGTGCCCAGTTCATACTTTGGTTGTTTTAGCACTACATTTTCTATGCTTGTGTCTCCTCTATGGGAGTGTGAAAAACCTTGAGGGCAGAGATGTCTTCATTCATTCAGCCATTCAACAAACATTTGTGGGCACCCACCTTGTGCGGCGTGTACTCTTACTTACCTTTGCATACGTTCTGCTGAGGCTGGTGCTGGAACATAACAAGTGCTCAAGGGTGGATGGTGGATGGGATTGAGTTATGGAGAATGGCTACCCAGCCCATTCCCGGCAGTGGAGGGTTGCCCTCAGGTGCAGCGCATTTAGTTAGCCTGGGTGTCCCTCACTCCTCACAGGTGAGGGTTCTTAATGTGGTTCCACCATGTGGGAGAGGTGTGCCATTGTCTCCCCACCTTAGAAAAATTCACCACTTCCTGGCCACCCAGCCTCACTCCGTGTCTAGAGTTGCCAGGTGCCATCAGGAGAATCACCTGAATTCTCACCTGCTCTTCCTCCCCAGTTGACTTGCTTTCCCAGTGGAAAGTACACATCATGTTGCACCTAGAAGGGCCAGAGTGTGCCCAGTTCATGGCACGACTCGGTCCCAAGTCCTGGGAGCTATTCCAGGGAAGCACGATACCAACGTGTAGCAGATAATAGGAAGTGGATGTTGGCAGTAGTCACCATTTTTCATTGAAGAGGGAGGATTGTAAAAACAAGGGTCACAAAGATGGGTTTTAGTGACTTGAGTCTTGATGGTGTTTGGAAAGGCCTGTAACTGGGGATGGAGTTGAGGGGAATGGAATGAATGTGAGTGTGAAACAGAGAAATGAGAGACACCCCCCCCCCCCCCCCCCCCCCCCCCCCC
>NW_021703770.1:36323266-36411201 GCF_005190385.1 Monodon monoceros
GGTTGGAGGGAGTGATGGGCAGGGGGTCGAGAGGGGGGGGGGGGGGGGGGGAAAGGGAGAGAATGGGGGGGGAAAAAAAAAAAAAGGGACCCCCCCCCCCCCCCCCCCGTCTATGTACCATTTACAGGAGTGTGAGCCGTGCTTGTCTTTTGGAGGCGTCTGCCACTTGCAGACTCTTGTTTTCATTCTTGGTTTTCCATACTCTGGACCCACTGCCCATCCCTCCCTCTACTGAGTCCCTCTGTCAGCCTGGTCTGTTTCCCTGGCAGCTCCAAACAAGCGTCCATGGAGGAAACTGTTTGTCCTCGAACTGATCTGTGATTGAATTCTACACTGGTCATTAAGCATAGATCAGCATTCTATAACCATTAATTTTAGTCAATTATTTGTTTTTTCCCTCTTTTTGTGTCTTTTTTGGTATTTGTGTTTGACATATTTTATGCTACTTCTTTAAAAAGAATAGATTAAGCTCTTCCCTAATATGTGGTTCTATACTTCATTTTCCCCCCCAAAGTAATATTTATTATGTAAATTCCACAGTAACTGTTTCATTTCTTTACTCTTATTTTAATGACTGATTTTGGAGTTAGTATGTTTTGAAATGAGATCTCAAAAACAGATCACAATTTTTTTCCAGTTTTATTAAAAATAAAGTTTTATAACATTAAAATATGCTTTTCATTTTTTACATTTAATTTTAAAATATGTTTTTGGAGCATCTGTATTAAAAGATGACTTTCAGTATTTTTAAACAGAATTATTTTTAGGATGTCCTAAGGACCTCAAATCTTGCTTTAAGTTGCTTTCCAAAAAACAATAATTTTCTTTATAAAAGTGTCTCATTTCAGGTTCTTTGTGGGAATGTTGGGGTGATCCCTCTGTCCTCTCCTCTGGGTCTACCATCTCCTGCAACAGGCTGGCTTCCCAAGATCTCAGGGGAGCAGCCAGGGGTCTGCTTCAAGTGGACATCCGGGTCACCTCTGCTTCCCCGACAGTGTGATTGGTCCTTTGATATGTCCTCTCATCCAATCAGAAATCCCTACATGGTAATCAAGTCTTAGTGATGCTTTTCACTGTTGGGGGAAAAGTCACATCACAGCCTAATTTAGAGGATCACCGAGCCACTCGCTTTCAACTTAAGTTCCTAAATCCCAGGTGTGTGAGAAGTTAGTCCCTGGACATTTCGGGAGATACAGTGCACACTGGTAGATGTGAAATAAAGGTCCATTCAGGCAATTTGCCCTTTCAAGTGTGATTACCCAACTGTACTGAAGATCGCACAGCAGGGACAGTGCATCCCACTCTGTACCCCTGGTAAAGTGGAAAACAGACAGGAGCTCAGACTTTATCTTAAAATATTAAGCTTTTACTTTCCATTTCTTAGAATGAAATTCATATGTGAATTCCATATGTGAATGGGTAGAACCAAGTGTTCTTGAAGTCAGAAAAACCCAATTTAAATCCTTAACTCCACACTTCTTAGCTGGGTGACCTCAGGCATAGTGTTTCACCTCCCTCAGCCTCAGATTATTCACCCATAAAATGACATGATGACACTGACCCCCTAGGGCTGTTGAGGAGATTCAAGGAGACAAAAGTATGTACGCAGCACCAGATGGACTGTACCCAACAGATAGCAGAAGGTAAAGAAGTGAAAACGGGCCAGGCTTTTGAAAGACCTGGAGTATCGAAGACAGAGTTTCCAGTTTAATTTAGGCTTGGAGACTCCTGCTCTTACTTGGTGCCTCTTCTCATCGCCCTTAAGTTGATGGTGAGGGCAACCACAGTAGGACCACAGCATTGTGGTCCATGTGCAGGGGCACATCAGGTCAAGGTTCACAGATGCCATGTGCCAGCACCTCACTTTACTGTCACCCCAGCTTTTCTGTGGAAGGTTGCTGCTTTATAATAAACTCCCATTGCCTGAGGCAACTTGGAGACATTCTTTAGAGTTAACATAGCTTAAATAATTCAGGATCAGAGATTAGGTGTTAGAAACCTTTTTCTGTAAAGGGGCAGATAGAAAATATTTTAGGATATGTGGCCCATGCAGTCTCCGCTGCAGTGACTACATCTTTGTAGCACGAAAGCAATCACGTACTACACGTGAATGAATGGGTGTGGCTGAGTTCTAATAAAACTTTATTTGTAGACACTGAAATTTGAATTGCATACAATTTGCATGGATCATAAAATATTCTCCCTTTGTTATTTTAAAATATAAAAAAGGAGCCGTACAAAAAGAGGTAGTGGGCTATTTGGCTCACAGGTTGTTTTGCTGACCCCTTGTCTAGAATGATGTCTTGTTAAAGATAAAACGAGGGAGTCTGCTGGCTTTAGCTTTCTTCCTATTAAACGTGTGTGTTTTTTGAATGTGGACTCTGGGCCTGCACTGGGTTAGCGTCACATTATCAGGATTTCAAGGAGAAATCAACAAATCCACCATTATAATGAAAGGTTTCAACACTCTCCTTCCCATAAGTGACCAATAAATAAGATGTACATTATCTTTTTTCATCTTTACTCAACACTGCAAGGTAGATTTTATCACCGCAATTTTGCCACTGGGGAAACAGAGGTTCAGAGTGGCTGCTTAACTTGTCCAGGGTCACACGTGAGGAAGGGGTAGAACTGAGATTTAGCTCAGGATCATGTGCTGTCAAAGCCCAGGCGCTTTGCACTGGCTTTCGTAGCCTCCCTTCACCACCAACCTCGTGATCATGTACGAACTCATGGGGGAGCAGAGAGCTGCAACGGCAGGGCTGTGTTGACCCATGACCTCCCTTTTAAAAGCCCAAGTCAAGGGTTTTTCCAGAGACTTGGGTTCTGGTGGGGTAACACTGAGGAAGTTTGATCAAACGGCCAGCAACTGAAATAGCTATTCATATTCGGTTTTGGTTTTTCATCACATGAGCAGGCATGACTATTAGCCAGGAGTCAACGGCCACACACAGCGAGAGACACCCAGTAGTGGAGCAAAAATTACGGAGGCAAAAGATCCCTGTGGGGCAAAGCTGACGCCGGGGTCTGGTCATGGACGGAGCAGGTCAAGGAGGCTGAGCTGCCCTGGACGTAGTTCAAGGCTGTCTGTATCAGAGGATGCCAATTAAACTGAAGGAATTCAGAGACCAGAAAGATAACTATTAACAGCTCTGGAAGGGGTTGAGTCGGGAAGACCAGCTTCTGATCTGACAGAGTTGCAGTGGGGAGAGGTGATGGGAAGGTTCCTGAGAAGAGCCTTATTTGGCTTGAGAGTAGAGCAAGGGGGTCAAACGACCAACTTGAATTGTTCTAGAGGCCGTTATCAGGTCTCTTCTGAGGAAACACACACACACAGGAAAAAATGGGTAAAAACTGAGAAAAAAGGAAAACAGCAAGAAAAGCTTGAGGTTTACCATTAACTGGCCTTGGAATAGCTTCTGAAAGGAAGAACATGTGTTTGTTGTGGGAGAAGTTAACCAGGGTGTAACATGAGATAATAAGCAAACAGGAGGGGACAGTTTTGTCTGACCAAGAACAGTAAGGAAGTGTGGAGATGCCACATCCGTTTTCTCACACTATGACCAAAGGGACCAGATTTCAGGGTGTGAACCTGCCACAGCGGAGTAGAAAGGGTGTGTGGGAAACACAGGCAGACCCAAAATGATGACAAGAGGACGTCCTAGCTTGGGCTGCTCCCCAAGGCAGACTCTGAGACAAGTATTTGAGTGCAAATAGCTTTGGCAGAGGTGATTGTGGGAAGCAGTGAGGCGTTGGGGAAGACAGACAGACGGGAAGGCAAGCCAAATAAATGTACATCCTCTAGCAAGTCCACCACGGTGGTCCATCCTCCACTGGGGACAAACAGAGCTTAATCCCACCAGAAACGCTGGGGGCCAGTGTGGAACGTGGGCTTTGGAATTATTCCGCCCGAGGAGAGAGGGAGCCGGGCGTTTGTCCATCGCCGGTCAGCAGCTGGTCAAGGGCCTTTTCCCACATGGTGTGTGACCCTTGACCCCTGGCGGGCTGCAGTGGGCACAGCAGGCACAGGGGGCTTTTGCAGCCATAGGGGGCCTTTGGGTGAGCATCACAGGTGCTCGCTGGTGGCAGGAGTTATGGCAGGGGTGAATGCTGAGGGGATACGCCCAGGGCACTGACAGCATCTCAGCTGGGCACCTTCCAAAGACGCATCTTGGAAGTGAAGGTCTAAGGGTTATGGCTTTCCGTGTACACATGTCCCTGGTTAAACAAGCAGGGGGTGGGTGGGAGCGAGGAGAAAGAGAGACGAATGCTGTAGAGCGAGAGAATGACTACAGAGAAAAAAGCAAATTCAAGTAAGACCAGAGGTGTCAGACTGAGGACCAGAGCTGAAAAACTGAGTGCTAGAATTTTCTTGCCAGTTGCCCATCCCTGTGACAAAGGAAAACTGGATATTGTCCATTGAGCCTGATAATTCAAGTCTTCCCTGTTGTCATGCCAAGTATTGTGCTGGATACGAAGATAGATGCTTCTCTTCTCAAGAGTGAAGCTGGACATGGGAGAAAAAGTTTGCCATGGCAAAAAAATTAAGCTGCTTTTGTTGGCATGAAAAACTCCACAGATTAGGGAAAACAGAACCTCTGAGTCCTCCTTTTAAGTGGTCTAGTAGTGAGAGCGTTTTCCCCAAATGAATTCCTGGGCCAGTATAAACCTCTGCTGTGGCCAACGCTGCCGTTCCTCTCTCCACCCATTTCCCCAGAAGCGTGAGCCCATCCAAGTCCTCTTTCAATACCAGCTAAGCGCTTGGAAGGCATCTGAGAGTCAGTCTTGTGTAGTGAGAGGGTGTCTCCGCTCAACAAACATGCCCCATTCATCCTTCGGGTCTGGGAGTGGCTCTCTCAGGTGCCCAGGGGACAACATCTCTTTCTATCAGTGGGGCTGTGGCTTTTGCTGATTTTTGCTCTTACCCAGGGGATGTTGTGAACTCCTCTGAGCTCAGGGCATCAGCCTCCCCTGGGAAGCCAGAGGTATCAGGTCCTGATTCCTGGAAACTGTAAATATTACTCTATTTGGAAAAAGTGTGTATGTAGATGTAAGTTAAGGATCTGGAGATGAGGATATGATCCTGGATTATCCAAGCCCTAAACGCCATCAAAAGTGTCCTGGCAAGAGAAACGCAGAGGGAGATTTCACACTCATGGAGAAGAAGGCCATGTGCCAATGGTGGCAGAGACTGGAGTGATGCAATCTGTGGCCAAGGAACACTGACAACCACCAGAAGTTGGAAGAGGCACAGAATGGATTCTCCCCTGGACCTCTGGAGAGAGGGTGGTCCTGATGATAGCTTGCTTCAGGACTTCTGGTCTCCAGAGCTGTGAGAATAAATTTCTGTGTTTTAAACCAAGCTGTGGTTATTTGTTACAGCTGCCACAGGAAAGTAATACATGAAAGTATAAACTTGCTTCCCACTGGTGGCACCTATATGCATTAATAGACGATATTTGTTTTTCTTTTTCTGACTTACTTCACTCTGTATGACAGACTCTAGGTCCATCCACCTCACTACAAATAACTCAATTTCGTTTCTTTTTATGGCTGAGTAATATGCCATTGCATATATGTGCCACATCTTCTTTATCCATTCATCTGTCGATGGACACTTACGTTGCTTCCATGTCCTGGCTATTGTAAATAGAGCTGCAGTGAACATTTTGGTACATGACTCTTTTTGAATTATGGTTTTCTCAGGGTGTATGCCCAGTAGTGGGATTGCTGGGTCATATGGTAGTTCTATTTTGAGTTTTTTAAGGAACCTCCATACTGTTCTCCATAGTGACTGTATCAATTTACATTCCCACCAACAGTGCAAGAGGGTTCCCTTTTCTCCAAACCCTCTCCAGCATTAACTGTTTGTAGATTTTTGATGATGGCTATTCTGACCGGTGTGAGGTGATATCTCATTGTGGTTTTGATCTGCATTTCTCTAATGATTAGTGATGTTGAGCATCCTTTCATGTGTTTGTTGGCAATCTGAATGTCTTCTTTGGAGAAATGTCTATTTAGGTCTTCTGCCCATTTTTGGATTGGGTTGTTTGTTTTTTTGATATTGAGCTGCATGAGCTGCTTGTATACTTTGGAGATTAATCCTTTGTCTGTTGTTTCATTTGCAAATATTTTCTCCCGTTCTGAGGGCTGTCTTTTCATCTTGTTTATGGTTTCCTTTGCTGTGTAAAAGCTTTTACATTTCATTAGGGCCCATTTGTTTATTTTTGTTTTTATTTCCATTTCTCTAGGAGGTTGTACCACATCTTCTTTATCCATTCATCTGTCGATGGACACTTAGGTTGCTTCCATGTCCTGGCTATTGTAAATAGAGCTGCAATGAACACTGGGGTGCATGTGTCTTTTTGAATCATGGTTTTCTCTGGGTATATGCCCAGGAGTGGGATTGAGGGTTCTTGCTCTTGAAGGGCAAGGGCTTGACCCCAGTCGACCTTGAAGGCAGGGCCGTCTCTTGGACATCTTTGTGCCCCGAATCAGTCAGTGTCCAATCGGCAAAGCTGAAACCTACCAGAGATTTGAAACAGAATCTGAAATCAATCAGGGAATTTATTGAAAAAAATCCTGAATAGCACAAGGAAAGGGTAAGGGAAACCAAATATTAGTAGCTGCAGGAAGCTGCTAGGGGGCAAAGGGCAGAGAGTGGAGTGGCTGTAGTCTTCACTGCCTTGATCCCCAGTATGACCAGAGCCACTGCTGCTGCTGCTTCAGGAAGTTAGAAAGCATGACTTATCCTGGATTGGGGTGCTTTCTCAGGGAGATGCCTGAGAATGACGCAGAGGAGGAGTGAAGCTGAGGATGTAGCTATGGTGACAAGGCTCTGTGCATATGTGTACGTTCGTGGGAGCAGGTGCTCTTCACTGCTTAGTGCCCAGATTAGGTAATTAACCAGGCTCCCGTAGCCCACTGTCATCCTCATAGCACTTGATCCATGACAGTTACTCCAGCTATGATTTTAATTATGCATTTTACCAGCTTCCTATCTAGACTGTTGGCTCCATGAAGTAAGTCCTCACCCTCTTGCTTTCTCTCATGTCCCCTTGTGCCCAGCACTCAGTGGCTACTCAGTGCACGGGTGTTGACTGACCACCAACCGGGATCTCTAGAGATACCTTTTCTTTTCTCATCAAAAACACACACAGCACATCAAACGGTCTCATGGGACTGCCTGGTTTTTGAGAAGAAAGCTGGATTTGCAGGCTGTGTTTTTCCTCGGCTATGGCTGTATCATTCAACTTTTCACAGAGAAAAGGCAGCAAGAATGGGTAGGCAAAAGGCAGTCAGAAATAGAAGCTGGGAGGACACACACTCCTTCCTGGGGGCATCTCTGAGTAGAGATTGGGTGGTCACTGAAGCAGGCAGAGCTGGGATGCCATAGCAGCAAGGCGCCAGCCTGTACTCTCCCATCATCCATCTCTCCCTCCGACCATTATTTACAGCCTGCTGCCCTGATCCCACGGGCTCGTCTTCACTCCCAAAGGAAAAAGACGTGAAATAGATTGATATGAGAATCTGTGTGTTTTGTCCCTGAGCCCAGTGGGAGTCGGCATTCTGAGAGCAGTTCTCATTCTCCCAGAGAGAATCTGACCTTCTGGGTGTGGACTCTCCCTGAGAAGCTGCTCTTTCCCTCTCGTGGCTGAAAGTGAACGGACTGAATCCTATGCTCGGTGGTGTTAATTAAGCTCTAATACTGAGAGTTTATGAATGTGACTGTCAGGTCTGCTGGACGATCACAGCTTGGGCTCTCCCAGATGCATTTTAATCTTGCCCCTGAAAATGTGCTGAGCAGACTTGCACTTGTTCAAGAGGCTGCCGCCTATCCAACATTTGACCACAATATAACCTTGACACGTCTATAAGATACATGCTTTTTTTTTTTTTTTTAACCCAGATAACTCCTGTATGGGAGGGATATAAAATGCATTTTATCTTGCATGTCCACTTTGATCATTTGTTGGTTGCCTGGGGCACTGTGTTGAGAAGGATTCTGAAGCACTGTGATCAGTAAATTATGGGCACCATATTTCTTTTATAAGAAATATGCTAAAAACCAAAGGCTCAATAAGGTGCATTTCTAAGCTTCCCTGGGAGGAATTCTGCTGCTCCTCTAGAATGCAGAAGGGGCTATGGTTGTTGCTCTTCTTTCTTTCTGTTAATAGCAAAATTTCCCTTCCTGTCACACTTGCCTGTCAGCAGACGTGACATATTTCATGGTATCATTGAATGTTAATGCTGGGTGATCCTTCAGAGAACATTTAGTCTAAGCAACTTGTTTTACAGAAGGTGAAAATGAGGCCGTAGGAGTCTGATTTTCAAAAGGTCAAACAGCTGGTTAATACAGGTCCTCTGTCTCCCCTTGTCTTCTTTTGGACCCTCTGCTTCCAAGGCAGGAAATCTGTCTTTACCTCGGCTCTCTGCTCGAAAAAATGTGGGCTTGTGCAGGACGGGGACCTTGGGATGTCACAGCAGCACCTTCCAGCCCCAGAGCCTGGCTCTCTCACTTGATAGTTGAGTAACCACGAGTAAGTGGCTTAATCTTGCTAAGCCTGAGTTTCCTCACAAGTTAACTGAGCATGAAGATTGTGAGGTTTTAATGAGATAACTAATGTAAAGTGTGTAGCACTGGACCTGGCTCCACAAACACAGGCTACTGTTAACATCTGTAGGACAATCTAGCTGGGCTCAATGATTCCTTATCCTGAGAGCCTACACTTTGGAACATCAGCTGATAATACACAGGGCTGCCTCTGAAATACCTGTGAGGAGTTCCAGGTTTCCATCAAATGAGATGATACGTGGAGAGTGAGTTCTTTGCTAACTAAAAAGCATTTTTCATTGTTTATTTCAGATAACATATTTATCGTCATCATTTTTCTTACTACTACTAATCATTTCAAGGTATATTCTGTGAGTATTGCTCTGATTCCATGACAAGTTTCAAACCCATGAAGGACTCTCTGGAATTCTTAACCTCCTTAAGGACAACCTCTTTTTGCCAACATTTATTTCCTGACTTGTGTCTTTAAACTGATTCTTCTCAACAAGGTTGTGTTTTAGGCAGATCCTTATATCCTGCTACAGTTTTAATTAGTATCACAATTATATTTGCTTTTTTTAAATTGATAGCTTATTCCTGGTTTGTATCCACAGTCATGTCCTAAAGGACACAGTTTTTAAAAGCCTAATAAATAAATGATAAGTGTGTGTGTGTGTCTAGGCTTAAGTCGGCACAGCTTCTGAACAGTGAGCATAGGTATTTGTGAAGGAGAGTGGCGTCTTGAGGCAGAATCATCTCTTATGCCTTGGGATGTTGTCTGGGCACAAGTCCCAAAATATGCCATTCTCAGTGAAACACACTGAGAGCGCAATTGGGACAGGCTGGGACCTGGGACCTGGGACCCTTTGCTGCAATGCTTGCATCTGCCCAAAAGTCTCCTCAAGTAACAAAATATGAAGGACGTATATAAGGGACTAAAAATAACTTCGGGTCTGTGCAGTTGGGGCAAATTATGGACAAACAGACACAAAAAGACCAAAAAGCCCAACTGCCACTTCTGAAGAGCCGGGAGCAAAATCAGGGTGTCGGGTGCAAAAGCAGGATACTGCACATGTCCCCTGCACACATCACCACCAAAGGGGTGAGCAAACTACTCCAGCCCGAGACCTGGACACACCCCTACCCTCACCCTATATAAGGAGCCAGCTTGCCCCCATTCGGGGAACAAGCAAGCAAGGGAACATGTTGTTTCTTCTTGTTCCCCACTGCTGCAGCAGGGGCCGCAATAAAGCCTTGCCTAAATTTCTTGTCTGGCCTCTGATCAATTTCTATTGATTAAGGATGCCAAGAACCCTGGTCAGTAACACAATCATCATGATCTTGTAGTCTTGACCCACGCGGCGTGCACCAGGAAATCGACCGGGAAGACGCTGTAGACATGAACTCAATTGATGTCCCATCATAAGGTATCTTGAAGCCCCAGCGAGTACCCCGCGTCTGCACTTCATCCTGCTGGAGATGTGCTCAGTGAACAAAGTCCAGTAGTGGGGCTTGGCAACATTCTGACAGGCTGGGGAATCTGAAGTGTCCTTTATGGCTGGGGCTCTTGGATCCACCACGGAAAACTCATTGAATTCTAGGTCTATTATTTTTTTCATGAAAAGTAAGCATAAAGACGATGAGGAAAAAGAAGGCTTTGTGATCGGAGACCCTGGGTTAGAGTCCTGGTTGGCCCCTGCCATGTTATTAGCCATTTGATGCCAGGGCTGGTGCCTCCGTCTCCTCCAGGGTCAGTTTCCCCATCTATGAACTGGGGGAGGATTGTACTTCCACAATCTTCCAGACTTATGGGTTGTTGAGATAACAGCCACAGAAGGATTTGTAAGTTCTTAAGTCATTTTCAAAAATATCTCATGATGGGCTTCCCTGGTGGCGCAGTGGTTGAGAGTCCGCCTGCCGATGCAGGGGACGCGGGTTCGTGTCCCGGTCCGGGAAGATCCCACATGCCGCAGAGCGGCTGGGCCCCTGAGCCATGGCCGCTGAGCCTGCGCGTCCGGAGCCTGTGCTCCGCAACGGGAGAGGCCACAGCAGTGAGAGGCCCGCGTACCGCAAAAAAAAGAAAAAAAACTCATGATAATCATAGCAATCTTAGTGATGCAAAGATAGTCCCACCCTGCATTCAAGTCCCAAGAGCAGAAAGGAGGAGCAGGAGAGATATAGAAAGAATAAAAGACACAATCTCTGCTCTTAAAAGCTGCAGTCTAGACTGAGCATGTGATCCTGCTGGTGAAACACCAGTGAAGCCTGGACCTCAGGGCTTGTCAGGCAGGTCTCTTTCAGCCATGAGTGATAGAGCCCACGCCAGCATGGCCTCAGCAGAGAGCAACTTATTGTCTCTCATCGCGGACAAGATGACAGCTGGATCCAGAGGCTCAGTGGCATCGGGCCCTGGTCTCCCTCACTCAGTCTCTGGCTCCACTTTCCTCTTTGTTAAGCTTTAGTCTTGGGCGAAACCACAGTTCTTGTGTTGGTCCCAGCAGTAAAAGAACTCATTCCCAAGTCCTAGAACTTGAATCCAGTCTTGAACGGAATGGCTTGGGTCATGTTGGCCACGTTTCCTGAACCAACCACCATTGCCAAGGGCCTGCAATAAGCTCTTTCATTCATTTATTCAACACATACTTATTAAGCATCTACTTTGTTCCTAAAACTTTTCTGGGAGCTGAAGATAGAGCGGTGAACAAAACAGACAAACAAGTAAGTGTACAAATAAACAGATAACTTCAGACACAGGCTCAAATTTAGAGGTTCTGGGTGAGGGCTAAGGCTGCATTTTAACAGGCTCCCCAGTGAGTCGATGCCAATGGCATGGTCCCCACTTTATTAGATCGCATGAACACAGTATAAAGAATGTGCTCCAAAGAACTAGTGAGCAGTGTCCAGCCGCAAGCCCCCTTTTCTTAGGCTGGGGAAGTTTGTGTAGACATGAACAGAGTAGACAGCAACACATCAGTGACCATAACTTCAGGATGGACAGGGAACAGTCTGCTTGCTCAAAGGGCAGCAGCTGGAACTATAATTGTTCAAGGCATCATTTCTCACCCTGGAAGGCTCCAGCATCACCCAGGCCAAAACTCAGATATTTCCTGCAGATATAAAAATGAGGATTTTTTTGCTTTCTCCCTTTCCAGCTTAAATATTTGTAAAGGTTCAGTCTGTGTGGGAATGCATCATTTTGTGCTCCAGATGCGGGGTTACATGTTTAGGGTCCAATATTATGTATTATGGTTGATCATTATTTCACTAGCTGTCACTCCTTCTTCCCTTCAGAACAGGCTCTAATATCTCATTTCTTTCCCATCCCCTGAAAGGCAGATCCTTGCCAAAGATGTGTCTATATGTGGAGACCAGAGGCTGGTTTCTGGAAGTGAAGAGTGAGTGATGCTTTGAAATCTGGTTTCACAAGCCTCCCAGTTTTACCAGAGGTAAGAAACCAAAGCTGAGTCAGAGCAAAGCCAGATATCGCTTCTGGAACCTCCTCAGGTAGAGCTGTCCTGAGGCTATTTCTGTGAGTTTCTCCTTCTCCTTTCCCAGCTTCTCCTGTTTGCTTCCCTGGGGAAAACATCTTTATACAGTGTGACCTCCTTTTCTTCTGAATTTTCTGTCTTGATATCTAGCATTTGGTCACTATCTTTCCTCCTCTGAAGGTCAGACATAGGGGCCTTGCCATGCCAGGTATGTAGACATGTCCATGGATGTTTATCAAGAGGATGAACTATTGCTGCAGTTGAAGGTGGGGAGTGGAAGATCATTATGATGGGAGGCACACAAGGAAGGCAGGGTGCAGACCTCAGCTGAGGAAATAGGCGAGAAGGCAAATCCTTAGCGGTTGCATTAAGTATTCTACCTCGGCAAGTGACTGATGTGATGGCACTTCTGGATAATAAAGCAAGGAGATGGTTAGAACCGCTCTTTAGAACCTCCTTCTGGATCATTCACAGACCAGTCGCTTAAACGGAAATGTAGATTAAAGGTGGAGACCCAGAATTACAAGAGGACAAAGTGGAAATGTCCCAGCGCTCATCCTGTGGGGCTCAGGTACCAGAGAGGAAAGTGAGTCCAACAAAGGGGGTGACCTGACCAAGGTCAGCCAGGACCTTTCGGTGACAAAGCATTGCAAGGCATAGGCTGAAGCCAGGGCGGCCAAGGGCAGCTTAGATTCACCTGGGTGCACAATTCCTAAAGTCTGTCAAGTTACATAATAAAGAAAAAAAATGATATCATTTAGTCATTTATGGATAAAAGAATGATATGAGTGAAATGCTGACTTTACTCAGAACTTCTCCGTCTGCGGCAAGATGCTTGGTGGAAGGTGGACGGCTCCATCTGTAGAGGAGAATAGTGGTCAGTGAGATGGCACCTCCTGACTGCCCTCTGTAACTGACCAGCCTCCTGAAGGGTGACCCCTGGTTCTTTTGGACCTAGCAATTTCCTCCCTTTTTAAAGAGCTTCTTGAGTAGAATTCGAATCCTAATTTTAAAAAGCAATGATAAAACAAAAAGATGAAGAATTAATTCAAATCACACGTCACTTCCCGCCTCCAACCCTCCAATCCAAAGGTCTTAGCAAGGCCTTAGCCCCTAATCAGTCTGCCGTGCCACCTGACTTCTGACCTCTCGGAGCTACCGGCTCCATCCTGTCTAAGACTAAGTTATGCATTGAAATCATCAAGTCTGGAAAAGTGGGTTCTCTGTTGCAGCATGTGAGAAATTGTCTCCTTTTAAAAAATTTATTTTAAACAGTCAGGTGAGTTGTCAGTATTCATGCCTGGACTATGAGAGATGAATTCAAACGAAATTGTAGTGGGGGGCGTGCGCTTGGGGAGGAGAACAGAAATACAGTCCAGCATTCACTTAAAAATATGAGTTTGACCTTAGGTATTAAGGTGAATGGGGGTAGACTTTCCGGAAGCCAAGTTCAGATATGACCTTTCCTAAAGAGGCCCAATTAAGATCATAAATCAACTCAGCTCCCAGATTTGCATGTGTAAAGGAGCAGTTATGGTTGTAGCAGCCTGTTTGCATGGTGAATTATGTATAAGGAGCTGTGCCTTCCTTCTGTCATCAAGACACTATTTCAGCCATTTCCGTATTGATTTTGTAGACTGGAAAGCCCTTGTTGCCATTAATTACATCTGTTCAAAACAGGAACGAGTGGCGACAGATTGGTAATAAAATAAGACAAGGCAGAAAATCTTGCAGAAGACCTCCACCAGTGCTGGGAAAGGGCAGGCTTGGAATTATCTGTGCAAGGAATCCAGGCTGCCAGAGGTCAGGAGGACAAAACTGTCTCTCAGGGCAGAAGACTCTTTTCAGATAACTTGTCCCTGTGTCCTCTCCTCTCATTCCCCCAGGGGCAAGCTTGTCGGAGTCATTCCACAGCATCGGGCAGCATCCTTTCCACCTGTGTGATACATCACTAGACACCCTCCTCGCTCCATCAGCAGCATGTTCTCTTGGCTCAGTTTGGCTAACAACACTCAGGTAGGTCCATCCCAGCCCAGATAAGTACTTTGGTTCTCAAGTTGTCCACGCATTAAAATCGCCCAGGGAAATTTAAAAAAAAAAGCAAAACACTGTAGATTTTCATTATTCTTATGGTTGTTTGATGTTTGTATTTGGTTTGTATTAGAAATCTATGACTATTCCCACTGCCACCCTTAAGTAAAATAAATCACCCTTAAATAAAACAAAACAAAACAAAACACTGATGTCCAGGGCCCTGTCACCCCCTGAGAGCCCGATTTAATTGGTCTGGGTGGGCCCAGATGTTCAGTTTTCTGTTCTGTTTTTTTTTAGCTTTTCCCATTGATTCTAATGGATGGCCAGGGTGGAAACTTAATGCATTTACGAAAAGCATGAATACTTCAGGGAAGCTGTTGCTTTTCCATAATTGTGTTTTGTTCAGGCAGGGAAGCGTGCTGTATGGGGAGGCCTGAGCTCCTCTGGGCTTCTCACCCCCACTGGCCAAATGCCTCAGCCTCGCTGGGCTCAGGTTCCTCTCAAATGAAATTAAGAGTCTTCATTTCCCCTGGTTCTTAAGGAGGTGATGTTGCCAGAGCTGCTCCAGGTCTTTGCTCAAAACCCGTCAACCCCCATCTGTAGCAGAGTTAACATAAATCTTTAAGTTAAAGCGTCCAGAGATAAGAAAGGAAGCTACAAACAAACACCCACATGGAACCAGCTGGGACCAAGGTGGTGAGGAATCCGACCTCCAACAGAGCCTGAGTCTCATTATAAGCTGATTTTACTACGGGAGCATATTAAACGGCACACCTATCGGTGACCATGACAGGACATTAAGGACCAGAAAAGAATAAAAAGGGGGTGGCATCTCACACCCTGGAAAAGCCCTGCCCCTCCCCCGGTAGACTAATGCATATGCCTCTCCATCACTGGCCTCACTCCTCCTCCCTTAGCCTTTACTCTTTAAAATTAAATCCCTCTGGCCAGGTGAGATTTAATTGATCTGTGAACTTAGTTCCTGCTTCTCCATTCTTTGGCCACTGAATAAAGTTTATGCTGTGTCCACCTCAGCTTAGGTTTTCTTATTCGACGGCTTGAAAAAGAACCCTCCCCAGCGGAGGCAGAGAGCCTGGCCAGGCTAGGGCCCGAGCAGGGTCTATAGGGCTTAATTCTGTGACAGTGACTCTGGGACTCCTGCAGGACTTCCGTTCCTCTGCCTGACCGAGGTGCAGTGAGTAAAACCAGCTTTCGTGCCTCATTTAGCCCAGTTTGTAAAAGGGACTCCACTTTGCTCTCTCTTCCTTCAGATTTCAGTTTTATAACTCTAGGTTGGCGATTACATTCTCTAATCAAAACATCTTCTTACATTCAACTCTAATTCACTTGAGATTGGCATCCACGGCCTGACACTGGAGGAAAAAGGTAGGATGTTGGGTTCCAGATGGCAGGCCAGCTCAGTCCCCTATCGGAGCTAAAAGCAGGCAACATCACACCTCAAAAGGCACCTTGGACTTAAGCTCTCTAGCCTGGCAGCCCAGATGCCCATGACACTTAGAAACTTCTAGATTGAAAAAGAAACTTCAATTTCTTGGAGGCATAAAACTCCTCCCAAATCCCCGATTTAAACACAAAAGATATGAATGTCTATTTAGCCCTAGAAGACAGGATGTCACACAAGAGCAGCTCTATGAGTTAATACATTTAAAAAAATGGGTTAATAAATCTTAAGGGCAAAATTGAAGGGCAGGCAAATTAGAAAGATGCACGTTACGTTTTCCCTGAAATGGAGCACACAGTAAAAAATAAAATAACACAAGGATTTGGGACTGAAATACGCTGAGGTCTCCCTGATCTCGTGCTGTGCACAAAAGCAGTCCTGATGCTTATGTATGTGAGGGCGTGCGTGGCTCTTTTCCTCTTCCTGAATCTGCTGGTGGAATCTATCGTCCTGTCCTTTTGCATAACCTTCTCTGCAGGGTAGATGTACTCTCCCAACTGGGGCTCTATTTGCTCAGCCAAATCCCATTCGGAGAATCAACTTTCCAAATGGCAGCTTCACAGGCACACAAATGTGGCTGAAAACTAGGGATCCACCTACAGGAATGGCCTGAGTTTGGAAGTTAAAGAGACTCTAAGCATCCCTGTGGAGCAAGCTCATATTTCCTGAGGACTCTGATGGCTTGTGCCGGTTGAGGTGACCAGTCTCTCCAGATGGGACATACCACTCTGTGCACTGGGCTGTAATTGCCCATGACAATTGCAATCTTCTTACTACACCAAGAAGGAGAGATATGCCAACAAAAGCAACCAGAAACCCACACTGTTTGAGGCAGATTTCCTATGAAAACTGTAATGTTCTCCATTAGAGAAATTCTTCCCCATGTTCTCATTCTTTGTTTCAAGTACCTATTTTTCAGTAGTCTTCCCCCAACCACTTCCCTCAAATCTCCTGGTCTCTTTTTTGTGGAAGAGAACCAAAGGAATTGCTAATCTTGAGTGCTCTCACAGTTCAGATAAGTAAGAAGGTATTTTTCTTGTAAGTTTCTCATCATACAGACCCTTGCCCTGGGCATTGCATTTTTGCATTCATTCACACATCCATCCATCCACCCAGCCCATCCATCCATCCATCCATCTATCCGATATTCATGCATTTACTGAACTCATGAAAATATCAGTTGTTTTTGCCTGCCCAGAGATGTTCCCTCTTCTCTTGGCAACAACCCCATTTTCCTTTAGGAAAATGTTCTCATTTATTTTCAATCTGTGTGGTTCAAATAGGACTGACTCTACAGCCAGCAGCAAGGGTGCATATATCACCCAGGCCTGGCCACTGCCCCTCAACAGTGACTGGATTAGCTGGGCAGATCGGAGTCAGTCTGCCTCATTGGTCTGTGGCTGGAACCCTTGGGAAGTAGAATCTCTCATAGAGTTGATTGCCAAGCTATAGGAATGTCAGCTTAGAGTTGACAGTAGTGAGGTAGTGAAGAAACAGAACTGAGAGATGATAGATGGGCAGGCAAATCCTCCCTGCCTGGCTGAGCCCACGGACCCAGCTGTTTCAGTCCTATTCCCTAAAATTTTCAGGCTTGTGAGTGAATATATATCCCTTTTCACATTTTGCCTTGAGTTTCTGTTACTTGCAAATGAAAGAGTTCTGTCCGCTCTGTGCTAGGCCCTGAGACCAAGACAAACCAGCTTCAGAAGCCAAGCAGCCTAGTAGAGTGGTTGAGTGTAAACTCTGTCACCTCATTTGAATTCTGGCTCCACCACTGACAGTGGGTGACCTCATACAAGTTCCTTTGTGCCCTCATTTACTCATCTACAAAATGGTGAAGGGATAAATAGTGCCTACCTCTGGCTTGTAAGGATAAGCTAATTCAGCTAGAGTGTTTAGCATGGCATCTGATCTGCAATGAGCATTCAATAAATACAAGCTAGAGGCAAATTGTGGTCAGCACTGTCTGGAGGCAGTGAATGAGATCATAGCCATACCGATATGCTCATGCATCTGCCTTCTTATCTTTCTTCTCCTCTTTATCCCACTTGTATAGATTGTATTATTGTTCCTCCACATTTTTTTTTTTTTGCGGTACGCAGGCCTCTCACTGTTGTGCCCTCTCCCGTTGCGGAGCACAGGCTCCGGACGCGCAGGCTCAGCGGCCATGGCTCACGGGCCCAGCCGCTCCGCGGCATGTGGGATCTTTCCGGACCGGGGCACGAACCCATGTCCCCTGCATCCTTTTGCTGTAATAAGCGTAACCAAGAGTTGAATTGCTTTTCTGAGTCCTATGAGTCCTAGAAAATCATCAGCTCTGAGGGTAGTGTTGGGGATCCCTGACACAGGGGCCCACAGATGGTGGGTACCCTGGGCCAATGTCACATACTTGTCCTCCTAGAGAGTTGTGGCGTGCCTGGCCTAAGCTGTTGCTCGCCAATTAGCCTGATGAACAGTTATGAGTTCTATTTGAGTTTCTTGGGCAGAGGACACGTGACCTGAAGCGTATAACCAGTAGGTTTCCAGATAAGGAGATCATGAGTATTAAAGGCTCATATATATTTAATAAGTCCTGATATTTAATCTCATGTGTATTTAGTATGCTATGAATATTTAGCACTGAGGTGCATCATACAGATTAGGTATTTCTTGGTTCCTCCATCCTTCGTTACCTGTGTTTAACACACACATGTTCTACGTGTTGACTACTTATCTTATACTTAACACGTCCCATGAATTCTGCCAATGACTATCACACTTTTTGCTTAATAGCTTATTTATATTTAAACATCTTAAGATAGTTTGCCTATGTTTGTAAACTACAAGCTTCTTTATTTACTAGAACTGAATAGTCTCAAAAGTGTGCACATCACAGGGCACAGTCTGATCAATGAATTAGGGGAGGAGAGGCAAATATATCACTAAATGCTTTTGTGCTCCAAGCACTTCAGTTCTGGAAACGAACGCACACACTCCTGATTCCTGGCCTCCTACCTGTGGTTCTTGTGGAATAATGATAATCATGATAATGACAGCAATCACATACATAGAGCTACTACGTTCCAGGCATTTTTAAAAGCACTTCACGTAAATTAATGCTTGACAGCAACTCTATGAGGTAGGGGCAATTTTAATCTCATTTTTACGGAGGAGAATATAAGATGCAGGTGAGGAAGGTACTTGCTCCATATCAACAGCAGCTGGAGCTCAAACTCAGGAGAGCTGGTGCCACAAACACTGCATTCACGGCATTCTGCTCACTTCCACAACAGTGTCAGCCCCTCATTTGCTCACTGCCTTGGCTGCAGCCAAGTGGAAATGCCTCAGGAACACTGCTAAATATAAAATATCTGAAAATTAAAAATGCTTCAGCTGAATGCTGATAAGAAACTAGAGTGACGGTAGAATGCATTCATTCATATTAACCTGTAACGACACCATCCTTCAGGAGGAAGTTTTATCATTATTTTAATTGCAAAATGGACATGAAGAGTAGAAGTGCAGAATGGTAGAATTTCATCCAGTGCTAGCACAGTGAAGAAGACTTTTTTTTTTTTTTTTTTTGCGGTACGCGGGCCTCTCACTGTTGCGGCCTCTCCCTTTGCGGAGCACAGGCTCCGGACGCGCATGCTCGGCGGCCATGGCTCACGGGCCCAGCCGCTCCGCGGCGTGTGGGATCTTCACGGAACGGGGTACAAACCCGTGTCCCCTGCATCGACAGGCGGACGCTCAACCACTGCGCCACCAGGGAAGCCCGCCAAGAAGACATTCTTAACAGGTAATTTGATTTGGAAGTGTTAGTAGAAAATAATAGTTACTTATCCATAGCAATAGTGAAAACACGGTAATATACATGGAGCATCGACACATGCAACCACTCCAGATTGGCCGGGTATTTGTCACAAGGTTTGTCTGCCTACTCATGTACTCAAAAGTTGGAAATATTAAGGAAAAGAAAAAAGGTCCAGAAGCGTAGATAGGGTGGGTGAGATCAGAGGGCGTCACCCTCAGAGGGAGACATTTTCACATTCCTTCCCTTAAGCTATGTACTTCTGAATGCTAATGGCAACGGTTTCTACTTCCATTGAAAGTCACTGTCTGGGTTATTCTGTTGAGACAGGGCCAAGGGGTGGCCTAGGACCAACCTCAGTCAAAGGACTTGGGTAAAGATGCCAGCTCTGCGCTCATCAGGTGGCCTTTTGCGGTCTGCGAGCCTGACTCTCAGTGTGTCATCTGCAGAACTGGTGACCGTCCACGTGTGCTCGGGGGTCCGTGTGCTGTGGGCATGGTGGAGGAAGGCCAGGAAAAGTACTTTGCACAGAGTCTGGCACACAGTAGGTGCCCAGTGATGGCAGTGGAATCTGAAGTGTGTATACGTTTTGTTAAAATATTCCTTTTGGAGGTGAGCTCCTAAATTTTGCCCATCCTGGCTTCCTATTTGTCGTCAGAATGTTGGAGGGGGATGGGTGGGGTGGGAACTGGGTTCCTGGCTCAAAAGAAAATGTTCCTGACAAAACACAACGTTTAGTTTTTCAAGGGCTTCTGAAAGAAAATATCTCACGCAGTTTCTTGGAAATAAGCGCTCCCCACCTGAGCGTGTTTTCAGCCACAGCTGAAGCACAGGACATGGAGGAGAGTGGGGAGGAAGACCTGAAAAAGCTGTCTCCACCAACTTACTGATCTGAGGGGTCAGGGAGCCAGCCCCAGGCAAAGTTTGTTTGGAGTTTCACCAAGATCCTAATTTCAGAAAATGAGTAACTTTGCTGCTGTGTCATCAGCTTGTCTTGCTCCTGCCCCCTTCCCGGCTGCTACTAGTTAACGATCCCTGTGGGCAACAGTCCCCTTAGCTAATGAACCCAAACAAGATCAGGCTTCCTGGTCCCTACACAAGCCCAAATGTGGCACATGGTAGCAGACTCCCCATTAAGCCTTTGCCAGGGAGAGGGCTGTGGTCACCAAACGTGGCCCCCTCACTGTGAGTCACTAAAACCCCTCAGCGTAGGCCAGGGAGTTTTCCTCATAATTAACCTCTCTTTTACAGCTAATGGTTCTTACAGCTAGGCCTCTAGTGTAAGGCAGTAATTCACCTGAGGGCTTCTTTCCATGTATAAACCAAAGCATTTTTAAAGAGTCCTTCTGTGGCCCAGCAGCACCTAAAAGTTGCTTAGAAAGCTCATGGTAAAGGCCTTTATTACTCTGAGGACAATTCCACTGGACCTAAGTTGTGTTTTTTTTTTTCTTTTTAGCGTTACGCGGGCCTCTCGTTGTGGCCTCTCCCGTTGCGGAGCACAGGCTCCGGACGCGCAGGCTCAGCGGCCATGGCTCACGGGCCCAGCCGCTCCGCGGCATGTGGGATCTTCCCGGACCGGGGCACGAACCCGCGTCCCCTGCATCGGCAGGCGGGCTCTCAACCACTGCGCCACCAGGTAAGCCCTGGACCTGCGTTTGATTTCCTTGTTCTTCCCCCCACTTTTTTTTTTTTTGAACAACAGAAAGAATCAAGTTCATTCCCATTTAAGTGTGTTGTGTGATTGCAAATGGTGTCCTCTTGTATTCCTGGGACGATCTGACTGGGGGTTGCTGGAAGCTGAGACTTCAGAGAACTTCCAGCCTGAGAGTGATATGGTTCTTAAGAAACTTTCAAAGATAGGGAAGCTATACCATTCACCTGTGAGTTCAGGCTGAGGCTAAGGGAAAAAGGGCTAGAACCTTCCAACAGATAACCTGCTAAGAAATAATTCCCACCAGAATGCCAAATAAGTAAATGGAAACAAAAACAAACATACAAATGAACAAAAATTCCAAGATCTTGAAACAAGAAAGAAAATGAGTGTGGCATCTCCCAACTCTATTTGTAAGAGTAATTGATTTGGTGATACTCACACTAAGAAGAGCTAACGTTTATTGCCAGTTGAGGCCATGCCAGACACTATTGTAAGCAGTTGGTAATGGTTCCCTCATATAATGCTCAGGACAACCCTATGAAGTAAATGCTGTTAGTCCTATTTTACAGATGAACACACTGAGGGGAATACACACAAAGGCAGAAAATGTTGGCATGTGACCAAGAGCTGGCTCTTGGCCATGCTTGAGGCAAGTTCATACATCTGCCTGGGTAAGGATGTCCTCTGGGGGCCAGTCTTGGGTGATCTGCTGACCTTCCTGGCTGTATGTGGCATCTGATGTTATATTTTCTATTGCACAGCATTATAGCTCCAGGAAAGTTTTCCTTTTTAAAGCCACATCTCCAGTCTGTTCTATCTAGCCTCTCCTCAACCCAGTTGGTTTCTAGATACAAATCCTGCAGCTATGCCAAACCAGAGGGTGAGTAAGAGAGAGTATCATGCAATGAGCACGCCCTGGATTCATGCAATGTGTGGGCCTCTGGGACACAAAGATGGAAAAGCCAAGGTCCTGGGACTCAAGGATTTCATAATCTGGTGGTGGCGGCAGACAAGTGAACAGACCATTCCAATACATGCAACAAATGTTATTATAGTAAGTACAAATAGCACTTAATTTGTACCAGGCACTCTTCATAGCAATTTTCATAGATTTCTCTCATTTAATCTTCACAGCAGTCCCATGAGTAGCTGTGGTTATCATTTTGCAGACATGGAAGTGGAGGCACCGAGAGGCTGTATGACTTAGCTGTAAGTGAAAGAGACAGGATTCTGAGTCCAGGCAGTCGGGTCCCAGTCCTGCACTTTTAACCGAGCTGCTCTGTGGCCTCTGTCCTGATGGAGGCAAGCATGGAGGACTGTGGGAGCACAGAGGAGGGACTCTGCATCAGGCAGGGAGGGGCCTTTCCAGATGAGGGGGCTCCCAAGTTGGATGAACTGATCTGTAGAACCTAGTCCATGACTAGCCCAGACATGTGTTGGGGGAAAAGTACTATAAAAGGGTGCAGGCACATCATAGGGTATATTTTGTGGTTGGAAGCAATGGTCTGGCAGTGTGGCAACATGGATGTACCTTATGAACACAAGACGGAATGGCAACAGGAAGACAAAGAATGGGACCTGTAGCCCAATGTCATATATGTAAAGATGCATGCACAAAAGCAATATATATACATTATATGAGAATGTATATAAATGAAATGATTCCTATCAAACAGAGTTGAACGGCTGCCTTCGGGGATGGGAGGAGAACAGGAGTGGAGAAGAGGGATAAGATGAAATAAAGCAAGAGAAGCATGTTGATGATAATGTGCTATGAACTGAAGAGAATAACTATGTCAGTCTTGGGCCCCTGAGAGAGGAGGAAGATGATCCTTAGGAGCGTCTGTGAAGCGCTCCTTTGCTAAGTTTTGCCCCTTCCTCCCTTCTTTTTTTTTTTTTTTTAATTAATTTATTTTTGACTGTGTTGGGTCTTTGTTGCTGCGCACGGGCTTTCTCTAGTTGCGTTGAGTGGCGGCTACTTTTCCTTGAGGTGCACGGGCTTCTCATTACGGTGGCTTCTCTTGTTGCGGAGCACGCGCCCTAGGTGCCAGGGCTCAGCAGTCGTGGCTCGCGGGCTCCAGAGCACCGGCTCAGCAGTTGTGGCGCACGGGCTTAGTTGATCTGCGGCCTGTGGGATTCTCCTGGACCAGGGATCAAACCTGGGTCCCCAACATTGGCAGATGGATTCCTAACCACTGCACCACCAGGGAATCCCCCCTTCCTCCCTTCTTCCATGGGTGTAGCAGGAGCATTAAGTTGCTTCTTTCGGTGTAATCCCACCCCCTTCTCATCGTTGATTGGTGCAGGGATGGGCACCTGCCTCAAGCACGGCCAATCATTTCACTTCCTTTTATAGATGGATTTAGTGCCCAATAGAGGTGCTGTAGCTGAGGGTTAAGGGCAAACTCGAGCCAAAGTAGATTCAAACCCTGTCTCCACCGACTTCCATGTGACCTTGGGTACGTGGCTTAGCCTCTAAGTCCCGGGTTTTCTTGTCTGTGAAGTGGGAGAATATAATACCCAACTTACAGGATTGTGTGAAGATTTAATGAGTGAATGAAAGGCATGTACAGTGCTTAGAACAGTGCCTGCCATACAGGACTCAATAAATGTTGGCCATAATTGCTTCCTAAGAACTTGGGAATTGGGAGACTAGAAAAAGGGCTGTATGGGTAGCTGATCAGTATGCCAAGGAGTAGGTCACTTCCCGTTGTGTGGAGCATCCTCATTATTTTATCCCCATGGGCCATAGAAATATCATCATTTTATCTAATACTGGCAGGTGGAAAAGGCTGGGAAGCATTGCTGAGCAGGAGTCAGTCTCTGGTTCAATTCCTGGAGCCTCACTATACTGAGACCTTGAGCTCAGCTCAGTATTTTTCCATTCCATCTAATATCCCTCCCCACCTTTTATGCGGAAGTTAGTTTAACTGTATTTCTGTCGGTAACCTATAGAATCCTGATAACGAGGGTCATAATGACATTGAAGACTCCAAGCCTCAGCCTCTTAGCTCATCTCCACATGTGGTCACTTCCACGGTGTCATCCTTACAGTGAGAATCATCCTTACATGCTGATTACTGAGTTAAAAATTCTTGAAAAACAAGTACAAAATCATATATCCCTCTTGCTGCCGTGATCAAGTCCCAGTTCACACAAATGGTGGCGTAACAACCTTAGCACACAGAATTTTGTAAAATCTGGATTCTACACAGAATTTTCTGGGGTAATGACACATTTGTGACTTCGTGAGCTTTAAATACGTTGATAAAAGAATCAGTTCCTGCCCTTACGCATTTACCCCCATTCTGGTAAAGTTCTATTTACCATTTCCCAATAGAATGTTTATACAACTGTTTTGGAAAAAATGTTTCAGTTTTTGGAAAAGATGGTCAAGGCTGTATTGGGAATTCAAACTTGTATATCAAACAGATAATTGACGGATTTATTTTTTTTATCTCAAATACAATTTTTTGAGATATATTTTGAAATATATTTGTTGTTACAGTATTATGTTAGTTTCAGGTGTACTGCATAATGATTTGACATTTGCATACATTATGAAATGATCACCGTGATAAGTCTAGTAACCATCTGTCCCCATACAAAGTTGTTACAATATTACTGACCACACTCATATACTGTATATTACATCCCTGTGACCTATCTGTTATATAACTGGAGGTTTGTACTTCTAAATCCCCTTAACCTATTTCACCCCCCCCCCCCCCCCCCCCACCCCCCGCTGCTTCCCTCTCTTTTGGCAACCACCTATTTGTTCTCTGCACCTATGAATCTTCAAACAGATAATTGATGGATTTAAATCTCCTAGAACAAAAGTACCGAGGAGAGATGTGAAAGTGTTTCAGGAAGGAGAAACAAACAGAAAACCTTCCTTGACTTTTGGAAGTCAGAGAATAATCAACACACTGATTTAGGCAATTTCACTGCTTTGAAGGCTTTCAAAGAAGACTGATTTCTGTTTGTTCAGCCACCATTTGGAAGTGCAAAGATCAGGAACATCAAAAGCTTTATCTGAGCTTCTAAATGTGTTTGTGAAACCGCTAATATGCCATGGAGGCATTTCTCAGAGATCTGCATTGTGGCGGTTTATATCTTTGTTGGTTTGACAGGTGCCATCTGATAGAGTGGGTGGCCCTTCCGGCGTGCCAAACGCCTCCGAACGCCTTCCAAAGGAAAGCCAGAGAGAAAGGAAAACCAGCCATTTCCTGTGACTGGGAGTCAGAGGCAGCCGAAGGGGTCTGTAATGACTTCCTGAGGATGTTTAGTCAATCACTACTGTGGTTAAAAGGTTTTGCATGAAGTGCATAGTCTATACTTCCCAAGTAGCAGTATTAAATCTTCAGAATCATAAAGAAGTTTAGTCACCCTTCAGTAGGAAGTACAACGTCAATAAAGTTTATCTGAGGGAGTCAGTCCAGGGCTGATAGCGTACTCCATAGTCTCAGGGACCCATAGTCCCTCCTGTTTGCTTCTCTTAGTGTGCTTCTATCCCCAAGTTCACTTCATGGTTCAAGTCTGCTGCTGCTCCTTCAACCTTCCAACAAGAAAGAGGATGGAGGAGAAGGGCATGCCCATCCCCCCAGCTCCCCTTAAGGAGACTTCCTGGAAGTTTCTCATGCTACTTCCAGTTATAACCCATTAGCCAGAATTTAATCACATGGCTACATCTAGTTATGAGGTGGGTTGCAGGATATAATCTAGCTAAGATTTAGGGGGTCTGTTACCATAAAAAAAGGTAGAATGGATTTTGAAGGACAGGTAGCTAGCTCTGCCCCATCATCCTTCAGGACTCAGCTCAAATGTCCCTTCTTTAGAGAGACCATCTGAGCCCATCCTTTTGGTAGCAGGCTATCCTCACTCTCTAAGACAGAACCTATTTGGTTCCTCCATAGGAATGATCCTTTATTTCTTTACTTTTACTTTTTATGGCCTCACTCCTCGACTAGAATAAAGTTCCTTGAGTCCAGGAATCTTATCTGTCTTGCTGCTCACCACTCTACCCGCAGTGCCTCACAGTGCTTGGCACCTGGCAGAAACCTTATAAACATGTGGAATAAGTGAACAAATCATGAATGAGGGCCCTTACAGAGAAAACCACTGTGGCACTGAGATTAAATATATAAGCTCTGGGGCTGGACAGTCTTGATTAAGATCTTGCCTCACCTCTTGTTAATAATGTGACTGTGGTCAAGTGACTTAACTTGTCTAAGCCTTGACTTCTCTATTTGTAAAAATGGAGGGGAGGGCTTTTGGAAGAATAAAAGGAGTCCATACATGTGAAATTCTTACCTCTCTGCCTATTGGAGAGCAAACAGTCAATTTTATACACGACCATCAAAATAATTTTTATTTTTGATATTATTGGGATCTATCTAGTCCAAAGATTCAAAGGAGGCTTCTTGGAAGAAGGGATCTTAGAGATGAGTCCAGTGGACAGGCAGGAGTTAACTAGACCGGAAAGGGGTGAGGAGGACATCATAGGGAGAAGGAAGCGCTAGGGCAGAGGTCTTGGAGCAGGAGGGGTTATGTTGGAAGTACTAGAATAAAAGCCAGTGTGGCCAGAGTGAAGAGAGGAAGAGCAGTACATACACAGAGATGCGGAAGGAAGACAGGGCTAGAACATGCAGGGCTTCCATATTGTGAACTTTATCCCAAGTGCAAAGAGAAGTTACCAAAGGGTACCAAGCAGGGAAGTGCATAATCAGATTTGTAAAGTATAATATCATCCTGGCTGCGGTGTTATCAGGAGGGGGATGGGGTTATCACATTAGAGTAATTTCCGTAGATGAGAAGTCTACTGTATTCGCACTTTCAAACTCAAGTCTGCCCCTATCAAACATTTGCGAGGCTCTGGGCAAAGAGAGCGTAGAGCAGCAGACCAGCCTGGGCTGGCTATTCTTGGGCTTCTTGATTGTGAGAAACTTTTAGATATGCCTAAATATTTAAACAGTATAAATGAAAATTAACAAACTGTTAAACTAAATGTTTTCTAGCATCCTGTTTTGAAAACTATACATACATAATGACTAAAAGTCAGAAAAATATCAGATGGTTGAATTTAATTATTATTGTCCATGCTTGGGTGTTCTGTTATTGGATCAGGCATACATAATTTGCAAATCATTATATATGTATTCTATAAACTTTATTTTTCTTGTCTTCAATTCAGCAAAATCATGAATTGTGTTCTTTTTAAAAATTTATTTATATTTTATTTTTGGCTGCGTTGGGTCTTCGTTGATGCGTGCAGGCTTCCTCTAGTTGTGGCCAGCAGGAGCTACTCTTTTTTTTTTTAATTAATTAATTTATTTATTTACTTATTTATTTTTGGCTGTGTTGGGTCTTCGTTTCTGTGCGAGGGCTTTCTCTAGTTGTGGCGAGCGGGGGCCACTCTTCATTGCGGTGGGCGGGCCTCTCACTGTCGCGGCCTCTCTTGTTGTGGAGCACAAGCTCCAGACGCGCAGGCTCAGTAGTTGTGGCTCACAGGCCTAGTTGCTCCGCGGCATGTGGGATCTTCCCAGACCAAGGCTCGAACCTGTGTCCCCTGCATTGGCAGGCAGATTCTCAACCACTGTGCCACCAGGGAAGCCCATGAATTGTGTTCTTATAATCCAGGTTTTCACTTAATTTGTACTCCACTGAAAATAATGTTCTAAAGGACTAAAAAAATAAAATGAATTTGTATTCAAAATCTAGAAAATTTGAATATATTTAATAAAGACATAAATTAAAGTGAATGTAAACAATTAAAAACATTTTGTATATGTTTTCAAAAAAGTTATTCTTCTTCTACAATGTTCAAAGTTAACTACTGAAGCCAGGGCAACTAGCCAAGAAAAAGAAATAAAAGGCATTTAAATCGGAAAGGAAGAAGTAAAATTATCTCTGTTGCCAGACGACATGATCTCATATGTAAAAAAACTCTAAAGATCCCATAAACTGTTAGAACCAATAAATGAATTCAGTGAAGTTGCAGGTTACAAAATCAACATATAAAAATCAGCTGCATTTCTATACACTAACAATGAACCATTCGAAAAGGGAATTAAAAAAAATTCCATTTACAATAGCATCAAAAAGAATGAAATACTTAAGAATAAGCTTAACCAAAGAGGTAAAAGACTTGTACACTGAAAACAACAAATTGCTGCTGAAAGAAATTGAAGTCACAAATAGAAAAAGACATTTGCTATGGACTGAATGTTTGTGTTCCTCCCAAATCCATCTTTTGAAGCCTTAATCTCCAATGGATGGTATTTGGAGGTGAGGCCTTTGGGGAGTAATTAGGGTTAGGTTAGGACATGAGGGTGAGGCTCTCATGATGAGATTGGTGCCCTTATAAAAAGAGGAAGAGACTTGAGATCTCTCCATGAGCACACACCAAGGAAAGACCATGTGAGCGTGCATTGTGAAGGTGACTGTATACCAGCCAGGAAGAGGGCCTTCACCAAGAGCTGAATCTGATGGCACCTTGATCCTGGACTTCCCAAAATCCAGAACTGTGAGAGATAAATGTCTGTTGTTTAAGTCACCCAGTCTATGGTATTTAGTTATATTAGCCCAAGCTAAGTCAGCAGCCCTTATTTGTGGATACTGTTAAGATGGCAGTACTACTCAAAATGATCAACAGATTCAGTGCAATTCTTATCAAAGTCCCAATAGTGTTTTTCTGCAGAAATAGAAAATACATCCTAAAATTCATATTTAATGAATTTTAAATATGGAATCTCAAAGGACCCCAAATAGTCAAAACAATCTTTAAAAAGAACAAAGTTGGAAGTCTTATACTTACTTATTTTAAAACTTATTATAAAGTTACAGTAAATCAAAACAGTGCGGTACTATAATAGAGACAGACGTATAGATCAATGGAATAGAATACAAAACTTAGAAATGAACACTTCATTTTATATGGTCAAATTATTTTTCAGAAGTGCACCAAGACCATTCAAAGGGGGAAAAGACAGTCCTTTTCAATAAATGTTGTTGAAAAAACTGGATATCCACACTGAAGAGAAAGAATGAAGTTGGACGCTTACCTTATACCGTATATAAAAATTAACTCAAAATTGATCAAAGGCCTAAATGTAAGTGTTAAAACTATAAAACTCTCTGAAAAAAAAGTAGGGGAAAAGCTGCATGACATTGGATTTGGCAGTGGTTTCCTGGAAAAAACACCAAAGGAACAGGCAACAAAAGTGAAAATAGACAGGACTACCCTCAAATTTAAAAATTCTCTGCATCAAAGGATACAATCAGCCGAGTGAAATGGTAACCCATGGAATGAGAGAAAATATTTGCAAATCACGTCTCTGATAAGGGGCTAATATCCAGAATACATCAAGAACTCCTACAACTCAGTAACAAAAAACAACCTGATTAAAAAATGGGGAAAAAATGTCTACTTGAGTACACATTTTCCCAAAGAAGATATACAACTGACCAATAAATACATGAAAAAATGCTCAACATCACTAATCATTAGGGAAATGCAAGTCAAAACCACAAGGTACCACCTCACACCCATTAGGATGGCCACAAAAAACAAACAAAAAACAATACACCCCCAAAAAAAATTACAGGGAGAAAAAGGAAAATAACAAGTGTTGGTAAGGATGTGGAGAAATCAGAACTCTTATGCACTCTTGCTGGGAGTGTAAAATGGTGTAGCCATTGTAGAAAACAGTATAGTGTTCCCTCAGAAAATGAAAACCAGAACTACCATATGATCCAGCAGTTCCACTTCTGAATTTAAGCAGGATCTGGAAGAGATATTTGTACACCCATGTTCATAACAGCATTATTCACAGTAGCATTATTCACATTATTCATAACAGCGTTATTCACATTATTCTCTCCTGGTTGATCCACCAAGAATAAATCAACATCGATGGATGAATGGATAAACACCATGTGGTATAAAATACAATGACACATTATTCAGCCTTAAAAAGGAAGGAAATTCGGACACATCCTACTACATGGATGAAACTTGAGGACAAGTGAAATGCCAGTCACAGGACAAATACTATATGATTTCACTTATATAGGGTACCTAGAGTAGTCAGATTCAGAGAGAGAAAGTAGAAAGGTGGTTGCCAGGGGCTGGAGGCAGAGAGTAATGGGGTGTTATTGGTTAACTGGTACAGAGTTTTAGTTTTACAAGATGAAGAGTTCTGAAGATGGATGGTGGTGATGGGTGCCAAAAAATGTGGAGGTACTTAATGCCACTGAATTGTACATTTCAAAATGATTAAGATGATGGATTTCACGTTCTGTATATTTTACCACAATTAAAAATAATAAATGTTAAAAAAAGAGAAATATAAATTATAATGAATAAATATCACATTTTTAAATAAAAATATTTAAAGTGAACATTTTCTTTCTCTTAACATCTTTATTGGAGTATAATTGCTTTACAATGGTGTGTTAGTTTCTGCTTTATAACAAAGTGAATCAGCTATATGTATACATATATCCCCATATCCCCTCCCTTTGGCGTTTCCCTCCCGCCCTCCCTATCCCACCCCTCTAGGTGGTCACAAAGCACCGAGCTGATCTCCCTGTGCTATGCAGCTGCTTCCCACTAGCTATTTATTTTACATTTGGTAGCGTATATATGTCCATGCCACTCTCTAAAGTGAACATTTTCTGCTTAGATCTAAAAATGTTTGTTAGATATTATTAATTTTACAAATATAAAACTTTGCAATTCTAGCATGAAATGTCCATCTAGTTGCCAATTTAAGTTACGGATATTAAATAATATTGAAAATATTAAATAATGCAATATGCCACCATGTACAGCTGTTGCGAATACCATGCTTATTCATGAGTGTGTTCAGAACCACAAATTGGAACAGGATGAGAATCAAGAAAACGGATGCTCCACACTTCTGGGAAACAGTACCTAATTATGCAATAACTATTGCCTTCTTGCTTTCTGAGAGGAAAGATTTGACAAGTTAATGAATTTGTATTTTCTTCTTGAGTACTTTTATTCCTCAAATCTTCTTCATGTTCTGAGGCAGTGTCTATGTTCACAACATCCGGATACACTTGTCTCTCAAAGGCAGGACCCAAGGGCAGCATTTCTTTGGAGCCAACATGGCATTCGCCTGAAAGTGGATGCTTAGACTCACGAGTCTTGCTGTGCCTGCCCTGGGTGCCAGATAGCTGGTGACAGAAGCACCCATATAACCCTCAATAAATTTGTTGCTGGTGGGCTTCCCTGATGGCGCAGTGGTTGAGAGTCCGCCTACCGATGCAAGGGGCACGGGTTCGTGCCCCGCTCCGGGAGGATCCCACATGCCGCGGAGCGGCTGGGCCTGTGAGCCATGGCCGCTGAGCCTGCGCGTCCGGAGCCTGTGCTCCGCAATGGGAGAGGCCACAAGAGTGAGAGGCCCACATACCGCACAAAAAAATAATAATAATAATAATTTGTTGTTGGTGTGTGTTTGTGATATGTGGGGTCTTCTAAAAGCACAAAGCCCCTCTTTCTTGGGCCAAAGAATGGCACTGTTCAAGCCCCACTTTCTATTCCTTGAAATGAAAATGAACCAGTTAGACTGGATCTGTCCACACAGTGAAGGCTGGAGGGGTCACTATCCAGAGGATTTATGTTTGTCTGAGTGGGATATTCCGGTTTGAATTTTTTAGATTTCAGCCACATTTTATCAGCTCCGTGATCTTGGAAAAGTAACGTATGAGGTGTATATCCGTGTTTTCTCATCTCTAAAATGGGGATTAAAATAGGACTGACCTCACTGTGTTGGGTGAGGATTAAATGAGAAAATGCATATAAAGTTCCCAGCAGCATAACTGGCCCAGGATGGATATTAGATAATGGTGATGATGATTTGGATGGCAAGGCAGAGCTTGGGGAAAATTCATGTTCCATTACAATCTCTGGGATAGACTGGCAGGTACTTAGAATTAAGAGAACTAATTGGATCAGGGTGTGACTTTATCATCAAGATCTAAGGCACAACTAATTGTTCTTTAAATCTGGAAAATAAAACAAGGCTTTCTGAGGTCTCATCAAACTCATAGATAGTTGTACGGCTGCTTGAGCAGAACTGGAATGACCACCAATGATAATAAGAACATCAGATTCTCCAAAGGACTTGAGCAAGCTTAGGATATGCTGCACATACATGAGTGTTTCTCTGTCAAGTTTCAGGGCCACAGAGAGGCTCTAACGTCCAGGGAAAAGGTCTTTGCCTGAAATTGTGTAATTGATTGGTTGGAAGACCTGATTTGGTGAAAGCTGAGTTTTGCATACAAAACTCCGCTAACCATTGCTTTCCACTATTCCTTTGCTGAACTGTGGATCATCTAAGGGAGAGGAAAGAAAAAAAAAAACAAACTTCAAAGGTAATTCCTTTCTGCTTCAAAAACAGTCTTGGGTTTTCTGGTTTAACAGAGAATTGAGAAGTAAGCATGCATCATTAATTTCTATGCAAAAACATTCTTCACTTCAAATGGCAATTAGCTGATAACATTTCTATCTCATGTCGTGCTGAGATTTTTACGCTCATCATCACATAGCAGTAAATTAATCATTTGGGCACAGTTAGAGAGGATGTATATTTCATGAGACAGATATAGATATCAAGATCTGTTTGATATTTACTCAAGGTAAGTGGGAAGCATCTCAGATCATTATGAGGGGAGCACACTGAGCAAACAGGACTGCGTGGCAATGAAATGTATGCAGTGCAGACACATGAAGACTTTCAAAACACTCTTGGTGTCATTAGCGTAATTATTGTGAGGAAATTGGAACACTCTGGGAACTTCAACTCCAAATCATTCAGACACACCAGAACCCTCAAAACCACATCTTAACAATGTCAGGGGAAAAATCAGCAATTGACCTCCTTTCCCTCTAATCCCCTCCCTTTTCTGTTACAGAATTCACCTTTTTCACATTGTACAATATTTAAATGGGTTTCTCTTCTCGATTTGCACTTAAGTCTACTCAGCCAAATGAATCAGCTTGACCCTAAAGTCAAATTGGAAAGCTGCTGCGTGCACATTATAGGCCACCACTCAAATGAGACACGGTTTCTTAGCAGAGGAACAGTGCCTTTGACAATTTATTGTCCCTAATATTTTTCAGGGACAACTTTATGGGGAAAGGCAAAGAGATGGAATAAAATCACTTCCTCAGAGACAGTTCTAAGATACAGGCGAGGAAGGTACAAGCCCACACCCCATGCGGAAAGTGGAGGGGGAACAAAGGGCCCCGTTTCCTGGAGGGGCTGGGTGGGTACAGTGACACAGAAGGCAGTTGGTGGCGGGCGGGGGGAGGTGGAGTCTCGCCAGCTGGTGGGAACTAGAGCCTAGAATATCACTTTGTGATGGTTTTTCTCTTTCAAAGTGGCTCTGAACTTTAAAACTCTGGAGTGAGTGGGGAGGATGGCGGTGGCAATGAGTGGAGAATACAAAACGGGACATATATCTGAGCTCTGCCATCTGTGAGGGTGATCTAAAGATGCTGCTCAGGGTGACAAGCTGAAAGCACAGCAGCTCCAAGTCAAAGGGAGGTAGACCATGAGTGTAGCTGTGTTGCTACTGAGAAGTCCCTCTCTGCTGATCTTGAAGGGAATGGAAGAAATTGGTCCAATAGGACATAAAGTGTTGCTCTATTTTAGGGAGCAACCAGCAGCCTATGAGTTTACATATATGATTATATAGGTATATATTTATATATATTTATACATCATTTAAAATTTATGTAACATATATATTACATATAAATATATATACATCTGTATAGGACATATTCTTTCTAGAAAATAATCCTTGAAACTAAAGATGATTACCAGCTAAGCCATAGAGTATCTTTGGACTCTGATAATTCATAGATGCCATGAATTTTAGCTCAGTCTTTGGACAGTTCGTGAAATCCTTGAGAATCTACATTCCCGAACTGGAATCAAGTAGTGAGAAAAGAATGATTCAAAATGTACAAAATGTAAAAAGTATATGGGTGTATACATTGGACAAAAAATAGTGACTTGACACTTATTTCTGCCCAAGTAAGAGTAACAGGGATCAGCTTTGTTTTTAGGTATGAAATAATTAAAAACTCAAATAAATATGTGAAACAAGAGTTTTTAAGATACTGAATGTCAGGAGATGAAGGACCATGGTGCCCAAGAGACAGAAAATAATTGAAGTGAGTCCTACGATGGCACTAACTTACCTTGAGAGAGTTTCCAGTCACAGTTGAGGAAGGGGAAACCCAAGCAGAGCCCGGGAATCACCATGAGTTGAGGGAGGATTCTGAATGTCCGGGGAGGCCAAGGCAGCGAGAGTTCATGGGACACAGTCTCAGAGAGGGGAGAGCCTCACAGAATGAGATGCCAGAGACCTGCAGAGGGTCCCCCACCCTTCCCCAGCTGAGCACCGATCAGTGCATGTGTTGGAGGGAACTCTCAGAGGCTGGGAAGAGCCAACTGAAAGGGATAGAAGAAATAGCACTAGGAGCTCCAACAAAGACAGAAATAGTTTGTTCCGCCCATCAGAGAGGAAAACCTTATAATTTATGGGGCATCAACAGAGCATTCAGAGGGTTTAGCCCTAGTCGTTAGGCAAAATTAGCCCTAGACTAAATGCTCCTATAATTCTGCCTCACAGAGCTTGGTTAAAGAATTAGGATGTGCTGTATTTCTCAATCCAGCATGAACCTGAGACTGACTGGATTTTGGATCGAGGTGGAAGACATCACCTTGTAAACCGCATGACCAACATTACCCAGTCAGAAGATCTATCTTCTTGTGTCTCTGCATGGCCGCTGTAGTAGGAACTGACAACCGTGTGGGTTACTTGCAGTCCAAGTCTCCATTTTTGGCTTCTGTCTCCTTTTGTGAAGATGGAATACAAATGGGACCACCTAAAGCACAACTGTGAAGACCTCCCTCTTTGGCAGCTTCCCATGTTTCCTGATTAAGCTTATTCCCTTGCTTGAGCGAATTCCAGGACTTTCCTGCTGGTATTCAGTTTAGCTCTCTCTTGATAGGGCTCCATGTTAGGAATGTTTATCCTGTTCCTATCATTACCTCAAAGAAGAGAAGGACTGAGGAATGGAAACTGAGAAATGGACTTGCCACAAGATTAAAGGAGCTGACATTCCCCAATCAGAGGACATTTATTGTGAAGCTACTATGTACTGTGCACTGTTCTCGGTGCTTTCAGATGTGTTTCAGGGGACTGTGCCCTTAAATTAGTCAAGCAATTCAATCACTTGTTTTCAATCTATTCTCAACAGGACGCTACATAGGAGATATGAAGTGAGAGTCGAATTTGTTTACTTAGAGACAATTGTTCACTTAGAGACAATTGTTCTACTATTTATTGAGAAGTCTATGTTTTATTTTTTGCTGATCTTCTGTACCAACCTGGCCATAACTCAAGTCTTCATGAATGTGTGATTCTGGATCTGGACTCTCTATTCTGTTTCATTGGTCTGTTTATCTACCCTTGTGCTAATGCCATGCCATCTTAAATACTACAGCCTGATAAGAAGTCTTGATATCTGGCAAGGTAAGATAAAAAAAAATCAGTCAGAGTAAGCTGTGGTAACAAAGTCCCACAGATTATCAGTGATACTATAATATCAGTGTCTTTCTTGTTCATGCTTCATGTTCATTACAGGTAGACCAGAAGCTGGGTTGTGCCTGGTCATCACTCTGGAGGGGGATTCCTGGAGCAGGCACTCTCTGCAATGCTGTCTTTTGCTATGATGGGGAAGAGAGAGGACGACAAAATCATGCACTGGGTCTTAAAATTGCCACTCAGAGGTAACCACTTCTCCTATTTCTTTGTCAAAAGCACATGGTAATACCAAATTACAAGGGATCAGGAAAGTACAATCTTGCCTAGAAAGAAAATCAAGAATATTTGGCAATCACATTAATGGCTACTATGATCCCCTACTTTTTCTTTTTCAGAAACACTGCCTACTGTTAGTCCTTTGTCATCCAATTACCTTTTAAAATCAGCTTGGTACATTAAACCAAGCAACCAACCAATAAACTAAAATTAAGAACTCAAATCCAAAAAATCCCATTGGGAATTTTTCATTGAGATTGTATTGATTCTACAGATAAATTTGGGGAGAATGGACATCTTTACTATTGGGTCTTCCAAAACTTAAACACGCCATATTTATCCAATTATTTAGTTCTACCTTAATATACTTCAGTGAAGTTTTATCATTTTCTCCCTAAAAGAATCTTACACATCTTGTTTCTAGATATTTTATATTATTAGATGTTAATGTAAGTAACATATCTTTGGTTGCATTTTCTAAGTATATGTATAGAAATGCTTTTCATTATATTTGTTGATTTTTCTCTCCAAACTTCCTAAACTTTGTTTTTAATTTTGATTTTTTGGTAGGTTCTTTTGAATTTTCTACATAGGCGATCATATTTATCTACAAATAAAAAGTTTCCTTTCTTCATTTCCATTGCTTAGACTTTGTCCCCCCTGCCTTTCTGTAATGGCCAGGACATCTAAGATACCATTGACTAGAGGTAGCTCCAGTGAGCACCCATATCTTATTCTTTATCTTAAAGGAAAAGTTTTTGGTTTTTCATTGTAATTGTGATATTTTAAACTTTTTTGGGGGTAGGAGGTTTTCATCAGGTTAAGGATGTCCTCTTTAGTTTTATCCTAAATGGATTTGGGATTTTACATGACTCTTCTTCTACGTCTTTTGTGGTCTGTAGTTTCTCTATAACATGTCAGTGCAGATTTCCTCTCGTTTATTCTGTTTGGGATTCATTGGGTTTCTTCATTCTGTGGATTGGTATATTTCATTATTTCTGGAAAATTTTCATTTATTATTTATTCAGATAATTCTTTGTCTTATTTCTTCTTTTCTGGAACCCTGATTAAACATACATTAGGGCATATAACTCTATCTTTCCTATTTTTTAACCTCATTCATTTTTTCCATATCTTTTTCTTTTTGTGCTAAATTCTCACTAATTTCTTCACTATTTTTTTTAGTTCATGAATTCTCTTATCTGCAGTTAAGCTGGTCCTATAACTTTCAAATTCCATTTACATTTCTAGAAGTTCTATTTTTTTTTAAAACAATATGCTTGGTCACTTTTTATAGTCCTTTACTCTCTATTCTATTTTCAATCCCTTCTTTTACTTCCTCAAAATATAATAGGCATAGATTAGAAAATTCTTGATTTAAAAATTGCAATATCAGAGGATATTGTGAATTAATTCTGATGTTTTCTTTTTTGGACTGCTGTTGCTCAGAATGTTCTGATTCCTGTTTTTGTTTTTTATTTTCTTGACTGTGTAACTTTATCTGTGGGAATTTCTCTGGACCCTCCATTCAGCAATTACTTAATAACAGTAATTTTCCTTATGGTCCTCAGAGTTATTTTTAGTTCACCATTGTATTGAGCTATAATCCTTTGGGGTTCCAATTTCATTGGGGTTCTCTAGTGTCCCTAATATGGGATTTGTCTATAGTCCCCTGAGCCACTAAAAGCTGTGAAAATGGAAATTTAAGTTCACCACATTCTGCATATTTTCTCAAAAAGAAAAGCTGGTTTAATGTGCTATATATCATCTTGGTTCATGCCTCCACTTAATTTTCTGTCTAATATTCTTTACCTTTTAGTCAGTTAAGTCATATATTTAAGAAAGTGTTTCTCAGATGTTATCCAACATCTTTAGTTTTCAGTGTGTCAGTCAGTGTACCAGTCGGCAACCTTGCCAGAAATGAAAGGCCTTTTTAATCATCACCATTAATAAAACTGATACTTTGTCTTCTCCTTCTAAGAATTCAGTTACATGTATATTAGGCCACATATATATTAGATCACAGTCTAATGATCCATTCTGGTGTTTGTTTTCCTTCACTTTTCTTTCTCAGTGTGTTAGTTTGGATAATTTTTATTGATCTGTTTTCAAGTTTGTTGATTCTTTCCTCAGTTTTATCCAGTCCGCTAATGAGCCCAGCAAGGAAATTCTTCATCTCTGATGTTGTATTTTTTATTTTAGTATTTGCATTTGATTCCATTTTATAGTTTTCATCTTTCTGTTGAAATTCTCCTGTTCATGTATATAGACCCATTTTCCCACTTGAATGTAACCTATTAATCACAGTTATGTTAAAGTTCCTCTCTGATATTCCAACATCTGAGTTATCTCTATTGTCTGGTTTTCTTAATTGCTTTAACTCTTGACAAAGAGTTTTTCTTGCATTTTTGGGTGTGTCTTGTAATTTTTTAAATTGAATACTGGACAGTGTGTGTGTAAGAATAGTAGAGATTATTCCCAGAGTAGAAGGGGATCAGTGTTTTGCTCTGTGAATATGATTTAGCTTCTCTGAGCCTCCCAACTTGTTATCAGCAAAATGTGAATAAGCCCTAACTTCATAGATATATTATGTGAAATATATAAAACATAAATGTAAAATAGTATTATCATTTGTTTGGTGACAGATCTTTAATAAGGCAACTGGATTTTACATACTTGATTTTTTCCCCAAATGGTGACTTCTTTCTGTGAATTAAAAAAACTTTAACCTCATTAAAAAATTCTAATAATATAAAAATGTACAAATTAGAAAGTCAGATGCCTCCATACATTCAGTTAAGACTGTACTACAATTGTGTGCTCCTCTACTCCTTCAGTGAATAACTTAACAAAATATTGGTCACTGTAATTAATGTTCGTAAATACATGCATAAAAGCCAGAGGTCTTCCAAAGCTTTATCCAGTATTTACTTTCAAAGTAGAAACAGTATTTTTAATATGTGGTATAAAGAAATTCCCTCACTGTGATCCCTACCATTGGCTGATTCTTTGTGGGGGTGGGGCTTATTCCTTACACTAGGAACAGAGAATTTGGAAAGTATCAAGAAACATGATATCAGAAAGTATGAAAAAGTGTTGTGCTTTGTAAATGATCACATAAAATTGTTAGGTGAAGCGGGGCTCCTTGAAGCTGCAGACCCAGGATTCCTGGCCAGAAAGGACAAAAGTGCCTTCTCTCTTGCTCTTGCTAAGACCTGGGCAGCATTTCTTCCATGTCTGCAATGACATAAGAGACAACAGCCCAAACAGCAGCAGCAACATTCATCTGCTTTGGATCCATGACAGTCATGGTGTCTCCATGGGAGTGATGGAAGGAGAAATATTTATACAGGTCATCAAGTAGACTGGCTCCTGGGGAAAAAAGAGGAAGAATTCTTAGTGAAGTATTTTGACGGGCATTGCTGAATAGCAGCTCAGAAACCACTGCCCCCTTCCCTGATCCTATTATACAGGCTGCGATGGCAAAATAATGATGTTCCCAGCCTCTCTTGCAGCAAGAAATGGCCATGTGACACTGTTCTGACTACTAGGATATGAAGTGGCAGGCGGTGGGTGAGTTCTAGGAAAGCCTTTACTTGGCTGACAAGAGTCAGTAAAATGCCCTCATGCTGAATTAGATGAGAAGTTTGGAACTGCAGGGGGCAAAAAGCCCACACACTAAAAATGGCAGAGTGGAAAGACAGAAGGAGCCTGGATTTAGAAAATATTGCAAGCCCATTGAATAAGCTCTACACTGCCTTCTTCTGGACTTCCTGCTACCCAAAGGAAAATAAACTTTATTTGAAAAGCAAGTGATACAATACCCTCTTTATTTATAAAGAGACAGTATTTTTTCGTATTAGGAGAGTGCACATTTTTTACCTCCCCGGATACAAAAGAAAGTCAGTACTCCTTTGCTCAAGTTTTTCTTCTCAAATCATTCATTTACTTCCAATAAAATTTCCCAGCAACCTCCAAGGGCACCAGCAGGAGTCTCTGCCCCACTTAAGAGCTTTCTTGTCACTCTAGTGAAGCTTTTCTCTAGTTTCAGCCATGGATCAGAGCCTCGAGGTATCTTCACACCTCCTAGTCATCCTTTGGAACCTACCTGGCCCATTCTGTGGGTTCCAACTGCAGTTCTTTAGCCTCTGGAACTAATTTATTTATTTACTTACCATTTTATTATGAAATATAGTACCATACATACATAAGATTGTAGAGAACATAATGCATATTATAAACGGTGACAAGATAAGAGTTCACGTATGTCCATGATTCAATGCAAGAATATCACCAGTACCTTTGAAGCCCATCTTATGAGCTCCCTCCCACCCACCCCACTCCACCCCATGGATCCTTTCCTCCCTCCAGAGGAGGGAGGCGCCCACTATCTTGTTCTGCTTGTGTGATAACCACTCATTGCTTTTCTTTATAGTTTTACCAAATAAATATAATGGACACTCTCTAGGGTCTAAATGTAGGAGTGGAACTGCTGGGCTATAGAGCCACATGTGTGTTTAATTTCATCATGCAGGTCCAAAATGTTTTCCTTTTCAGTTTATCCTCCCATTGTCAGTATATGAGTCTTTCTCTTGCTTCACATCCTCTCTAGCACTTGGTGTTGTCAGGCTAAGTTTTGCTAATCTGCTAGGTGTGAAGTATTACCTCATAAGGTTTTAATTTTTTAAATTATTAGTGAGACTGAGCATGTTTTCACATATGCATTTTTTGTCATTTATGTTTTCTCTTTTGGAAAATGCCTGTTCATGCCCCTTGCCCTTTTTTTTTTTGCGGTACGCTGTCCTCTCACTGTTGTGGCCTCTCCTGCTGCGGAACACAGGCTCCGGACGCGCAGGCTCAGCGGCCACGGCTCACGGGCCTAGCTGCTCCGCGGCACGTGGGATCTTCCCAGACCGGGGCACGAACCCGTGTCCCCTGCATGAGCAGGCAGACTCTCAACTACTGTGCTACCAGGGAAGCCCCCCTTGCCCATTTTTTTTTTTTTTTAAACATCTTTATTGGGGTATAATTGCTTTACAATGGTGTGTTAGTTTCTGCTTTATAACAAAGTGAATCAGTTATACATATGTTCCCATATGTCTTCCCTCTTGCGTCTCCCTCCCTCCCACTCTCCCTATCCCACCCCTCCAGGCTGTCACAAAGCACTGAGCTAATATCCCTGTGCCATGCGGCTGCTTCCCCCTAGCTATCTACCTTACTACGTTTGTTAGTGTGTATATGTCCATGACTCTCTCTCGCCCTGTCAAAGCTCACCCTTCCCCCTCCCCATATCCTCAAGTCCGTTCTCCAGTAGGTCTGCGTCTTTATTCCTGTCTTACCCCTAGGTTCTTCATGACATTTTTTTTCCCCTTAAATTCCATATATATGTGTTAGCATACGGTATTTGTCTTTTTCTTTCTGACTTACTTCACTCTGTATGACAGACTCTAGGTCTATCCATCTCATTACAAATAGCTCAATTTCATTTCTTTTTAAGGCTGAGTAATATTCCATTGTATATATGTGCCACATCTTCTTTATCCATTCATCCGATGATGGGCGCTTAGGTTGTTTCCATCTCCGGGCTATTGTAAATAGAGCTGCAATGAACATTTTGGTACATGACTCTTTTTGAATTTTGGTTTTCTCAGGGTATATGCCCAGTAGTGGGATTGCTGGGTCATATGGTAATTCTATTTGTAGTTTTTTAAGGAACCTCCATACTGTTCTCCATAGTGGCTGAACCAATTCACATTCCTACCAGCAGTGCAAGAGTGTTCCCTTTTCTCCACACCCTCTCCAGCATTTATTGTTTCTAGATTTTTTGATGATGGCCATTCTGACTGGTGTGAGATGATATCTCATTGTAGTTTTGATTTGCATTTCTCTAATGATTAATGATGTTGAGCATTCTTTCATGTGTTTGTTGGCATTCTGTATATCTTCTTTGGAGAAATGTCTATTTAGGTCTTCTGCCCGTTTTTGGATTGGGTTGTTTGTTTTTTTGTTATTGAGCTGCATGAGCTGCTTGTAAATTTTGGAGATTAATCCTTTGTCATTTGCTTCATTTGCAAATATTTTCTCCCATTCTGAGGGTTGTCTTTTGGTCTTGATTATGGTTTCCTTTGCTGTGCGAAAGCTTTGAAGTTTCATTAGGTCCCATTTGTTTATTTTTGTTTTTATTTCCATCTTGCCCATTTTTGAATTGATTTGTTTGTCTTTTCTTATTGATTTGTAGGCGTTCTTGATATATTTTAGATACTAATATTTTGTTGGTCGTTGGTTTATATAAATCACTTCCCAGTTTGTGGCTCTTTTCACTCTGTTTATCATGCATTTAGATGAACAGATGTTCTTACTTTTAATATAGTTGAATTTATGAATCCTTTCCTTTATGATTTTTATTTTTTATATCTTGTTTAAGAAATCCTCCCTACTCTTATATCACAAAAATAGTCTCTGGGGTCTTATTCTAAAACTTTTAAAGTTTTGCTTTTCATTTTAAAGTTCTTCATTCATTTAGAATTGGAATTCATTTTGGTGTAGGGTAGGCTTTTTTTATTTTTAGTTGTTCCAGCAAAATTTGGCTAATAAATCCTCTTTCCCCGCTGGTCTGCTGTATCAATTTTGGCATATATCAGATTTCCTTGTTGCTTTGTTTGGGGGCTTTCTAATTCTGTTCCAGTGGTCTGTTTGTCTATTCCCAAAACAATATCACAGTATCTTAACTACCATTGCATTCTAATTCTTGTTATCTGGCAGGGCAAGTTCCCTCACTTTCTCTTTCTTCTCCTTCAGGAATATCTTACTATTCTTGACTGTTTGCTCTTTCAGATAAAGTTTAGGATCATTTTAAAATTGTACGAAAAATATTTTTGGATTTCGATGGGAATTGTGTTAATCTACGTATCAGTTTGGGGAGAACTAGCATCTTTATATTAGGATACTGTGTTTTTATCCATGAGAATGGTGTGTTGATATGTTTCTATTTATTAAGTCTTCTGTAATGTCTTTGAAGTTCTGTAATACAGTTTGGCATGGCTTTTGTTAGTTTTCTTTCCTCCATGGCTTATACTTTCTGTTGCAACTGTAAATTATACATTTAAAAAAATTTGCATTTTCTGTTTGTGGCTTTCCATTTTTAGTATCAAGGATATATATCTGATTCATAAAATGGGCAAGTGATCCTTCTTTTTCTATACTCTGGAATAGTTTGTGTAAGATTAGAATGATTTATTTCCTGGTCATTTTGTAGAACTCCTTACAAAACCATCTAGGTCTGATACTTTCTTTATGGTAAGAATTTTAACTAATGATTCAATTCCTATCCTGGTTATTGGGTTATTCAGGTTTTATGGTTCTTCTTGAATTAACTTTGGAAATCACACTTTTCTAGGAATGTGTGAGTTTTTCCAAATATTCAATAATCAGCATAAAGTTGTCAGTAATATCCTGTTTTTATCTTTGTTTATGTCTGCAGCACCTATAGGGAGTAGGCTTTTTCATTCCTGATACTGGTTATTAGAGTCTTCTCTCTTTTTTGTTCATCAATCTTGCCAGCAGTTTGTCAGCTGTGTTACTCTTTCAATAAAAAGAGAGACAATCTTGTTTTGGGGGGACATTCTCTAATGTATAGCAGTTTTCTTTCATTGATTTTTTACTCATATTTATTATTTCCCTCCTTATTCTTAGGTTGATTCACTTTTGTTTTTTTAACTTCTTGACTTGAATGCTCAGTTTATTACTTTGCACACTTTCCTTGTCACTGACATAAGCAGTAAGACTACAGTCTTTCCCCTATTACTGCTTTAGCTCTCTATATCCCACCAATTCTGATGACTAGTTTCATGATCACTTAGTTCTAAATATTTAGTAAGTCCTACTTTGATTTTCTTCTTTGACGCATGAGTTAGAATGCGTTTTTTAATTTTCAAAGGTATGGGGTTTCCTTAGTTATTTTTTCATTTTTGACTTCCAATTTAACTGTTAGAGGATGTGGGCTATATGATACAAATTCTTTGAGTTTTGCTGAGATTTTCTCCGTGGCCTATTGGATGATCCATTTTATAAATGTTACATGTGTTGAAAAGAATGTGCTTTCAGTGTATTGTGTCTGTGCATTAAAACAAGCTTGTTAATTGTATTCTTCAAATCTGTTAACTCCTTACTGATTTATTGTCTATTTGGTTTATCAATTTTGAGAGAGATGTGTGAAAATGACCTGTGATTTGGGATGTGTTTATTTTTCTTGTAGTTCCCGCAATTTCTTTTTTATATATTTCAAAGTTATTCTTTTAGGAGCACATAAACTTAGAATTACATCTTCCTGGTAAATTGAACATCTTTATTTATTTTAATGTCTTCATTGGAGTATAACTGCTTTACAATGTTGTGTTAGTTTCTGCTGTATAACAGAGAAAATCAGCTATATGTATACATATATCCCCATATCCCCACCCTCTTGCGTCTCCCTCCCACCCTCCCTATCCCACCGCTCTAGGTGGTTGCAAGGCACAGAGCTGATCTCCTTGAGCTATGTAGCTGCTTCCCACTAACTATTTTACATTTGGTAGTGTATATATGTCAATGCTACTCTCTCACTTTGTCCCAGCTTGAACATCTTTATTAATATGTAGTCATCCTCGCCATTTGTAGTAGTGCTTTTTGTCTTGAAGTCTAGTTTTACGTAATATTTAATATAGCTGTATCTCCTTTTTTTAACCTCATTCTTTGTATGTCTCTTCCCATCAATTTACTTGCAATCTGCCTCTGTCCTTATGTTTATAGGGGTTTCTCTTACGGATCGTTTAAAGTTGAATTCTTAAAATCTAGTTTAACAATCTTTGATTTTTAACTGGAGATTATAATTCATTTATGTAGCTCGTGATTATTGTTAAATTGGACTCATTTATTTCATCTTAGTTTTTGCTTTCTATTTGTTCATTTGTTTTCTAAGTTTGTTTTTTTTCCTTTTCTTTCTTGCTCTCCTTTGTGTTGATTTTTTTTTTTTCCTCCTATCATTCCTTCCCCCACCCCAACTCTACTCATTTGGAAGTTACACACTTTATTTCAGTTCTCTCAGTGGAGACCTCAGATGATTGATATGGCTTACATATTTATTTAAAGTTAATCAATACCTTATATAAGGACACTAGGGCCCCAAGTTTTGTCTCCTGTCCCAGACACACTCACGCCTCATTAAAACCCATGCTCTAGGAGAACAGGGATTGGCAGATACCCTTAGACAAAGGCTCTGGAGTTTTCTTACCTCTTACAGATTCTCACTTCGTCATTTTTCACCCCTGAAGAATTCCCTTACTTTGCCTTACTAAGCCACGTATTATAGAAAGAGTTATTGTTTTATCCAACAATTATTTTTGGCAGGGGGAGCTAGGTGTCTGAGAACTTCTGGCCCTCCCATATTGCCAGAGCTCTCTTCTCCCAATCCTCTACTTCCTGCTCTTTGCTCCTGAGCCCTCTGTTGCCTCAGGATGCTGTCCAGATTTTCTCTATACTGACCCAAGTTTTAAAAACTTTGTACCAAGGTTTTCCCCTACTTATCTCCCCAGACTCCTTGCTCTGGAGTAGGACATGGATTTCCCTCCATTCATTCATATTTCACATTGAGTTCAGCTATGTTGCTATCAAACACAACACAAGCCAGTGATGCAAAACAAACATATAAAAGAAAGCTCAACTCTCAACCCTGACAATTAATGACTCCAATGCCTGTCAGTCAGCAGATATCCGAAACAGGGTGTATTAGGTTGATAACATCTATCAGACCCTTCACCTGTGTTGAGGAGGCTCTTCCTCTTCAGTGATTTTTCTTTTTCAACTAGTAAAACATGTTTTCTGTTGTTCCGATAGCTCTGAAAGGGTGGGATCTCACCATTATCCAGCCTAATAATGTACAACCTTCAGTGGGTGGGCTGGAGCTGAGGTTCATAAGTGTTCAGAAAGCTCAGTCCAATTCAACTGGACAAATACTTGAGTTCCTACAACATTCTAGGCAGTGGGCTAAGACATAAAGGTGAAAAAGACAGTCTCTGCTCTCAAAAGCTTATTCTGCAGTAGAGGCAGAGAAAATGTGTCCACAAATAATAATAACACAATCAGAATGCACTGAGTGCTATGGGCAAAGGACAAAAAATAGTGGATACCTTACGTAGTTGAATGACCTTCTCTGACCCCCTAGACTAGGTCCCCTTGTTGCGTGCTCTCCATACTTCTACTTCTCCTGTCGTAATCGTCACCATTCTTTGTTATAACTGCTTGTTTCACATTTGTTTTCCCCACTATATTGTAATTTCCCTGAAGGCAAGGCCACTGTTTTGTTCTCCACTCTTGTCACCAATGCCTATAACGTAACACCAGATGAGGAATGTGAATTTGTTGAATGAATGAATGAAATCAGAGACGTGTATAAGTGAACTGGGCCTTGGGGGTGCTCTATCAGTCAGAGCCCTTGTAGGAAACAGATGGGACTCTCCAAGAAGATAACTTGGAAAATTTAATGAAAGGATTATTTACAAAGAGTGGTCAGGGTTAAATAAAACCAATAAGGGATGCTAAAGGAGAAGCAAGGGAGGCCATTTCCACCCCTAGGCCTAAAAGAGCAGAGAAGAAAGCAGCTGTAGCTGCAGTTGTATCTGTTGGAGAGGGTCACCAGAGGAGCTGTGGTTGTTTGAAGCCAGGGAATCAGTCCCCTGCTGGTGCCTCTCATATCCTACAGGCCTCCCTTGGCCAAACCCAATCATAAGCCAGAGGGCAGTCCATAACCGTTAGCCTCCAACGGCACAGTATAGGGTAGAGAAAGGTGAGGCTTGATAAGGAGTGGTACGGGAGAATATCTAGCACAAGTACTTACTTAGGCTGTCAACAGACAGAGGTGGGGACACGGATATTCCGGGTGAATAGAACACGTGAGCATTATGTGTGGGTAACTTGGGTTAATTACAGGCAGAGAAAGTTGGCAACTAACGTCAACTTGGAAAGTTCCTAAATAAGCCTGAAAATAGACTGAACACAGTTCATAAATGGGAAGGCTTTGGGGGCCAATGGGCAGGAAGGTGGGGAGACGGGAGCTGCACCTTAGGGAGACATTCCAGAAAAATGTGGAGGTAGAATTCTGTAAACAATCGTGGTGGTGAGGAGACGGCTAGGAAGGAAGTACAGTTTGGGGGACAGGTGACAAAGGCCAGGGCCAGATGATGATAACCCAGCCGCTGAAGTTCTCTGGAAAGCATGTGTACAGAGATAACCAAACTTCCAGTGAAAAGCCCAGTGGTCCATTTTTAAACCAGAAGACACTTTACGCCATGAACTCACAGCACAACCCGAGAGAGACAAATCTGTGTGTTTACTTTGGTAGGAGCTAGAAGCATTTTAACAGAAACCATGACATTTTAGAACTAGTTGAAGCCGGTGAGCAGGATGTGCTCTCTGGATCCCAGAGAGCATCAGCTGGATGTCAAATTCATCCACAAGTTAAGGACAAAGTCAAGGAGTTCAAAGAATGGAAGTCACTGAGGGCAGACAGAAGATGAATCAGAACTGTGGATTTCAAGAAACAGAAAAGGACATTTAATTCCAAGAGACAAAGTGCAGCTTGCTAGGGGCTGGTTTCCTCCCATTTAGAGTTTCCTAAAGACGCAGCATGATGGCTGACAGACAAGGCTCCAAATTCCATATTGAAAAAATAGAAGCAAGAAATATTTGTGCATGCCCTCTTCAAGGCCTCTGAAATTCCCTGTCTCAGACTGAAAGAAACTGACTGCCAGATGGCTGGGAATTTGGCTGCCTCCCTTTAAAACTAGTGACTTAAGGAAAGCATTTCCTCAGCGATCATCTAAGTTCCCATGAGCGACGGACAAAACTGAAACAACTCCAGAAGAGCTGCACCACCGGTGAGAACACTGATAGCCACAGGAGATAGGAGAGCAGGCCTGCTGGCAGCCTTACAGCTTTGTCTCTGCAGTTCCAAGGAGACATTTTGTCAGTGACAGCCACTGATCGAAAAGACCAGCACTGAGGGAGAGCCTGCACTGCAATTTCTGAGAGCGCCTGACGTCACAAGGTCGGGGGGCGGCGGAGGAAATGTTAACTGTCCTTAGGGATAAATTGCACAGTATCTTCTGACAGGTAGGGAATCAAATCAAATGATTTTTAGAAGGTGAAAGCTGGTAGGAAGGAACCTGCTCTGAAGGCTAATATTCACCCCTCGGAAACAAATTACAGCATGATTAGGACAGTTCACCTTTAGGAAATTAGTTCTAAGGGAGGTCTGGAATTTAAGGATGTGAAGACGTATCCTTGAGCTTGTCAGTCAAGGAGAAATTGGGCCTAGACAGGGAGATACAGCTGAGAGAACATAGGGGTTAGAGTCAGATAGGACCGGGTTCCAATTCAAACTCCTCTGCTTAATATCTGGGTGAATTTGGGAGAGTCACGTAAGGCCACTCAGCCTCGGTCTCCTCATGAATGAGTGAGGGCTGATGATACCCGAGTTCGAGATGCTGGTGAGGACGAGTAAGCACTCAGTTACTACTTTACTATAAGGTATTACGTATCCACAAGGTTAACCCAGTATTTCCACAACAGCATGAGCATTTCAATACAAAACCTGAAGGATTTAAAATTCTTATTTAAAGATGGAACAGGTGGACCATGAGGTCTATTCTATGTGACCCCGCCTTGACCCATGTTTGTTTGGATTATTTTTCCTTCTCATCCTTCTCTTCCCCCTTCTTCTCTCTCCTCTCTGAATGCTTTTTTTTTTCTTTTGTAAACATTCATCTCACAAAATATTTTCCAGCTGTGTGACTGGGTGAAGATGGTCCAATGAATATCGTAAGAAATACCTGACCCGCCCCGTACTGTTCACAGAAGATTCCAATCTTCACAGAACGATCCCCGTAATGACGGGGATCTGTGCAGCCTGTGCAGGATATCAGAACAAGATTAAATGAATACCTGCTAATTCCTGAAGAGATGGGTGGCTAAATACACAAAGATTCTCATAGCCCCTCTTATTGTAGGTTGACTCTCATTCATATGTAATCAGTGGGTTTTCATGTACACAAATTAAGCAATTCATGTTATGAGAAGACTTTGAAAGACATTTGAAAGCTTTGAAAATTTAAATTCAAGTCTGTTATTTCCGTGCGTACATCGGCTGCCGCAATGTTTCACGAAGGATGCACTCACAGGCAAGCAGCTGTGGAAAATCCATTTGTCCTTTATAAACAGATCTTGCACAGTCTGGGGTATGCAATTTAATTACAATGTAATGTATTACAGACATTTCCTGATCATAATAATTATGAGGTTAGAGAAGAAGGTTATGGTCTTAACTTATTCCCTACAAGAAAACTTAGTCTCCCTAGGATATATAAAATAAAAAATTACATTTAAAGTTTAATTAAAGTTATTATTTCTTTCAGCAACGTTATCGAATGAAAAAACATTATTACCCAAACAATTAGAAAATCAATTCAAGGAATCTGCAGACATTTAATCTCTCTTTTCAAAAGGGGCAGTTTTATCCCTGCTATATTAAATCTCATTGAAAATTAGAGCGAGACGCAGCTAATTAATACCTTCCTAACCCATAGCTCTCCAGAAGAGAAAGCAACTTATAAGAGGGAAAGGAAAGAACAGTAAAACAAAGGAAAGGAAAGGACAGACAGGAAATGGAAAAACGTCCCAGATCAAAACTCCATGAAAAGTATTATAATCTTAGTTTCTAAATTCTCACCCAAGAATTTCCAAGCCTGTGCTGAAAAGTTTCAGGTGTGCCACTAAGGCGTCGCACCTTCCATCTCTTTGGAAAACTTGGATTGTTGGCTGGGATAATTTTGACCACAGAACATGGGTCAACACCAACACGTCTGGAGGACCTCCAGTTCACATGTACCTAAACGCTAGGATAATGATTCATCTTTCCATAAAGTTGAAGAACCGTACGCCTGTAATAAGACTAATTAATTACTGCTATAGGAAGATGGTACTACAGACTGTCCAAATGTGGGAATAACAGGAAAAATACTGTTTGTTGACGGCCTCCTGTGTGCCTAGGGCTTTTTGGAGATGATTTCATTTAATTTTCCAAGTGACCCCATGAGGGAGTGATCATTATGCATCATTAAGAAACAGATGGAAAATGGATTTGAGTAACTAAAGTCACACAGCCAAAGCAGTAGAGATAGGATTCAAGGCCAGCTGTGCCTGATCTGAAAACAATGCTCCTAACCAGTTTGCTGAGCCTTCTCTCCCTGCCTTAAAGCAGGACATCTGTAACAGCTTTTTCCCCGGTGGCGAACTGTGTGCGTTGTTTGCTCCACTCGCAGCTCTGGTCCCCCATCCTTACTTTGCTTCATGACAAGAAGATGGAAATTCAAACTGGAGGTATCCTGGGCCATGAACTAGAGTGAAGATGTAATCATATTCAGACAGTGGGCTCAGGCAGCCTGGGACTGCCTATCAGAAGATGGATAGCAGAGCCTCTCCTGACACCAAGCCCCCTGCTCTTGCTGGGCCACACACTGCAGGGCCTGCCAATCCTCCTAAGAGCTTGCAACCATCCCATCTAAAACCCACCCCTCCCCTCTAATCATTTGTTATCCTCTTACCCTGCTTCTTCACCGCCCCTACCTTTCATAGCACTCTTCTACTACCTAAAACTATATTATTCTTGTAATGATTTCATTATTTGCTGCTTGTCTTTCCCACTAGAAGGGACTTTGTCTTTTTCACTCTACTCCCCAAAGCCTGGCAGGCAGTAGATGCTCAGTAAATGTTTGTTGAATCACTGTATGGATAAATGAATGAATTGTTAAATATCTAATGGGGCAAAAGCAGAGGTAAACACTGGCTTCATTCTCCCTCTCTACAGCAATTTTGCTAAGTAAATCCTATTTTCTGGGGATTCTTCTCTCAGCTGCTGCCTTGGGGAATGATAAGAAGATTCTTGTTACCAAAAACATGGGATATTTCACATAGAAGCTGAGATCTAAACACTCTAGTATGTACTATTCAATATGTTCCTCTACGTTTCACCACTGTTATGGAAATTATCCACAACTTGAAAATAAGGCAGCACATCCTATCAATGTCATTCAGGGCAAAGTCCATGCAAAGATTCTCTAGGACGACGTACTTAGTTTGACTCACTGCTTACTACTGATTAAAGGTCCCAGACTTGGTGACGTTATATGTTAACTCATAGATATTTAGTCTATTTCATTTTTTCTAGATGAAAATTATTTCTGTCCCATAGAACAGTTGTTTCCAAAGGTTACAGTTTATTGGCCTCTAAGACATTAACCAGTTAAGCAGTTTTAATCTAACCTAGCAATCTTAGGTTAATGCTTATTAAATTACATAAACTCAGCTTCTCAAATGCTCTTTGAATTGGTGTGAATATCTTACTGATTCCCATATAAATGAATGAATTGAATAAAATCTTTGACATGTGTTCATTTTTTATTTGCATGAGAATCATGATTTCAGCTTTTAGAAAACTATAATTTAATACCACCCATCTACAACCTTAAAGGAATAATCACATTCATGTTGCTTCTCAAAAGTTCAGCGACTCACAGTCCCCATCCATGATTTTACCCATGATTACCCTAACAGCACTGAGCAAACTGGTCACCAACATAAGGGCTGGTCTTCTGCCTTCTCCCTTTAGGGTAGTGGATGGTCCCCAATTATGAGGAGGATTGGGGGGAAAATAAAAACAAATTTTATACACACACACACACATTAATATAAATGAATGTATATACGTCTCTATATAAAAACATATATATGCACATCTGTGTGTATATAAAATTGGACTTGTCTTCAACATGTACCCACCCCTTAATACCCTAATTTCTCCCCTGACCTGCCTCACACCTTCCACATGAGAGTCACGATTTTGCCTTTCAGAAAATTATAATTTAATACCACCCACCTATAAACCTTAAAAGTACAATCACATTCATATATGATTGGTTCCTTATCTTTGAGTTTATAATTTTATGTGTGTGCATGTGTAGTCATAGCTTCCATATGTAGCTATAAAGAAACATCTATACCACTCTCTCCTTCTACCTTGTTGTGTAACTCAAACTAATATTGACACTTCTTCTGAGGGGGAATTTTTGAATCTTACTCATGTTTATATGTCAGTCCCAATTTATAATTCTCCCTTTGTCCATACAGAAATTCTTGCCCACTCTTCTTTCATGGCCTGTTGTCAATAAAGCTCCCACCTACCTGAGCCAGCCTGACTCCTTGTAAAGGCCTTTCGGCAGTTCTCCCCATACCTGGGGAACGACGCTCCTAAGAAAACATCAGTAAAAACTATCTCTGACAGAGCACACTGTGAGAACATTCAATGCCAATGGGTCTTCAGACTTGGAAAGACTCTAAAGATTGTTTCCAGGGTGAAGTTTATAATGAAAGCCTTAAAATCAACATGGTTTTCCATAACTGTGTTCAAATGGACAGATTTTGATTTCTGGCTACAGACACATAAAGGTTACAAAGCCACTGTGAGTGGAAGGCGGATGTTAGTATCGACAGATAGAAACCTTTGTGTCTGTTTGCCACCTCCCATTCTGTTGGCAAGCAGACACAAAGGAATGAGACAAGTTGGAAGTACTACATGGACATGCTGTTCTAGACCTACTTCCTCTACTGAATTATGAATAATGCTGGAAGGCTGGTTGGCAGGTGCATGGCAGGAATGCCTGGGGATCATGGTGGAGCTGGAGAGAGCCACTGCAAATGACTATGGTATTGGAGGCCAACTGGTCGATAGGAAGATGTTCATCCATGAGAGAGGTTGCAAGGGAGGCTCTATGAACCTCTGAATAGTGATTCTCACTGCCACATGGCCAAGCTGATGGATTTATAAAATTTATTTTAAAAGAGGTTTATTATTAAGCACTTAAGCTCATAGTCTATAGGGAAAAAAAGATCATAGTTTTTTTTATAAAAGGGAGAGTTGGCTTGTTTTCACAATCTTTACAATCTTTAAAAAGGTTTAAAAAAGTTGTAAGCAAGGAGAAGGGGGGTATTTTACCCATTCAAAGAAACACTGATAAAACTACACTGACAATCAAAAAGGTTGAGTTGCTATTGGATGGAAGGCAATGTTTTGCTGTGGATAGAGAACTAACTGGCTATGAGACAAAGAACAGAAGAGCGGGTATTTCTCTAGAAGACAGTCCACCTGAGGATTGGTATCACTATTTGGAACTGAAATCAGTCTTGAGAACCTGTAATGGCCCTTCCACTTACACTGTGGATCTCCATTACCCTCCCTCCATCCTGCCCCCCACCCACTCCCCAGTAGGTAGGACAGGCTAAACTTGTCCTTCTAAAGGGATCTAGCTAAATTCACAGCTGATTAAGCCATACTAGGTTACAAAGAGAAATGGGATTATTTTAGACTGTGCACCTAAAATCTTAGGGATCATGTCAAGGTGGGCAGCCAAGTCCTCCACAAAATGGCTTTGGGGGCCATTGTCAGCAGTAGAATTATGGGCCAGATGGACCGAGAGTCTGCACCAAGATAGGCTTCTTCATTTCTGGATATGACAGCGTGAAGGTCACAGGAAGTGGCATCACAGAAAATAGGAAACATACAGAAGAAAGTACAACTGCTACAAAAAAAAAAAAAAAATCCCATCTGAAAAGATATAGCATTAAAAATATAATAAAAGGTAATACTAATGAATAACATGTAATCATGGCCAGAAAAATGAGGATGGTGCCATGGCAGCTCAGGACACTGAAGAAAACTGATCTGGGGGTGAGTGCCTCGAGACTCCTTTCAATTCTTTATTGTTTGTTTATGTGCCAGATAGCACGGATTTATCCAAAATAAGTGTGTCCATGCTTTTGTGTAAGTCAGTGGGTTACAGGAAGATCACAAACTATTTGGCTAAAGCTGCAAAGTATTAGTCAAATTTCCTCCACTTCTGAGGAAAGAACTACAAGGAAAATAGAAACATGGTGAATGGTCCTGGCTTCAAACCATAATCCTGAAAATGAAGCAGGTAAAGTTCGAGGTTGACACTGGTGAAAAATTTGGTGGATGTTGGCTCAGTTATTCTAATATGCTTTCATTTTATTTATGCAAATAACCTCTTTCTTTCTTGGTCACCTGGCAGGTTCCCATTTGGCAGCTAAATGCAGCCCCATTAACTGACTGTCTGCTAAAGGGATGCAATTTTTTTTTTTTTTACACACAAAACCTTTTAAAATTTAACCTTTCTAAAAGTCGTTATGCAGTGAGGGAAAAAAGTGAGCTAAACATGCAAAGCTTTGTGGATTCCAAAACAAAGGAAACAAATGTATAAGAAGGAGACTGGGAAATGAATATGCTCTTAATGCAGACACACATTTCACTTAAAGTAAAACACCAGTTCAAGGAATATCCATTAAATGCCAATGCTCATGAAAAGATCCTGGCCCATAGCTACCAATTAATAGGGAATCTACAAGGCTGAGATGTAAATTTAACATTTAAACGCAGCTAGATTCCCAATGCTATTATGGTTCACCCTCATTAATGTAATTCTTAGGACAATCCTTATAATGAAGGAACAGTGAATATTCTCAGTAGCCACTCAAAATATAATTACAGTACATTTGACTAAACGCTTCTGTGGTGAGATAAACTGCAATTTATACATTTTCTGAGGGTTTTTTTTTTTTTTTAAAAAGGCTGATGATGATAAAGGAAGCTAATGCTACTTTGTGGGCCAGCATGTCATTAGCTGTTCCATCATTTATACTCAAACTCCGGCATCATGGGGCAAGGTAAATGGTGCTTGAGATTCGCTGCTACAGACCCTGAAATAGTTTCCAGTGCAGAGTTTATAAGTAATACCAGGAGTCCTGCTGTTTCACCTCCTGAGTCATTTTTCTTAAAGTCTTTAGAATTCTTGACAAAAGGTGGAAAGAAGAGAATGCTGTCCTTTACTAACTAATTAAACTAGTAAGAAGACCTCATTATGAAGAACAGGGAACATGAAGCATGAATTAGTTCCTTGTTAATTTCGTACAGCTGAGAAACAATCTTCCCGTTGCTGTAAAGAGGTTAAATGACTGCTCAGTAGGATCACAGTTACACTTCCAATGTACGAACCTTGCTTCATTGCTGCACAGCAAGGCAGCCACTTAGGGGTTCTGTCAAACGTGACTTGTATATAAGGTTTTTGGAAAGGAGATCATATTCATTCACCTGATATCTACTGAGCTCCTACTAAGTGCCAAGTACCTTGCTAGGCCCTGGGCAAACAATGATGCGGATAACTTACAGATGTCTGCTCTCACGGAATTTCATAGAACTTTCAATCTAGTAGAATACACCTCCGTAGAAATGAGGTTGACTGGAAAATAAAGTATTACATCCAAAACTTCTTGGGACTCTACAGATAAAACTTAAAAAGGAGAAAGACTCATTCTCCCCAAGCTTCTGATTTTAACGCAGTAAAGATTGTTCATGAGCGTGTTAGAAGGTGGCACAGGCTGTCTCGCTCTGGGCATGGTACAGAGACTGGAGATGGTACTCCTACTTACTGTCTCTGGATAACTGGCAATGTACAATGACATATTGTTTAATGATGGCCATTTTCATAGCCAGGATTTACTGAGTACTTTCTATGTGTCATGGCCTTAACTAAACATGCATGATCTTATCAAATCCTCATGATGGTTCTCTAATTATTATTATTCTCATTTGACAGATGAGTAAGCTTAGACTTAAAGGTTATAATGACAATGATAAGCAAAGGAGTCTGATGAGAGGACGTGCAGACCTTGTGCTGAATTCATTCCTTCATCTTAAGGATGAAGGTCCTCAGGAGTGGGTAGTCTTGCCCTCACAGAGTGGAGTGAAAGGGCAGTTCTATGAATCAGCCATCCTCAGGTGATTCATGCCCACATCACCACCATCTTTTCTTTCCATGGAACTTCTCACATGAACCCGTGTGTTTTGAAACTCCTATTAGATTTCATAACAGAATATCTGGTTTGTACATTTCCAAAATTATATCCTTCCCTTGCTTATAATTCAACCTCACATTCTTGGTAACAGGCATTGAATCCCACTCTGTTGGTTTAGGGCGAACCCCACTCTGTCTGTGGTCAGTGGATTGTCAGGATGGCTCCTGTCCCTCTTACTTTTTAGAATCTCTTTTCTCTATGAAGAAACACTGCATCCCCTTGGAAGCTTTCTTTTTACATAAATCAGAGCTGGGAAAGAACTTCTCTAGTCCAAACATCATCTGATGTTTGAATCACTTTACAACATTTCTAATATACAGTTGTTTAGTCTTCTCTTAAACACCTCTATCGACAGGAAACTCGGGACTTTGCAAAGTAGCCATCCCAATTGCTCTCCAGTAATACGTTCATTCAGCATTAACTATATTCACAAAATGAGCTGTGGGGAAAGTTTTAAGTAAAGAACTGTTATAGTTGTACCAAGCTCCTGCCCTTTATGAGGCCAACTAGGGGAGCTAAGAAATGCACACCAAGAGCTAAAACATGGGATCCAAAGTTCTGTAAAAGCTCAGGGGATGGAAAGGTCAATTCCAATTGTGATGTTCGATCAGACCAAGATAACCCATGCTAATCTCCCACTTGTCAGATGAACTAAAGGAATTCAAAGTGCTGTATAATCTTGGGAAAGAGTTAGATAATAGTAAGTGTTAATATTGCTTACACAACAAATGATTACCTTCTTGCATACTATAAAATATACCCATTTTAAGTGCACATTCTTCAAGTTTTGACAAATGTACACACCTGCGTGACTACCACAGCAGTCAGGTTGTAGAACATTCCCATTGCTGCTAAAAGTTCCCTCGTGTTCCTTTTTTTTTTTTTTTTTTTTTTTTTTTTTGCGATACACGGGCCTCTCACTGTTGTGGCCTCTCCCGTTGCGGAGCACAGGCTCCGGACGCGCAGGCTCAGCGGCCATGGCTCACGGGCCCAGCCGCTCCGCGGCACGTGGGATCCTCCCGGACCGGGGCACGAACCCGTGTCCCCTGCGTCGGCAGGCGGACTCTCAACCACTGCGCCACCAGGGAAGCCCAGTTCTGTCGTTTTTTTCTTTATGTATTTTTGAAGCTCTGTTATTGAGAGCATTCACATTTAAGATTTACATGCCTTATTGATGCATAGACTATTTTATCTTTATAAAATGTCCCTTTTTCTCTATAATAATATTCTTTATTTTGATACTTACTTTTATGGATAGTACAGTTATTATGGGCTTCACATGTTCAGAATTTGCTGTATATCTTTTATCCACCCACTTACTTCTAACCTACTTGTGTCTTTATATTTAAAGTGTGCTTCTTGCAAATAGCATATAATTAAGTCTAATTTTTTGGGGTCAGTTTGACCATCCCTATCTTTTAATCAGAGGGTTTAGTCCCATTTATGTTAATGTAATTACTGATATGCTTTGCGTTTTAGTCTACCATCTTGTTATTTGTTCTGCATTTGTTTCATTTGTTCTTTGTTCTGTTGAACGTACCACATATTCAACAAGTTTGATCCATTTTGGCTGATCAAAATTCAAAATCTTGCCAGCCCTGAGGTCTCTGGGAACTGTCCAGTCTCCAGCTCCCTGATGGCTGTTCTGTACTGATACCTGTGGCATTTTACCCTACACATGCTCAGCTTACTGTGCAGCAAAGACTCAAGGAGACCCTTATGCAGACTTCTGGAGTGCTTTTTCTATGTAGCTCCTTGCTCTGGTACTCTGTCCTACAAAACACAGCTGCCTCAGGCTTCCTGAGCTCTAATCTCCGTCCCTGTAACTTAGTGAGACTACCGTGTTGTGCTTGGGTTTTCCCTCCCTGCTCCATGACCCCAAATATGCCTTTAGGCAGAAAACTGGGGCAATCACAGGGTTCTTCTTTTGTTTTCTTTACCCCAGGGATCACAGTCCTCACCTTCCTGTTGGCCAATGGATGAATTAGTTGTCTGACATGTTTTGTCTAGTTTTCTAGTCTTTTTTTTTTTTTTTTTTTTATGGCAAGGGCAAGTCCAAGTTTCTCTCTTAAGGCTGGAAGCAGATATACTTATTAGCTTCTTGAAGGTCGAAAATATGTCATATGCTCCTACATTTCAGCCTCTGACAGTTGCTTTACTTGTCAATATAGCACAGTGTTAATAGCACAGATTATAAAGCCAGCCTCACTGAGTTTGAATCCTGACTGCATGTATTAGCTTGTGACATGGGGACGGGTATTTTACTTCTCTGTGCCTTAATTTTCTCATCTATAATATAGGAATGGTAATAACCTAGCTTCCGGGTTTGTTTGAGCTTCAGTGAGTTAGAATACTGCTCGGCATATGATAACGCTTAATATTACTCTGTTGCTAATATTATAATGACTTGTCTTCAAAAGACCAGGTAGCTTATTCCTGTGAAAAAAGTAAAGATTCCTTCACTGTTTTGGAATCTCATGCAGATAATCAGATTAAGTTAGTCAATAAAACCACATGATATTGTTTCATTGTTGTTATACTAAAGAATCATGGGGCTTCCCTAGTGGCGCAGTGGTTGAGAGTCCGCCTGCCGATGCAGGGGACACGGGTTCGTGCCCCGGTCCGGGAAGATCTCACATGCCGCGGAGCGGCTGGGCCCGTGAGCCATGGCCGCTGAGCCTGCGCGTCCGGAGCCTGTGCTCCGCAACGGGAGAGGCCACAACAGTGAGAGGCCCGCGTACCGCAAAAAAAAAAAAAAAAAAAAGAATCATGGACCTCCATTTCTCCTAGCCAATCATAAGTAACAAGTAACATCAAGCTCCTAGCCTGAGAACAAAGGACCTTGACAAAAGCCACATTAAGATCTAAAGGGACTATAAATGCACCCTGCTCTTCACATTTCCATTTAGGTTAGCAATGAAAAAGCATATGTGTGCTGCATTTCTAACAATGAGATTTTATTAGAAATGCGCTACTGGCAACAGATCAGTTAGAGGAACATGGCAGTGAATCTGCTTGTAAAGTGAAGACTCCTTTTATAGAGCAAATGACTGCCCACTAATGTATCTATGCCATAAATCCAGAGTTTTGTATGTGGGGTTTGTAATGGGCTGCACCTGAGCCAATGTTACTTTCAAAGACTAGGCTTGGCCTCCTTAGCTGGCTGCTTTGAGACACATTAAGAGCTCCTCCTTTAGGGAGATCCTCCCTGGGGCTTTGAGGGAGTTCTTGGGAAAGAGGAGGTTCTAATATTTACATGTGTTAGGCAAAGGTCTGTTACTCACTTGTGTATGTGCTTAAACAGCCTGGGTATCAGTCACGCGTCCAAGAATCAAATACAAATTAAAGTTTTAATGTAGACAAATATCTTTGGTATTTGCTCTGCAAACCAGCCCATGTGTTACCACCACCACTGCTCTTCTGTCTTGGGAGTAGTCCTTCATCGTGGGCCTGAAGGCCCCTCTCTCTTGGTCCTGGATTAAAATGGCCAGCTCTAGGTGACCCCAGCAGAGATGCTGGCATGATCTGAAGTGCATGTCTTGTAAATGTTTAACGATAGTCTTCGGAGGATAAAGGGATAAAGAAGCAATTAAAACTCTCTCTCTTGACTGGATACTGTGATTAAATTAGGTTCTGGTGCATTACTGTAGCTTTTGATGTGGTACCACAATGCAGGGGTCTGTATGCTATCACTGACCTAAGTAATCCCCCACTGAGGTACATGAAGGAACTAATATCACAGAGTAATAACACACCATTCATCATTCCCGAATCATCTAACAGCATCCACCCTATGACTAATACTTTGAATTTAAATCATCTTTCCTTCAGACAAAAAAATAAATCAATGCTTTTTTTTCTTATCTAACTTAACAACATTTCTATGAGGAAAAAAGGGGCTGGGTTTGTATTCCCCTCTTTTTAAGAGTATGAGAACCAGAGAACAAGAGAGTAAATCATTTGTGTGATATCATACAGTGACATAGGACCTAGGAGAATCCTGGACCTTGGAACACCAATCTTGAAACCTTTCTGCTAGATCAGGGTTAGCAAAGTATTTTTGTAAGGGGCTAGAGGCTAAATATTTTAGATTGGGTGGGCCATACAGTTTCTGTGGCAACACAACTATTCAACTCTGCTGTTGTATCATGAAAGCTATCACAGTGTATAAATGTAAATGAATGAGCATGGCTGGTTATGATGACTGACTCTCTGACTCTCTCTTTTCTCTCTCTCTCTCTCTCTGTCTATATATATGTATAAATACACACACACACACACAAAACAGGTGATGGGCCAGACTTGGCCCACATATGAAAGTTTAACAACACTTGCACTAAACTGTGACCCATGTTAGATGCTACCATGGGATCTAAGGGATACTACATGACAGTAGAATGTGACATTTGTCCTTGCTTCTTGCATTATCATTTGGTCTTCACAAGAACCCTGCTGTGTAGGCTATTAATGACTTTCCATTTTATATATGAGAAAACTAAGAGGCTGGCTCACTTGTCCAAGGCCGCATCGTTGTAAATGTAGTGTGAAGACTGCAACATGAGTCTCCTGACTTCTAATATTTCTCCTCTGTTAGCTGTTCCATAAGAAGTTCTTATCTACACTTGCATTTTTAGATGTGAAAATGCTTGGACCTGGGGAGGCTGAATGACTTGTCTGCAGTCAGTTGCCTGTTAGTGACTGAACCAGGACCAGAACCATCATCTGTTGGCTTCCAGGCTGGTCTTCTAAGCCTTTACATTACTGTGAACATCTTCCAGAAGAAAAAATGTATAACTAGATAGAATGATAGTATGTTCATTGTATTTCATTCTTTAAACTTCCTGAAATGATACCATTTTAGAAGTGGTCTCTTTGAGGTACCAAACAGTATCCAGATAGAGGGTAATGATTTGTGATTCACTTTGTGTCTTTGACTATCTAATTTTCAAATCCCAGTCTGGATTATAATTTTTTTGGCACACAGCAGTACCTTTTGTTTAATTTTATTCTTCAATGCTGATGATCATCTTCAGTCATAGTACTTAATTATCTCCTCCGATCCAGGGAATGTGTGAATCAGAAGGAAAATAAATTGATAAAGAGGCCTCGGTTTTAACCAGCATTTTAAAAGGAAGCACTGTGATTTCTAGGGTCTCTTCTGGCTCTATCAGAACGTGAAAGATGATCGGGTGACCAGTTGTCCTGGTTTGCCTGGGACTGAGGGGTTTCCTGGAATTCAGGGATTTCAGTGCTAAAACCAGAAAAGTCCCAGGCAAATGGTCACCCTGATTGCTAAATCATATGTGTTGAATGAATTGACCACTAATGGTACCTCTGCATGCCTGGAGGTAATGATCCTCCTCTGGAGGGGACCAGGGATAAGAACAGGAGGGCTGTCCAGTTTCTCAGCAACACTTGAACATGACAGGGCCTCATGATTTTGTAGAAAAATCTAACTATATTAAACCCAACTATATTAAAATATCAAAGGGTATGGATGAAAGAATAGCCCATTGACAAATACAAATCAGTCTGGATTATTATGGCTACATTTCCCACTCATTGATGAAAATTGTGTAATCTGTCACTTAACCTAAGAAACACATAAACAAAGAGGGCTTTTAGCGTCAACCATAACAGAAGGCATCTGCTCAATATGGAAAACTATCCACAAGCTACTGGTGAGCATCAGACTCAACAGAATATCCATTTGCCAGTGCAGGATCCACAGGACGCCCGGGAGGTGATGCCAAGTTTCCAAACTCTGGATCTGAAGCCGTAGGCAAAAATGACATCTTCTGGAGATTTCTCTCAGGCCTCCTGCCATTTCTACCTTCCTCTGACAGCTCTGGTTTGGCAAATTTGGGCTGGCTGAGAAGAACTGCTCTGGTATTCCCAACTTTGGGGAAAGGAGATTCTGATGGTCCCATTATAATCCAAGTCTCTCAAAGATCCCTTTGTTACTGGTAGAGTTAATGTTCCTGCCAAGGGGATTCACTCGCACCCCAGATGTCAGCCACTCTCCCTGCCCTGGAGCATGTTAAAAGTAAGTACTAGAAGGATCCACACAGTCCAGCAATGGAACAGTTGCTACCATACTGGTCAGGGTTGAAAACCACAAGTTACTAAAACCTTTGGAAAACGCAATGTGAAGGGTTGTCAGACTTTTCCTATAGAAACGCTCACCACCGAAAGCCTTATTCTAATTTTCAGCTACATCTGGTGACTGTTTATTTAAGAACTTGGTTAGAAAATTCAGTTAAAATATGCATCAGTGAATTCTGTTGCCCATACAGGCTGGCCAAACCCAGTAATGAGTCGGAGTTAGCATATGCAGGGGACAGTCCCCTTGACCATCAGACTGTCCTAAGGCATTCAGACATCTAACTTCACTAGGGATTGATCTAGCCCCGCCCATGTCCTCCCAGGCCACCAATAAACTGCAACTCTAGAGACCTGGCTGTCTCTGACTTTTTTCTCCTCAATCCTTAATGTAGCCTTCACCTTTTCTATTTCCTTCATCGAGTCCATTACTCAAGTCCACATCATTTCTTTTCCCGTCTCCCGTCGTCCCTTCTGCTGCTTCCTTGACCCTTCTTCCTTTCTAACAACTTATCTCCCGTCAACCTCTCCCACATCTCTTTGTTATTTGCCTCTTCTCTTTTTAACTGTCCTTGTCTCTGTGATTTAATTTCTCTTCCTCTTTTGCAAACTTGTTGTTTTCCACTTGGGATTCCTTTAAGCATTTAAAAAGCCAATTATTACCATGTTGCCTCATTTTTAGCAAACCTGATTTTGAAAGTGGAAACTCCATTTCCTTGGCATGCTATGGCAGAGAGGTAAAGACATAAATTAGAGCCGACTGAGATGGGGAAGAGAGAGCCAATTTGTAGCTCTGTGCCAGAATGTTTATGAAGCAGGTGGCGAGGGGTATGAATACACACCTCTATCCAGAGTAGCACACCCTGTACTCACCAAATATCTACAGCCTGTCCAGGCCCGAAGAATAATCAATTTGTCCTCATTGAATGCCAAATGAAGGCTGTTGAAGTCAGGTACTGACCCACTATTTAACGAGAACAAATTCAAAAACGGCACAGAGCTTTGTGAAATTGCTATGAAGTCCAGTTTCAGAAACATGAGTACTCGAGTCAGCCGAGGATATTCCTACAGGCGGACTAATGTCTGTGTTGGCGGAAGTGCTCTGGTATATTCTCCAGATCCCTGAACATTCTGCTAACATAAAATCTGAGTAACACAGGCCCACTGGCTAGAATAAAATTGCTTCAGGTTGATAAGCATTCAATAGCTTCCCTGAATTTTCAGCAGGCTCAGACTCATACCTGCCAATATTGCTTTTGATTACAAAACACAAGAGTTGGGCAGTCCAGGTAACCATAATTATCTCAGTAATTAGATTCTGTCATGCACGGTATACTCAGGCCTTGGGCTATTGTGGAAACAGAAGAGGCACCTGGAGTATCTTTAGAGCACTTGGTCTCTTCTAGAGAACAGGTCGCTAATAAGCTCTTCCTGAAATGATGAGAAGGTGGATTGCCTCTCCTTTCACACCTCCTTCCGCCCCTTTCTGGTTCAGCAAATTTCAGTTGTGTTGCAGAATGAAAAAGAAGAGAGAAAGCTGTAAACGAGGAGAAGGGATGGAAACCGTCCAGGAAGAAATCCAATTTCTGTCTTGGGTTCCGTGCATTTCAAAATGGAAACACCACACTCAGTAAAGTGCCCATTAAGCAAACAATACAGGGAAACAAGATGGGGTTTAGGAAGCTGAGAGGGAGGAGAAGAGGCAGGTCAGGGGAAACAAGAGGAAGGCGTTGTTTTTAAAGGTGATTGAAAAATGTTCAACCAGGAGAAAGAAATGCCTGTGCACATTTCACTGAAGACTGAAGGAGAGCATCACCTCAATACTGACAACTGGCAACAATGTCTCTATTGCAGCCACCCAGAGGTCTGTCTATGTCTAACAAGACAATGGCGGGTCTGGTGATGGTGTAACTTCCACACGCTGAGTTCCATGCATCAGGTGGAGGTGTGACTAAATACTTGATATATTGACTAGATATGAAGAAATATATCAGATCTGTGAGAGTAAACATGGTTACCTAGCAGTCAAAACAGGCACACAGGGGCTTCCCTGGTGGCGCAGTGGTTGGGAGTCCGCCTGCCGATGCAGGGGACGCGGGTTCGTGCCCCGGTCCGGGAAGATCCCGCATGCCACGGAGCGGCTGAGGCCCGTGAGCCATGGCCGCTGAGCCTGCGCGTCCGGAGCCTGTGCTCCGCAATGGGAGAGGCCTCAACAGTGAGAGGCCCGCGTACCGCAAAAAGAAGAAAAAAAAAAAAAAAAAAGGCACACAAAGAAGGGAGAAGAAAAAACACAGAATACCTACTGTGTGCCAGGTACTTCCACCTACTCTGTCTCACTTAATCCTTAACACATGCTGGTGCAGCGAGTATTACGAGGCTTCATTCCCAGATGAGGACAAAACGCTCAAGAAGATGTAAATAACCCAAGTTCATACAGCTGTTCAGCAGCAGAGCCAAAATTCGAGGGCAAACCCCACATGGCTTCTACCCGGTCATGCTGCCCCCCAAGAACACAGTCTCCGTACCCTCCAGAAAGGAAACCAACGCTTCAGGATCACCAACCACATGCCAGCTACTCTGGAACACATTCTCACATTCTTCATCTCCTACAATTTCAGTTCCACCAACACGCAGACGATTTGACAGACAAACAGTATGCGGTCTCTTCAAAAAGACAATTCAAATCTCCACCACTGCAATTACGCAAATCTCATGCCTGGGGTTGGGGTATTCTGAAATCCCCAGCATTTGACCCCCTCCTGAACAGAAAATCTCATTTGAAGACCAGAGGATAGGCGTTGGGAAGAAACAGGGAAGGGACCCACAAAAGATTTCTGGGCTGCGTTCGCACCACCTTCACGACGGGCGCTTCTGCTGCAGCTCTGGCTGGAGCCCAGCCACACAGTGTCAAGGGCTTCTATGGGCACAAGGTGCCCAGCTCTTCAGGACGGGTCTGATTCTCAACAGTCTAGAGAACAAGGGCACAGGACGTGTTTTTCGAACTCGTTCGCAGCCCAGGTGAGAAGCCACTGGGTGAGTTCTCTTCCTGGAACGTTAGGCTTCCTTAGATGCTTACAGCTAACATTATTGAGCACATGCCCGTGTGTACCAGGCACTTCTGTGTCTTATCACATTGTGGTGATGAGAATCTAGAGGTGGGTATGCTTATCCCGACTTTGGGCAGAGAGATTAGGTAGCTTGCCCAGCCCCCCTCAGCTGGAACTGCACCACGTGGGTTTGCCCCTGGACCAGCCCACTATGCTGCTTCTATGGCATGGAACTGGATTCTCCAACCCTTTTGCAAACTGGGGACTCAATGCACTCTTACAGCACTTTGTCTTTATCAAGTGAACATAGTGCCTATATTCTCCTGTTATTTGCTTTCTATCCTCCAATTGCTTCTCACTACAGATTTCATGCCTTTCTCTTCCTTCCTCACTCTAAAACACGTCTGTTTATGTTTCTCCCATCTTAAAAAAAAATCCATTCTTTTACCCTATACCCCTCTCTAGCTACTGCTCTTTCTAGCTCCTCCCTTTCTAGCCAGTCCTCTTGAGAGAGTTTCCTTTCTTGCCATCTTTATTTCCTCCTTTCCCACTCACTGTTCAATCCACTTTACACCCACTCTTCCCCTGAAATTGCACGTGCCAACCACACTTTTCTGGTTGTTAACTCCAATGGGTATAAGGGTGCCTTTCTGGGACAGTGGGAACTTTCAGTCCTCTTCCCTCCCCAGCCTCTGAGGAGGGGAGAGGGGCTGAAGTTTGAATCAGTCAACAGTAGTCAATTATTTCATCAATCATTCCTATGTAATGAAGCCTCCATAAAAATCCAAAAGGAGGGCGTTCGGAGAGCTTCCAGCTCCTTCCACAATTGTGCAAAGCGAATTACCATCAAAAAGCCTCCATCCCAGACTTCCCTGGTGGTCCAGTGGTTAAGAATCTGCCTACTAATACAGGGGAGATGGGTTCAAGCCCTGATCCAGGAAGATCCCACATGCCATGAGGCAACTAATCCCATGCGCCACAACTACTGAGCCTGCGCTCTGGAGCCCGTGAGCCACAACTACTGAGCCCACTCACCACAACTACTGAAGCATGCACACCTAGAGACTGTGCTCCACAACAAGAGAAGCCACTGCAATGAGAAGCCCGTGCTCTGCAACGAAGAGTAGCCCCCGCTCACTGCAACTAGAGGAAGCCTGTGCGCAGCAACGAAGATTCAGTGCAGCCCAAATTAATTAAAATTTTTTTAAAAGCCTCCAAAAAAAAAAAAAAAAAGAGTGCCTTTCTGGGACATCAGACCTGTTTGACCATCTGTCCTTCAAGAAAGTCTCCTCCGTTGCCTCCTGTCAGGGAGATCCCCTCTCCTGGTTTGCCCCACTCCCTGGCTGCCCTTTTTATATATATTCCTCTTCCTCTGCCCCTCCTTAGTGTCCGCAGCCCTCCCTTCTCCTGGGCTGTCTAACCCATTCTGTGGCAGCACGAGCATCAAGTACTGATGACGTACAGCCCCACTAGCGCAGTCCTCTCCTGGGGCCCAGACCCATATCCAGTTGACTCAGGGACATCCCTAGCCCGAAGCTCCTGTGTTCCTTCTTCTGTGACTGACAGCGATAATCCAGGCCTGAACCCTAGACTCACCCTTTACCCTTTCCTCTCCCCCAACTCTCACATCACACCACCAGGCCGTGACATCAGCAGCCCACCCACCTTCTCCAGTGCCTCTGCCTCTCCTCTTGTTGAGCCCCCATCACCCTTGTCTGGCCCTCCTGCCTGTTCCGGCTTTGCCTCTCCAATCCACGCTATCAGAGCTTCTGCCAGAGCACCCCTTTAAACACAAAAGGGGTGCTCTCTTCTACTTGAGACTTTGAATGGCTCCCCTTTGCTATGAGACATCCCTAGTCCTTATTAGAACTTACAGGAAAGGCCTGTTACGATCATGCCCGCAATTATATTTTTGGCCTCATTTTTCACCATCTCTCCTGCATTCTGCTTTCCAAACATACCAAACTTCCTTCAGTTCCTTGCTGTGTCATGCTCTCGCAGTTTCTACGTGTTCCCACATATGGCCTTTATTACGTGAAGCACCCCACGCCCACACTCACGTCTCTCAGCTGACTTCTGAGTAAGTGTTACCGCCTTAAATGTCACCTCTTCTTTGAAGCCTCCCCAGACCTCCTGAGACCGGACTCCTTCCATGTGTCCCTACGGTGCCCTGCACTTTTAATAAGATGGCAGTCAGGACACACTTTTGTAGTTGTCTCTTTGTGTATCTGTTTCTCCTAGTAAACATACGCTCCAGAAGTAGGCACTGTTTCTATCTTGACTTTTGTTGGACTTTAACTCCTACTACAGTGTTTAGTGAAAAAATTAAAAAACTTAAAATGGTGTTAAATATTTTTGAATGAATAAGTATACTTTGCAAGGACTAGGAGAAAGTGAAGCAGGCTAGCCAGGTGAAGAGATGACCCGAAGGGCAGAATAAGGAAGTATGGGAAGGTAATATTCCTGGGTGTTCCTACTTGCATTTTCCAGTATTAAAAATGAAGGATTTTTCTGGAGTCCAATAAAGTCAATGGGAATTGAAAGAGAAGACTCTTCTGTCCAGGCTGTCTTTCAGGAAGACGTCTGGGAGAACTGCCCAGAGTCTACGAGGGAACAGACAAGGTGCTGGTTTGTTTGAGTGAGAGGGAACAGAGCAAAGAAAACCTGGAGGCTTGTAAGGCCTCCTCTCTTGTCTTGGTCAAGATGTTTGCCAAATTTAAGCCAACTGTTTCTGTGTCTGCCTTGGAAAATAAGCAGCCTGTATGGACGGTGTGACGCAGAGCCACAGAACTCAGTGCCTGCCCACATGCCTGGAGGACTGAATGCTTTAACACGCGCTCTTGACTGCAACTCAAGCTCTCGACTGACTGGTGAGTGATGAAACATGGTCTGAAGCAATTTATCGTTTGAAGGTGATGGCAGGAGGCAGGCAGTGCTGGTTAGAAGTGGAGTGGCTCATTCTGAGCAAGGGATGCCCAAAAAGAGGTTCTGCATAGCAGCTGGCCCTCTGGAATGCAACCACAGATATCTGGGGTACACTTGTCATGTGAGGCCCTGGGATGCCCCTATTAGTCTAGAAGCCCTGGAAGCCAGGATGGGGGCTATCACCCTCCCCTGGGGAGGTTATAATAATTCACAGGAGAGAACAGTTACTCAAGGATGAAGCAGTGGGGAAAGCTTCATAAAGATACCGGCATTTGTGCCCGGCCTTGAAGACTTAGCTTCTAGGAGGGAGAAAGAGAGGGCATTCCAAGTAAGAATTTCCCCCCATACTGTGGGAAAAGGCATAGAGGAGGATGTGAACAGGCTATGCCTAGGGAATAAGGATTAGACCAGCGTGGCTGGAGAGGCGGGCTCCCGTCATAGAATATTGGAAGTTAAGACAGGACAAAAATACCCTGCAGTGTTCTGCAGGTAAGATCAATGGCTCATTTACCCAGCTTCAAAAGGCTGCAAATAGCTATTTTTTATGTTGGAAAAGAAACCCAATAATTTGTATCACTTGCCGCTATGAATCTGATAGAAAGCCTTGCCTGAAGACTGTAACAAATGGCCACAGGAGCTCTGCATTCAAGCTGCAGTATTGTAACACGCTGCTGGGAGAGTCCGATCATACTGATCTTGCTGGGCCGCTCAGCCGTCTGTACAGAATTCCCAGAGTCCCTGCCTCTCTCACTGGGTTCCATTTTATGCTGTTCTGTACAGAGTTAGAGAGAGCCAGCTCTAAGGAAGGCTGGACCGGGGCGTGCAAAGCCAACGGAGGCACAACGGCAGTCCTTAAGAAGCTCAAGTGGAGAGAGAGATAAGATGCTCTAGTAATGCGGGGCCACATGTCAAAGAAAAGCGTGAACGACAACACAAACGGAAAGACTGATGTGGAGCGACTGGGACTCTCATCCACTGCTGGCAGGGACGTGAAGAATAGGAAGCAGTGACAGCACTTAGCAAAACAGCTTGGCAGCTTCTTCCAAACTGAAACATACCTCTGCCCTATGACCTACCAGTTCCACTCCTAGGTATTTTCCCAAGGGGGGCGGGAAAGGTACATCTACGAAAAACACCTGTATAAGAATGTACATAGTAGCTTTATGCATACATACCAAAAAACTGAAAAAAGAAAGCTAAATGTGTATTTGACAGGAAAATGAATAAACAAATTGTGGTTGGAAAGTATTCAGCAATAAAAATGAATGAACTACTGATAAATGCAACAAAATGGATGAACCTCAAAAACAGGATGTAGCGTTAGCTAAATATGGCACAATTCCCTGCATTTATTCCATTTATATGAAGTTCAAGCACAGGTAAAACTAACCTCAGATGATAAAAATCAGAATAGTGGTTGTCTCTGGAGATGGGGTGAGGTTGGGGGTTGCCTGGAAAGGAGAATGAGGACACTGTCTGGGGTGATGGAAATGTTATATCTTGATTTGGGCGTTGGTTACCCAGGTGTGTATGATTATCAAACCAGGCGCATTTTACTGTATGTCAATTATACCTCAGTAAAAAAAATAAAACAAAATAGGAGTTGGGTAAAGGACAGCACGGCTCCCTGGAAATGCTGCCTTGAGCAAGCTTCAGAGGGTGACCCTCAAAAAGTGGCTGGGTCAAAGGCCATCCAGGGGGGTGTACTGTGGGTCTCAGGAAGGGCTATGTTGGCCATGGGAGGTAAGGCCAGAAATTGTGGGCTGAGGTCACAACAGTGGGTGGGGTGGTAGGAGCAGAAATCACGGACTATATCTCATTAGATTCAGCAAGAAAGAGAAGGGAAATAGAATAATTAAAGGGATTCAAAAGCTTCGGAAATTATGTTGTTTGGATTTGTTTGTAGCGTGTTTGTAGGCCAATGGGCTGAATCACCGCAGAAGAGATACTGAAGAGAGGAGATCAGTCACAGAGCACGGTTCTGATAGACGTGGGTGATTCACACTTAGAAAGGACGTGAACCTGCTACACCTCTGTCAGGAGAGATGGAGGCCTGAGTAAAACTGTGAAGGGCAGGGAGCATGAGAGCTCATGGTAGACGTCCTCTAATGTCTCAGTATAGCAGACTTTCAGTGAAAGTGACAAAGAGGTAGGGCTGGGGCTTGAGGAGCATAGAAAAAGTTCCAAACAGGGTGATATAGAGAATCTGAAAGAGAATCCTGAGACGAATGGATAAATTCTGGGAACTGCAGCATGGGTTGCTAATCGAGACCACTGGCCAGGCTGGGGACTGGCAAGGCATGGAGAATGAAAGCAAATGGTGGCTACTGAGAACGTGCTTGACACAGGTAATGGCTAGAGGGCAGGGCCAGTGGAGATCACGGAAGGGTCAAGGTTCTGGCTGCCAGGAAGAAGAGGAGTAAGTCCGGAGGCATAAGAAATTTGACAAGGATAAGGCAGCGTTGATCAGCGAAGGTGGTTTTATGATTCATGATGTTTGAAGGAAAGCAGTTCCGAATGATGGATGGGTTGAATGGTGACGCCATCCAGCACTGGAAGTGGGGAGTCACCAAGGATGATGGCAGAAGACACGTGGAAAGGGAAACTGAGCCAAAGCTGAAGTCCTTGAGCAAACGTGGTGGAATGTTCCCACTTACAAGTTCTCTCTGCAAAGGTGAAGCAGAAGTTGACCTGAACTTTGGTTACAAAGTACTGTTTTAAATAATATGTTACTGATTATATTTAACTCTTTTTATTCTATGAAGTTGAAAATGCCTTCAGGGTATGTTTTAAAGTTGATTTTAATCAAGTCTCTATGAGCAACACGAAAGTGGTTTTTATTCTCATTTTACAAACGAGGAGCCTCACTTCAGTGCCCCTCCCCACACTGAAGGGGTAGGACTTGGGTACACAAAAGTAATTGCTGAAATCACCTGATTACTCAGAGAGTGATTGCATTAGATGAAGGGCACAAAGCAGCATAGGTTTCAGTGTCTGAAAAGAAGTTGCACGTTTTGACACTTAAAAAATAAAATTTATGAGAAGAAAGAAGTTGTTTTGTTCTTATTCATCTTTCCAGTTCTTTACTGGTTTTTTTTTTTTTATTGGAGTAATTCCTTCAAGCCCTTAAAAATCAAAATTCTTATTTAGGGACTTGCAGACTCCTACATCAAGCAATATATTCCAAAGGCCAGTGGGAGCTTTTTGGTATATCATGAGTCAGAGGGAAATGGCAGCAGAATTGTTTTTACCACTTATTAACTGTGTATCTCTTGACAAAATATTGCCTCTCTGTGCCTTGAGTTCCTCACAGAGAAATTCTGCAAGTAAAAGAGCTATACAAGGTTGGAATTTTTAATTCACTAAGAAAACAGTGAATAGTTAGTGAGTCCTTAAATAGAAATTAAATTAACAACAACAAAAGTCAACTTTGACCTGAAACAGCACTCTGGCAAGGCATTCTTAATCAGGGATCTTCTAGAAACCAGTGCTGGTTAATGAGATGAGAACTTCCACACCTCCCACCCCCATATCTACTTCCTCACCAGCATCGGCACTCACGTGCTCTGTCTTCCTGCCTGTTACCATAGAAGGACCATTCAAGCTTACACCCAAAGCCAGCTTCCACATTTTGGCATTAGATCCTCTTCCCTTTTGCCTACTCAGATAATTGCTTTTGTCATTGTTTTCTTTTCCACATCATCTATTTCCCCTTCTCTATTAGATTGTTCTCATGAGCAAATAAACATTATTTCTCTATCTTAAAGACCTTTTTCTCTACTCCTTTCCCTACCAGCTCAGAAAGCCAGTGAGAGGGTCCCTGCCCTTGGCGCTGTGCCTTAAAAGGCTATGTTCTGGTCCTTCCCAGCCACAGGTTTCCCTATGGGGTGAGAAGTCTGTTGGACCAAGAAGTGCTTACCCAAAGCTGATGTTCCCCCTTTCTAAACCAGTCTCTGTGTACCCTCCCTGCACCACAGAATTCTCTGCCCACGCAGACACCTTAGCCCCTCATAGAGTGTCCACAGTCCTCTTCTTTGAGTCCATCTTCCTTAGGGTAGACCATGCTGCTAACTTACACACGCCTAGACTCAGGTGATATTCAAGAGATGGTTTTTGTGGGAGTGTGGACAAAGCTTGGACATGCAGGCTGGGGTGTCCTCACCCAAGCACACAAAGCCCCTCATAGTATGGGATAAAGCTGGGGTCTGGAAGGGCAGGGGTGTGGGCCACAGGCCCTTTCCCTGTGCCACCAAGTTATGGCGTGGAACTCCAGAGTCCAAGAATTCCAAACCTGAACCTGGCTTTCCAGGTCCTTACGAAATACATATTTGTCAACATAATGGAAATAACATATTTAATAGTTTGCTAGCTTGATATAGAAATTTTATATATTGAAAATATATGCTGATTCCTTCTTTTATCTTATCCCAAACTCTTAATGCTGGAATTGCCAGGGCTCAGTTTCAGTACCTCTTCTCTTCTCTATCCTCACTCCCTTATGACCCACCCAGCCCATGGCTAGATTGCTCATGATTCCCAACTGGTTTCTCCAACCCACACCTCCTTCTTAGTTTTATACTCTGTACTTGACATTTCCACTTGGATGTCTAACAAGCATCTCAAACTTCACATGTACCAAAATAAACTCCTGTCTTCTTTCCCAAACCTGTTCTAGTCACAGCCTTCCACATTCTACTTCATGCCAACTCCGTCTTCCAATTGCTTAGGCCAAAAACCTTGGAGTCTTTTGGAATCACCTTTTACTCTTGCAATCTATCAGGAAACCATATTGGCTCTACTTTTAAAATATATCCAAAGCATGACCATTTCTCACTACTTCTACTGCTGCCATGACCCTGGTCCAAGCTCCAATCACCTCTTGCCTGGACTACGGCAATTGCTTTCTCACAGGTCTGTCTTTCGGTCTATTCAGTGTGATACCATCCCAAGATGACAGATCACGTCATTCTGCTCAAGGTCCTGCAATGGTTTGCCCATTTCAAGCAAAGTAAAAGCCAGTCATTAATAGTCTTCAAAGCCCTATGTTCTCTAGACCCTGATATCCTCTGATCTCCTCTGACCGTTCCCTCCCTTGCTCACTCAGCTTCAGCTACTCTGGTCTCCTTGCAGGTCCTGGAATGTGTCACGTGTGTTCCTGACTCAGTATGTTGCTCTGGCTGGTCAGTCTGGTGGAAATCTTCCCTCTCCGTTATCTGCTTAACTAACATTCGTACCCCTTCCAAGTCTGTTTGAATCTCACCTTCTTAGCAATACTGACCCTGACCACCCTGTTTAATACCACAACCTGTCTCCATCCACCTAATTCCCCTTACACTTCTCTACTTTTCTCTATTCCATACCACTTACTACCTTCTAACAGTTCATAGTTTATTTAATATTTCTCTTTCCTACATCATGATGGAAATGATGTACATCTGCACTGTCCAGTATAGTAGCCACCAGCCATATGTGGCTATTGAGCACTTCAAATGTACTTAGAATTGAATTTTTAATTTTACTTAATTTTAATTAAATTTATATTTTATTTAAGTAGCCACATGTGGCTGGTGGCTACCATCAGAACAGCTCCAGAATCTGAGTACCAGGAAAGCAGGGAACTTTGTTTCATTCACCAAGGTCACCTAAACACCCAGCAGAGTGCCTGACACACAGTAGGTGGTCAATAAAAATGTGTTAATGAATGTACGATCAAAGTCCAAGGCCAACCTTTCCAAGACCTTGCAGTCTACCACTGGAAGAGAGATAGGGGTAGAACCAGGAACTCATCGATAGGAAGCCCACTTTCCCAGCATATCAAAGAAAGACCCAGAAGTCTGGGCAGGGGCTCTCTGCCAGACATGCCCTGGAAGTAAGCACAGGGCCTCACACATATAAATTAAGGAAACAAATAATCCCTCCTGCACGGAGTCCGAGTCTCCAATCCCTGCCAATATGTAACCAACTCGGCTCATTTGTGGCCATCATCAGAATTCAAGGCAGAGACTCTCCACAGGCAAGGTCTTGCAGAGGAAGGTTAATACGAATCTATAAAGTACTGCACCATCCCAATGGTGAGGCAGACGAAGGTACATTTCAGCATCACTGATGAAAACGTTGAGGTCACGGAATATAAGGTTTTATGCAATTGTATCCTGGAAGCCAAGCAGAATTACCAAATAGCTGTGGAAATGTATGTGATTTTGGTGGAATGAACATACCATATAGGAAATTAAATAACTATTCCGTGAACGGTATTTTAAAAGCTATTTTGGAGGTGAAATAGAGAATCAGTCTTATAATAATACCAAATCAATATTTTCAAACTGTTTCCTTCCCAAATCTTATTTTGAAGATCTATAAAACCAGCGCTTTCAGTATTTCCAAGGTAGCGAAGAAGTTAAAAGTGCCCTACGAAGCTGCAGTAATACCAAGGATTAGGCAATATTTTCCTTGTATTATCTGTTTCGTTCCTTAGGTTCCTAGTCAAAGCAACAGATTTTCATGTCTCTAGTTTACTTTAAAATACTTCAGCATATGTTTGTACACCCGTGTTCATAGCAGCATTATTCACAGTAGCCAAAAGGTGGAACCAACTCAGATGTCCATTGATGGATAACAAATAAATAAAACGTGGTGTATACATACAATGGAATGTTATTTGGCCTTAAAAAGAAATGAAATTCTGACACATGCTACAACATGGATGAACCTTGAAGACATTATGCTAAGTAAAATAATGCAGGCACAAAAGGAAAAATATTGTATGATTCCATGTATATGAGAGACGTAGAATAGTCAAATTCATCGTGACAGAAAGTAGAATGGTGATTTCTGGGTGGAGGGGAGAATGGGGAGTTATTGTTTTCTGGGTACAGAGCTCAGAGTTTTAGTTTGAGAAGATGAAAAAGTTCTGAAGATGGATGGCATGGTGATGGGTAACAATGTGAACGCATTTAATGCCACAGGAGAGTACACTTAAAACTGGTTAATGGGTTTCCCTGGTGGCGCAGTGGTTGAGAGTCCGCCTGCCGATGCAGGGGACGCGGGTTCGTGTCCCGGTCCGGGAAGATCCCACATGCCGCGGAGCTGCTAGGCCCGTGAGCCATGGCCGCTGAGCCTGCGCGTCCGGAGCCTGTGCTCCACAACGGGAGAGGCCACAACAGTGAGAGGCCCGCGTACCGCAAACAAAAAAAAAACTGGTTAAAAGGGTGAGTTTTATGTTATGTATATTTTACTACAAAACAAACAAAAATTATCAGCATGTGCCATGTGATACTCTGCGGGCCATTCCTCAGGTTAAGCTGTAACCAGGTGCTGGAATGTGCTGCATTCTAATGAAGAAAGCACAGTGCGGGGGTGGTCTTGCCAATTAGCTCCCACAGGTTTCTGTTTTCTGTATCTCAATTAGCAAGCAGTGCTATGCCAATTAACATACTGAAAGTCAGAAGTGTTTTTTTTCTAATTGATGAAATTAGTAGTCTGTTAGGTAGCATGATGAATGTTAGAACTGGGCTCTCATTATTGAAATTAAAAGTATTCATTATATTCATATGTGGATTGGCAGAAATACTTGAGACAGTCCCCATACTTGCTCCACCAGGGCATAAGAATGATGTAGTAGTGAAGCTGTCAGCTAAGTAGGAAACTCTTACATTGAAACTTCTTCAGAGGCTACCATGATTTACCAAAAAGAACCTAAGGGTCACACATGGCTACATCAGCCCAGGTCAGTTCACAATCACAAACACAGAGGCCAGAGGAAAATTCTAGTGTCAAAGGACACGGGAAACCAAACCGTGAAGAATCGAATTATTAATCCTGGGAATATGCAATGGATTGTTTAGTTGACCATCCTCCTGATTTTAGAGACAAAAAATTGGGAAATGTTGAGTGATCTTCTCAAGTGCCAGTGAATTTCATAAGCAGAAACTAAAGGGAAACATTTGATATCGTCACTGTTTAAGAGCTACCAGTTATTGAGCAATTATTATGTAAGGGGCATACTGCTAGGTACTTTAACAAGTGATTGCTAATTTTCACAAAATCCCTGCAAAGTGAGTACTATTGTCCTCAGTCTTCAGAGGAGGGACTGAAGTTCAGAGAGGTCACGCCCCATTCACAGCCCCAAGGCGCTAGGCTTTCCTCACTAGATGTGGGCATCCTGCTGCCAACACTCTCCCAGGGAGTGGAGGGGAGTGCAGCGGTCTGAGAGTCCTGGGGATAACGCCTCCAGATCAGCGCTTGGCCATGGGGAGAGCGTCCTCCTCCCAGGTTAGGTACCTCTGAGGCATGTTCTACACTGTCTCCCAGACCCTGAGGTTCACCCAGTGGCCCACAGGAGTGACCTGCTCAACGACATGCTGCTTGTTAGCTGCCTTCCATTCTTGGACTCATTTCCTCACTTCCCATCATGCTTCTGGGGATCGCCTTTCAAATAAACTACCTGACTCAAATCCCTGTCTCAGGGGATGCTTTGGGGGCAATCACGTAATTTTCCCAAGGTAACCCAGCCAGCCACCAGGTTGCAGAGTTGGATGGTGAACCCAGGACTATCTGTGTTTGAGGATCACACTGCTCTTCTACAAATTTAATTACCTCTTCCTTCCTGAGTAAGTAGAGATAAGATAGAGGTGGAAGGAGAGAATGGATGTTTCAGAAAAAGCTCTTGAGATTTCTAAATGATTTGTTTGGTTAGTATCTCAAACGCTCACGTCCCCAGAGTTTATGCTCACCACTTTACATCGTAGCGATTTGAAGCAAATTATCACCATGATGGTCACAAATCTGATCAGTCAATGTGGGAGGTTGAAAAATGGCTCCCAAAGATGTCCACAATTCCAGTCCGCCAAACCTGTGAATGTTACTTTATGCCGCAAAAGGGAACTTTGCAGATGTGATTCCATTAAGGATCTTAAGATGGGAAAATTATACTGGATTATCTGGGTGGATACAAGGTAATCACAAGAGTCCTTATAAGAGGGATCTAGAAGGAGTCAGAGGAGATGACAATGTAGTGAGGAAAGCAGAGATCAGAGTGATACACTCTGAGGATGGAGGAAGGGGCCACAAGGTAGCAGGAGACAAAAAAGGTAAGGGAATGGGTTTTCCCTCACACCCTCCAGAAGGAACCATCCCTGCTAACACCTTAACTTCAGCCCCATGGAACTGATTTCTTACTTGCAACACCCCAAATTGTAAGAGAACAAATTTGTGTCGTTTTAAGCCAAGTTTGTGGCGATTTGTTACAGGGGCCACAGGAAACTGACACAGTCCGCTAAGCATTACCAGTGATAATAATAATACAATAGTAGATAATACTTATTCCTAGTGATAATAGTTATCTAATAATAGATAATGTTTATTCAGCTCGGACCATGTCTAGGCAGAGTCCTGGGCATCGTACTGGACCATCTAGCCTCACGGTCCTCATAAAAAGAGTGAAGAACTATTTCTAATTTTCTCATTTTAAAGATGAGGAAGCTGAGGCTTAGAGAGGTTCAGCTTGTGTCTCAAGTCACAAGCTAATACCTGAACTCCGCCTTTTCTGACCCCCAAGCCACGTGCCTAATAAAAACTCCAAAATCTGAATCCTTGACAGTAAGAGTGAAAGGAGGCAAGTGAAAGGACACTGATTGTCAGTGTTGCAAAGCAGCCGGCCTTGACCTTCCATTATATGCTGAATAGAATGAAACCAGCAACACACACAACCTTCCTTTTGAACGTAAATCGCTCTGGTCTTCACTCGAATCTCCCACCGTATCTTCCAAAGCAGGAAATGGTCTTATTACATTTTTTCTCTCTTTAGCACTCAGTATAAGGTGAGCCATCAGTAAACAGAGGGGGCTGGGTGGTGGGGATCATTAGTCAAATGAATAAATAAAGAAGAGCCAAAGAAATGAAGAAAGCAAGATGTGGGAAGGGAGGTTGAGAGATGACTTGCCTATCAGTCCTGCATCTATGCATTTTAATCATATGCACTTACACACTTCCAGGCCATTGAGGGTGATAAGGGGGTTTCTTTATTTGAAACTTTGTAGAGCCATCCTTCACTCCAGAATAGCAAGTAGTTTCCATTTTGCCTGTGTCAGCTCTGACCTACTGGTACTGGCTTCTAGAACCCTATACGGCAAAGAGAATTACTGGCCAAGCCAAGACTCAGCTGGAAAGAATGTGTGATTGGTTAGTGATGTCTGCTTTGGAGTGAGAATAAGAGAGCTGGAGGAGTGCCGCGCATTTGCTGAAACCTTTCACGCAATCAACTGTGGGCAGAGCTTAACTGCCCAGATTTGTTTTAAGACAATGCCATCATCTCTGAAACGATCTCTACTCTATGAACACGTAGTTTTCACTTCTGTCTTCAATAGTTTCTTTTACTGACACCCAGTGAATCTTACTTTTTGCTTCTAGGCATACTCAGAAACAATGACTTTAATTTGAGAATGTATTTGAAAAGAAGGTTAAATCAATGTTTGTCAAGTTCTCTGAAGATAAGGAATGTTATATAGGCCAAGAATAATTAACAACAATAAAGCTTTGGCTAACATTCCTTAACAATACAAGTGTGATTGGGTATTATTCTAATCAAGTTCCTTCACTTACTCAGTGAATGAATGGATCTTTACTTCCCACATATAACTTTGTGAAATGAATATATCCAATTCATAATAATTTAAATTAACTACACAAATTTAACTTTACAATCACTTCTAAAGCTTACTTAGGAATCTTAAGAGAATTTTCTCACTTGTCCTATTTTGAAATTATTCAATAAGAAATCACTAGATTTCATCTTTTTTACCTATTTCTTCCCAGGCACACATCCTAGGGCCTTTCTATGAACAATTTTTCCCACTCCAAGAGAACCCCCGGAATCAAAAGGCCACCCAGAACATTATTTTCATCAATAATAACAAAAATAATACCATCTTTTAAATAGCTCAAGTTTACTTTTCACCTGTCATATCTCCTTGATTTTTATTTAATATTAATGTCTTAATAAATATTTATATTTATTAATATCTAATAAATATTAATATTATTTCATGTCTTTTAGTATTACTCCCAAATTGTAGATATCACATTAGGTTACTGAGTAAATGGCAGAACTAGGACGGAAGCCCAAATGATGTGACAAAGTCCACACTTCCATGCCCGGTCGGCCTGGTTTCTATCACGTCACCATGTGATTCTCTGACCCGAGTTAAGCCCATTTCCCCACCGCACTGTGGTAATTCCCTCTTCTACTACTTCTCTCTTCTCTTCTACTGGCTTGGTCTCCTGCACCTACTTGAAGTCTGTTATTCTTCATGGCTCTCCTCAACTCTACCATCTTCATATATCTTTGCTATTCTTGCTGAACTCCTTCAGCTCTGATATTCTTAACACTTGTTGATGTGTTCCTCCATGCTGTTTCATCTCCATTCATTTAACAAATAAGCCTGGAGGATCCACTATTGCCAAGTACTATTTAGGCACTAGGGATTCAGCAGTGAATAAGGCTGCCTCTCAGGGAGTTTACGTTCCAACTGGGGCTCCTGCTTCTAGGGTTCACATCTGGATTTTAAGCTCCTTTACGACAGTAACCGTGCTTGTGTTTTCTCTACGTCCATGAAAGAGCAATGTAGCTTCACTGCTATATAGCTTATCACAGATAAAGTGGTGTCCTGGAGGTGTAAGTATATAGCCAGCTAATGTCAGCGGACTAGACAAGCAAACTCACTTGAGATACTGGCTCACTCCATTCTCCAGTAACATTCTAACTCTGGGGAATCTATAATACTGTTGAGTAAGCGGCTTTAGGAATTCTTGAGAAGGAAACTGCCTGGAGATGGTTTTCTGTCTATGCTAAAGCGAGATCCAAATATCTATTTCTCAGAGATATGTCTGGGAATTTCCACCAAACTTGGGAACAACAGTTTAAGAGGGTTAACGTCTTTCTCTTCTTTGATCTTTTCCTTGAGGACAAGTAGAGGTATTCTTACAGCGTTTCAGGGGTGGTGAGAGCTCAGCACTAGGAGAAACCACTTGCTCAGAAAAACATATTTTAAGACTTCTTATTATAACCAAAATGAACAAGGGTGGAGTTGAACCCACTAAACAAACAAACAAACAACACCACTTTTCCCTCCCAAGTCTAATAGGAAGTGATCAGAGAGGGAGTTTTAGGACTTCTTCCAGAGAATTCATCTTGGAAAATTTGGCATCTTGAATGTTTGTAAAACGTGGTTTAAAAAGATACTTGGTTGCTGTGTTAAATGAAACAAATTTAAAAGCCTAAGGCAGTCTCCTCCACAAAATTTCTCTCTGAATTTTGTAGACACACACACACACACACACACACACACACACACACACACACACACATACATGTCTCCCTTGAGGAATCCTGAGATACCAGTGGCTGTCTGTGGGACCTGATTTGCATAAATACCCCTTTTTCCCTATGGGAGGACATGAGAAGGGGAACTTGGGGCTACTGTCAATTCTTCTTTCTACCTTAGAGCAAGCTTCCTCCAGAGGCATGTGATGCCCGCCCTGGGACAGCCAGATCCACTCAGATAAGTGTGAGAGCTCACCTTGCGCCCGGGAACACAGTGAATTTGTGTCATGCCTCAGGACATAATCGAAAGAAAATCTTAGCAATAAGTAGGCGTATGGCACTGGGTTACGCTATCTACCCTTATCTCTGAAAATTAATTCTAGGGATGCTTGTAGAAGGTTTCTGAACCTTTTGAAACACAGAGTAACCCTGGAGGAACAAGTAGGCTTTCTGTAAAGAGCTGTTGTCTAGAGCTGATGTGGAGAGGGGACTATGCCTTCTCTCTGAAACGGTCTGAAAGGGAGAAAGGCACTGGAGAAAGACTTTTGGAGTTGATGTTAGGATATGACAAGGTAAGGCTGGCCCCAATAGACTGAGCATCTGGAGAGCAGAGACTGTCTTGTTTGTGAGGGACTCCCCAGGACCTAGGTCAGTGATTGGCTCATGGTAAGACCTTAACTAATGTTTTTGAACTGAACTAAATCAGAAGCAGCTGCAGAAAGCCATGATCAAGGAAAAAGCAGGTAGAGCAAATTTGGGAAAATGGTATTATTTGTGTATTCCCAGTGTTCTATTGATAGCTGAGAGTCGGGGAGGGAGACTTTGAAACTTTCAAAATATGCATAATAACTAGAATGATGAAGAGGATACAGACTGTGATAGAGACAATGTTATGTGTTCACCAAACCACTTTAGTTTTCTCCTGAACACATAAGAAGGCTACATTTCCCAGCTTCCTTGTGCCTAGACAGGGCTATGTAACTTGCTCTGGGCAAAGGGATGTGGGCATAGGTGAAATGTGTTGCTTCCAGGCCTGGCTCCAAACCCCTTTCCTTTCTCCCTTTTTCCCTCTCTCTCTCTCTCTCTCTCCCTCTCTCTCTCTCTCTCTCTCTCTCTCCCTCTCTCTCTCCCTATCCCTCTCTCTCTCTCTCCCTCTCTCTCTCTCTATCCCTCTCTCCCTCTCTCTGAATAGATGCAGAGGTTTCAGTGGAGGACTTCAAGGGTCTGAGGCTTTGGGGCACAGCGAGGCCAGTAGATGGAAGGAGTCTGAGTACCTGAATAACTGTGTGGTGCACAATGTCTCCTCCAAAAAACACTGATCTTCACTGGGCTGTGACACGAGCAAGAATGACATGTTTATTTTTTAAATCACTGAGCTGGGGTTGTTTGTTGTAGCTGCCAGCATTACATCCCTGACTAATAAAAGGCCATTGAATTCTGTGTTAGTTATAGGGACCTGGAATCCTCTGATTCCTGACAGAGAGTAGGGCTACAAAAATAGACATTACAATTATGTACGTTTTTGTATACGTGCACACTGAATCACAAATGCCATTTCTTAAACATTTTCCATATGCAAGGCATCAAATAAATAGCAAGCAAGGCATTTCAAAATGATTCTTTGTGTACTTAGACATTAGAAGAAGTGAGTCTAAGGTTGACATTCACCAATTAGTCATGTCAGAGTTGGCCACTACCAACTTCAGGTTGCCTATGATCATTAACTCTTTTCCCTAAGAAAATGCATCCAAAAAATAGTTCTCTACTAAACAACAACAACAACAAATCAGACTCAGTGAGTAAGAGTCCTTGCGATCTCCTGAGAAGCCCACGGAGTAGAAGAGCCAAGCCCACTGGGCTGCTTTCTGGGCAGAAGAGACATAACATGATAGCTTGGAAAAAGGGCACCAACACCTTTCTCAAGACTAGAACCATAGGGTTCAAATTTGAGGCCTCCGGATAGCTCAAGTGTCTCCCGGGATGTTAAGATACCATTCGCAAGAGGGAAGAGATATGGGAACATATGTACATGTATAACCGATTCACTTTGTTATAAAGCAGAAACTAACACACTATTGTAAAGCAATTATACTCTAATAAAGATGTTAAAAATAAAAGAAGCTCACCTCATTGTCTAGGGAAGCAGGCACAGACAGACCAATTAACGTGCGAATGGACTGAGCTGAGGGAGGGAAGCAGATGTCAGTTTAAAGTTGCTGGGGCATATTTCCTTGCTTCCACAGATGCCTGCACGGCAGCAACCAAGGGGTCCTGAGCCATGAGTGACTACATTCTCCTCTTCCCCTCCATGGAGGGGGAAAGACTCTGCTGAAGCCTTTTGCCTTTGTTTTACTCCTCTGACATAAAGACAGGTAATATGAGGCTGTTGTCTGTTCCCTATAACCACCCTCTAAATCTCATCCACTCTTCACCCCTTGGACAGCTCCACCCATTAGGACCTAACTTAGGCACATATCAAATGCCACCGCTTCCAAAAAGACTTTCCTGACTTTTCCTTAAACTTCCTCAGGTTTCAATTATCACTTGTAAGGTTTACCATTTATAATATTTTTCCTAGCTATTGTGGTATCATATCTTATGTACCTTTCTAGGTGGCAAACTTGAGGGCAGAACTGTATTTTATTCAAAGACCCAATTCAATCGCAAATTAGATATATAATAAACATTTGAATTGACCTTTCCGGTATCCCTCTCACAAAGTAATAGGATGGAGTAAGGTTAGTGTCAGGGTATGGAAAACATTTTCCCTTTCTTTTTGTGCTCTGAACTACTATTCCGTGTGTTCAAATCCAAATTTCACTGCTTATAAGATGTATCACTTGGCTAAGGTATTTTCCTCTCTCATCTTTAGTTCCCTCACCCATTAAAAGAGATTAATAATAAGATTACACATGTAAAACATTTAGAGAGTGCCTAGCATATAGTAATAATTCAATAAATGTAATTATTACCACCACAAGAAGAATTTCACTAGAAAATTGTTGATGGTCTTTGGGTTTTTTTTTGTGGTATGTGGGCCTCTCACTGTTGTGGCCTCTCCCGTTGCGGAGCACAGGCTCCGGACGCGCAAGCTCAGCGGCCACGGCTCACGGGCCCAGCCGCTCCGCGGCATGTGGGATCTTCCCGGACCGGGGCACGAACCCGTATCCCCTGCATCGGCAGGCGGACTCTCAACCACTGCGCCACCAGGGAAGCCCGAGAAGCCACATTTTAGAAACTAGGTAGAAACAATGTAGTAATGAGAAACTTGAATACCTTAACTTAAAGCACAATGAGCAGAGAAGAGGCTATATTTAGGTTGAATTGGCATATCTTGGGGACTGACCGAATGGAGAGCGATGAATGAGGAAGAGAGATCTACGTCGGTGCAAAGCTTGCAGGTCTGAGTGACTAGGATGATACTCTGCTCTTCCTAGAGATGTGTTGCAGTGAGAGTGAGATAAAAGTTCGGTTTTGGGCATGTTGAGTTTAACTACCCATAGGGCATCCAAGTGGTAATGTTGGCTACATGGATTTTAACACCTGGAGATATAGATTTGGGGATCTATAGAGTTATCTTCTAGGAAGAGTGACCTGCATAAGAAGAGTCTAAGGATGATACCTTATACATACTAACACTGAAGAGACCAGCACAAGGAGAGGGACTTGAAAAGGAATGGGGAAAAGGAGGTACAAAAACTAGGAAAGAGAAGTGCATAGAAGCTAAGGAAGTAAACAGTTTCAAGATGTGGGTAGTGCTCAACAGTGTCAATGCTTCAGAAAAATCAAGTAAGGAAAGGACTAGCATGGGCCTGTTCAATTTGGGCAAAAGAAGAACCATTGAATCCTGGGAAGGGCAGCCTTGGTGGACTGTCCCAGGTGGAATTCAGACTGTAGTGTGAAAAGGAATGAATGTGAGGAGACAAGCTTGGCTGCAAAGAAAAGAGCTGGAAGGGCACGCAGTCACGTAAAGGTGTGTACATTTTTTTTTTAATGCTAAAGACTTGAGAATATTTTAAATTCTGAAGGGAAACATTTTAAGGAAGAGAAAGGACTGAAGCTATAGAATAGAAACTATAATGGTCAGTTTGAGGTGCTTGAGGGTGTGGAAGGGTACAGGACCCAGAACACAGCCATGGATAAGAAGAGAGACACATACCCTGTTGTATCCAAAAGGGAGAGTGGGAAAGGATGGATGATGGACCGCCCTTCCTGAGTGAGGGAGAAAATGGAGAACGGGAGGATGTCGGTGGAGACCGTTTGGGAGAGGAAGTGACTGAGGACACATAGCAGAAGCAGGAGGCCTCACTGAAGGCCCGGCTACGGTTGGAGGCCATGAGTTTGCAGCAGCACCAAGTTGGTGCGTATGTGACTTTCTCAAGCAGCCCTTGAATGTCTAGAGGCAAAGAAGCCAGTGACAGAATTGATCCAAGATGTCCAGACATCCGGGGAAAAGCTCATGCTCACGAACTGCTTAGTGATTTCCTCAGCCTGGGATTTCATTATGAGTCTGAACAATTTGCAAACCTGCAGATCATCTGAGATTTTCCCAAAGCTGTGTTGAATACTAATTCATCTAGATCAACAGGGTAACCTGCAAGGGAACTGGAGCCTTTAAACTCAATTCTCTCTTGACACTTGAGAAATGAATGGAGAATTATGTGTCCAATTCTTAATCTTTGGAGAGCCAAGCACGAAAGTGTTTTATGAGTTATCAGAGAAGAATTTTGTTCTTTTCAGAATGCTCAATATGAAACAAGAAGAAAAAAAAAAGAAAAGAAAAAAGGAGCAAGGAGGCTTTCACATACCCCAACAGTAGAAGGAGGGGCTTACCAAGGACACTCCCTACCTTTGTTTATGAAGCCTCATACCTTATGGTGCCTCAGGCTCTAGATATTGGCTGTGACAAGGCTTTAAAGTAGAAGGAAAAGAAACTGCAGGCAAATGGTTTCCCTTAAAGATTTCAAATTTTGATTGGTGGTTTAACCTCTCGGTAGGCTTAGCCCTTACAAAGAGTCCGGCAAAGAAGAGGGATCACTATCGCGTGCCCAGGGTACTAAACATTGAGTGAGAGTTCAGCCTCTGTAGCTATCGATGCCACTCGTGTGGCATCACTGGGCTCTTTCCCACACCTCTTGAGGAAGGATCCCTCTCTACTGAGTGTTTCTACAGAAGTGCCTGTTGGAAAAGGAATGCATCATTTTTTTTCTTTTTTTAAAAATATCTTTTTTGGAGTATAATTGCTTTACAATGGTGTGTTAGTTTCTGCTGTAAAACAAAGTGAATCAGCTATACATATACTTACATATATCCCCATATCCCCTCCCTCCTGCGTCTCCCTTCCACCCTCCGTATCCCACCCCTCTAGGTGGTCACAAAGCACAGAGCTGATCTCCCTGTGCTATGCGGCTGCTTCCCACTAGCTATCTGTTTTACATTTGGTAGTGTATATATGTCCATGCCACTCTCTCACTTCGTCCCAGCTTACCCTTCCCCCTCCCGTGTCCTCAAGTCCATTCTCTAGTAGGTCTGTGTCTTTATTCCTGTCTTGCCCCTAGGTTCTTCATGACCTTTTTTTTTTTTTCTTAGATTCCATATATATGTGTTAGCATATGGTATTTGTCTTTCTCTTTCTGACTTACTTCACTCTGTATGACAGACTCTAGGTCCATCCACCTCACTACAAATAACTCAATTTTGTTTCTTTTTATGGCTGAGTAATATTCCATTGTATATATGCACCACATCTTCTTTATCCATTCATCTGTTGATGGACACTTAGGTTGCTTCCATGTCCTGGCTACTGTAAATAGAGCTGCAATGAACATTGTGGTACATGACTCTTTTTGAATTATGGTTTTCTCAGGGCATACGCCCAGTAGTGGGATTGCTAGGTTGTATGGTAGTTCTATTATATCCCCTTGCTCCTCCTTATAATTTCCCTACTGATCTACCGCTTCATGGGGAGGAACCTCTCCTCACTCTTCTTACTGTTTCTAAATCCCTAAATATCCCAAACGCATAAGTTCCTAAATGCTAGGGACAAACAACTTGAGAACAGATAAACTGATTATAAACAAACCATGGCAAAGCTGAAGATTAACTTAAAAAAAAACAGCACCTATGAAGAGAACCTGAAATGTTCACGACAAAAAAAAATCATACTGCTCTAAAACTAATTTTATACTACCAGGACATCCGCGCTGAAAAAGAAGAAAGCAGCCCCTGACATCCGGGAACTGGTGTGACACTTACAGGTAGGCGGCAGGGCTGCTAAAGAAGCCAGGCCGCCTTGTTCTCCTGCTGGACACATGAAGAACCTCACAGGACACCAGCGTCAGACAAGGGCGTTCTGTGACTGACAAAGTGAGTGAAAACAAGCCACTTCATAGTTTTGTATAAGTAAGTCCAGACTAAAACGAAGTTCCTGTGCAACGAGTGATAGACCCGCCTTATTCCAACACAGGCATCTCCCTGGCCTTTGACAAAGCAGAGGTGACAGGCGCTCTTGCCGCACATTGCTCTGAAGTGCACATAATGTCTGGAAAGGATGAAGTGGGTAAAACAATGAGAGAGGTTCCTTTAGTGAAGAAGCAAGGATGCTACCTTTCAAGAAACTCCAATTCCAAAGAACCACTTGAGAGCTTTCCCTCACTCAGCTCCTTCTCTTTTGCATGCAGTCTTGTATAGAGGCACCCACACACTGACTCATGATTGGGAACGGAAGGCCTCTGTGGCTTAACCTGACTTTTTATCCCATATATTATCTCAGGCTAGCTCAGCAGCTGTTTGCTATTTTCAGTGAGTCAAATATGGTTGACCTCCTAGGTTCTGAGCATGGGAAATGTAATATTTCCAAGGGTACCAGTTAGAGGCTGGTTTGGAAACATGACATGTAATCTGGCATCTTGATATCTTTATAGAAATGAATTGAGACAGGATGAAGGTAAAGTTGAAAGTTATGGGCAAAGTCTCTGAGGAAATAGTCTTACAAACCATCATCTGAAACTCAGGGAAATTATTGTAAAACATAAGGAAAATGCTGGGTTTTCTATGGGTGTTTGGTTTCTGGAAATCTGTTACTTATGTAACTACTGTACCACGTAGGAATTAGTTGATTTTCACAAGTTGTGCCTCAACATTTGTCAGAGCATTGGTATTAGGTGGATAGAAGGCAAAGATAATTATCGCCCCTCATATACTAGAAAACTGAGTCATGGTAATAAGTCGCTCAACGCTGCCAAAGCTTCATCAACAGGGCCCTGGAACTCACCCAGGTCTTCCTACCCCAGAGCCCTCTCAGTAGCTACCAAACTGCTTTCAGGCCAAGTAGTCTTTGATTCTGAACCTGATAACATTAATAAACCTGGGAAAACACTGCCTAGATCATCTGATTCTTAGGTGGTTGCAGTAGGTAGTTGCTGTTTGAACACGTAAGGACTCAACCCATCCTCTTCCTCAAAGGATGGTTCCCAGACACCCATCTTAATCATCAGGGGAACTTAAGAAAAGTGAAGATTCGAGATCCCACCACAGACTTACTACAATAGTGTTTCCGGTATGGGACTCAGGAACCTGCACTTTTAATAAGTTTTACAAGAGCTTCTCAATTACATTGTTTGAATACTACTGGTCCAGGGTAAGCAAGTGTTTGCAAAAAGCCACTCAAAGTTAAAGAA